>NC_133006.1:43741250-44070000 GCF_048564905.1 Vicugna pacos | reverse complement strand
TGGTTCTAGCACTAGCCCTAACTGTATGCTGTTCCCTAATGCATAACGTAACTTGTACCCTACCCCAGACTTTACCCATACCCTGAAATTAACTTGTTCTCTAACTCCTATCCTAACCTGTACTCCAACCCTATTTCCTTACTTAATCCACACCCTAACCCTTTCCTTCTCACCGGTACCCTCACACTGACCTTAACCCTAACCCATTTCCATACCCTTCCTCTAATTTTGACCGTGATCCTCATCCTTAATCCTATTTTCTTGTAACAACCTA
Source organism: Vicugna pacos (assembly GCF_048564905.1). Classification (NCBI taxonomy): domain Eukaryota; kingdom Metazoa; phylum Chordata; class Mammalia; order Artiodactyla; family Camelidae; genus Vicugna; species Vicugna pacos. The sequence continues at coordinate 44,069,726 of NC_133006.1, read as the reverse complement.
GCACTCTCCTAATGGTCAAATGCCAAGAAGACGTAACAAAAACACATTAACTAGCCTATGAACTAGAATCCTCCACTTTCGTGTATATTACTACTTACCTGAAATTAACAGCACAATACAAATGAGTATACATCTCCTGCAAATGTCTCCAAAGCAGATAATCCACTTTAAACATTGTAAACCAAGGAATGTCATAAATTATTACATAAAGCTAAGCAATGTGATAAACAACAATTGTACAATACAGAAAAATCACATCATCCCATCCACTTGATTCACCACAGGCTTTAAACAAATTCCACTCCTACTTCATGGCATAAACACTCGTGAAAATAGGACTAGGAACAAATTATTCGGTATGATACAAAGCAGTATAAAAAATGCACAGTCAATGTCAATCATCTGGAACAAGGCCCAGAGATTTCCTTTCACCTCTGTTATTCACTATTGCACAGGAAATTCCAGGCAAATCCAGGATGAAAGAGAATAAACATAAAATTGTTACATTTAAAGGACGTCTATTCACAGACGCAGTTGACATCATTTTACATATACATCTTGAAAGCATGAGCAATTCATTGACTAGCTCAGTTTTTAAACTGTGAGCAACTGAAATACTTCAGCAACTAGACAATACAAAGTATCAATGAATCAAAATTTGTCTACATGGACACATTAACAATGAACAATCTCAAGAATTTAAGAGAATTGTATTTTACATGATGTCAATATTACTAAAATAGTTAACAGTCACTTTAATCAAGGTGCAAGACCAGTAAATGAAAATGGAAATGACACCACTAAAAGAAGTGAAATAAAATCTTAGGGAAAAAAAGGAAGCCATCCCATGTTGATAACAAAACTAAATATGGCATGAGTGCCCAAAGCGATCTAGGGAGACAACGTAATTTCTATGACAATTTTGGAACAAACAAAAAAGTTGATTTTAACATTCGTATATAATCTTAGAGACCCCAAAAAGACAAAACAAACTTGAAAAGAGAAAGCCAAAGATAGAGCTTCATGTTTTCAAATTTCATATGAACACAAAGCAATATAAAAATATGATATTGCCATAAAAATATAAATATAGATATATGGCAGTACATAAGAAGCCCGAACATAATCCCATTCACTTAGGATCAATACATTTTTGACAAGTGTGAATATTTAGGTTTTTTTTTTTTTCACTACTCTTTTCCACAAATGGTGCTGGGTAACTGGCTATCCACATGCAGGGGAATAAACCACATATACAATTAACTCAAACTACATACATTGGGATATGGCTGATGGTTTTATATTACTGATTGTAGTTTAAAAAAATTAAAATCACCAAGAATGAAAGAGACACCTCCTAAATACATGGAGGACATGGCTAGGTCGGCAGAGGCTCCTATATGGCCAGACTGCCACCTAGAGGTGGATGTACACATGGTTCAACAAGTGCTGGCACTTATTAAAGGTCAGCAAAGGTTCAAAGTGGTGTCCGTGTGTTAGTATGGGGGTAGATATCCAACTATACTTATCTTTAAATCAAAGTAAAATAATTATAATTACTTTACACATTTAAACAGGATTCAGCCTTTAAAATGAAGGTAATTCTTGACACATGCTACAATGTGGATGAACCTTGAAGTCATTCAAGGGAAACAAAACAAATCAAACCAAAAAAGGACACACATTCTATGATTCTAAGATGAGGTACTCGTGTAAGTCTAATTCAACAACAAGACGTACAATGTACTTGCCAGGGGGTTAGGAGTTGGTGTCTAGTGCATACAGCCTCACTTGGGGAAACTGAAAAACTAGTGCAGATTAGCACTGAGAACATTTTTACAAAAATGTAAACATAGCTAATATCCAACAACTGTATGACATGAATGCAATGAAACTATATACTTAAAGCAGTTTAAATGGTACATGTTATATGGAATAAATTTAATCACGAGGAAAACATGAAGTACAGATATTTGTTACAACATGGATGAACAAGGAAAACATCCTAAGAAAAAGAGGCCATACAGAAAAGGCCACCCAGATCATACTCATCTTGTGCCCTTTAATTCAATCAAATTTGGGGAAATAAGAGAAAGTCTCAAGAATGGTTCCAGGAAAAAAACAAACAAACACTGGATCAGATTGGGAAAACCCATAGCCATACAGTTGGAGCAGGTGCCGACAGTGCAACTGAGCCTGTGGACTGCATTATGAAGTGAGAACCATAATGAATCCTCATTTGCATGTTATGTGAGTAGAGAGAGTGTCTCTACTCAAGGTAAAAACACACTAGAGATTGTCATGAGAAGTGGCACACGTGCTACATCAGTGATGAGTGAGAAACCTGAGCTTACAGATGAAGAGTACACTGTACTGCTACTGCACATACTCTGTATACTTAAAATTATTAGAAAGTAAATTTTTTTTAAATCAACCATGTTAAAATCATTACAGAAAAGCTGAGAAAACATCAAACTTCACTGTAGAGCCCAAGCCTTCTCCAGTTCCAGTTGATCCAAAATGGTGAAGCTGATCACCCTTGCAGGAATCTACATATTATTGAGAGACACCATAAGATAATATCATAACCCACTGTGTCTTGGTTGTTGTGAATGACTTGGATGTGATTTAAAAAAAAAGACAGTGGCAATTTTGAATTCTACCTTTCCACATCAAAATACAAAAAAAAAAAAACCTGTTGACAAGTAATAAATAACTTCAGTAAAGATACATGATACAATATCAATATACAAAAATCAATTGACTTTCTACACACTAATAAAGAAGTTTCAGAAAGAGAAATTAATAAAGCAATCCCGTTTAACAATTGCACCAAAAATAAAAAATAAAAATAAAATACCTAGGAAAAAAATGAACCAAGGATGTGAAAGGCCTGCACATGGAAAGTCAGAAAACACTGATAAGGAAATTGAAGAGGAAACACACAAAATAAAAGCTGTGCTCGTGCACTAAAAGAACATCACTGTAACATTCATGAAGCCTAAGCAGTGCACACATTAACTGCAAACTCTACCAAACTCTACCAAATGGCATTTTTTTCCACAGAAACAGAAAACCAGAAATCCTACCATTTGCATGGAACAAAAAAGAACCTGGAGTAGCCTGAGCAACCTTGAGGAGGGAGAACACAGTTGGAGGCGTCTCCCTCCCTGGCTTCACACGACGTTAGGAAGCCACCGTCCCCAGCAGAGATACAGTAAGACATTGGCACAAAAACAGGCACATGGGCCAGAGGAACAGAACAGGGAGCACAGGAATAGACCCGCCTTTAGGCTGCCAGTTAGTCCACGGCAACGGAGCCCAGAACACAAAGTGGGACAAGGACAGTCCCCTCCATAAAGGTGCCAAGAACATGGGACACCATACCCCAAAAATGACACCAGACACCATCAACACTAGACACAAAATCAAGTAAATCTGAAATTTTTCCACATCAAGCCCCTGCTGGATCCTCTGAAAACGGACCTCCTCAGTTGCAATCACACACAGGAGGCCTCCCCCCACTTTTTCCTCACCTTTTACTCCCACCGTGATGCCTCCTGGTGATTCTTGGAGACGTCTGGCTCCTGTCTGGGTGGACTTGGTTGGTCGAGTGTTGTCCTGAAGCTGAGACCATGGCAGGTCCTGAGGAGACCCAGCCCCCACCAGCCCCGCAAGGAGCCAAGTTCCCACAGGAGCCAAACCCCCCAGTGAGACACGTGCACCTTGAGGGTCAGAGAACAGACGTGTTGCCACCTGCTGGCCAGCTGGGGACTTCAGGCCACAACCACTCAGTTTTTACCACTTACACCAAAATGCACTCTAAATTGTCCAGACAATTATATAATGCACATCTGGAATTATTCTAAAAGAAGACATACAAGGAAATCGACATAACCTTGTCTAGGTGATAAACTTTTACAAAAATCCCCCAGTCTACCCACAGAAGTAAAATTTATATCATAGAATTTTTAAAAAATTAAAAATTTAAACTCTGTTAATGACCTTATTCAGAAAACCTAAAGACAAGACACATACTGAGAAGCATTAATTTACAAAACACGTAACTGATTATGGATTTGGACTAAAATTACACCAAGAACTTTACAACAAACAGCCCCAATAAAAATAGGTAAAGATCTCAACAAACACCTCTCCAAAGAAAACACACAGATAGTAAATACGCATATAAAAATGTGCTCAAAAATCATATACCAGTAGGAAATTGCAAATTAAAACAACGATGATATAACACTGCACACTCATTAGAACCACTAAACTCCAAAAAGTGACATTACTTGTGATTGATGGAAGATGAAGAAAGACAGGAACTCTCCCTCACTGCAGGTGGAATGCATGTGTGGCCACTTTGAAAGACAGTTGGGCAGTTTTTTCCAAAGCTAGCCAAGGCTCACGTGAGAATTCAACATGGCACCTCTAGTATTTAGACAATTACTTTGAAAAAGGGTCCAAATAAAAACTAGCATGCAATTATGCACAGCAACTCTACTCATAATGGCTTAAAACTTTAAATCAGGAGGATGTCCTTCCGTGCACGAATACATAAGCAAGTTGGGATACATCCATGGAAAGAGGGCAAATGACACCCTAAAATATATCTCTTTGGCATGAAGATTAGAATGGGCAAATTTCTTAAAAAAATAAGACACATGAGACTATGAAACCCAAGTCAAGTTTGCCTTTTGTGAGGCAAATTTACATTTATAAGGGAAACGTACATTTGAAAAGTAATCTCCCTTTCTGTACCAGGAATAGAAGGAAGGCTAAATCACAAAAAACTTATCCATAGAGAAGGCTAAGATTTAAATCTATATGATGAACATAGCCTTCCTTTCTTTTGGTGTTAGAGAAAGATGGCATTTCAGGTGATGTCTTGGGCCACTTCAGGGAATCACTCAATTTCCTGGGCATCTCCCATGCTTAAAATAGGCACACAAGTTCTTGAACTTGTTTGTACAATTATGTAAAGCTAGTTAATACCACAAAAATGTGTACTTGAAATGATTTCAGTTAAAAGTGTCATATGTATTTTTAATTACAATGAAAATAACCTAGGAATGTAGTGCTGATACAACTTACAACATCAGCAAACACTGAAAAGATCCCTAGTGAAAAAAGCCGTAAAGAAAAGTTCTCCTGATCACATGGTCACCGTGTGTGCTTTACACCCATCAAGGCTGTCACAGTGAGAGTCTCAGTAACAAACCCAGAAACAGAGAACAAGCAGCTGGACCAAGCGGTGACAGCTGAAGGGGGCCAGCGGGTCACAAAGTAATGCGGAAGCCACACGGCTTCTTCACTGGTGGGTTATATGACGGCTCCTCAGGAGACTACCCCTGTTTGGGGTAAAGCACCCTACGGTATTTTGTATAAAGGGACAACTGTGAGTAGTTTTTACCATCAAAGAAATTACTGGGAAGTCCATCATTTTTCAAAACAACCATATCAATACCACGACAGAGAAGTTGATAAGACAGACATCACACCTTGCTATAGAAGCCAAGACTCACCCAGACCGAGGTCAGCCAGAGGTGTGATGCTCATCGCCCTTGTAGGAGTCCACTTGTTATTAAGAGGCACTGTGGGATGAGTGTACCCGTAGCCAGCAAGTCTTGGATCCTGTGCACGACCTGGGATGCAGGAGAAACAGTGAGATTTTAACATTACAGTTTTCCGCAACACTTAACAAACATTTGTTAAAATAAATAAATTCAGTAAAGTTCAATAAGAAATCAATGTACAAAAATCAGTTGCATTTCTGTACACTAATAACCCATCAGAAGGAAAATTCAAGGAAACAATCACATTTATAATTGCATCAAAAAGAACAAAATATCCAGGAACAAATTTAACCAAGGATGTGAAAGACTTGCACTCAAAAAACCATAAACCATTGAAAAAGAAGTTAAAGAAGACACAAATAAACAGAAAAATGTTCTGTACTCATGGATTGGAAGAATTACGGGTATTAAATTATTGATTCTACCCAAAGCTATTAATAAATTCACTGCAACAACAACGTAATGTTCAATGATATGTTTCATTGAAATAGAAATAACAATCCTATTATTAATAAAGGACAACTAAGGACCCTGAACAGCCAAACAGATTCTGAGAAAGGAGGACACAACTGGAGGCATCTCCCTCCCTAGCATCAAACTGTATCACGGAGCTGTAGTGACCACAGCAGTGAGGAACTGGCACAAACACAGACACACGGATGAGACTAACAGCATAAAGAGCCCAGAGATAAACCCGCATGGCTGTGGTCAGTGAATTCATGAAAATAGGGCCAAGGACATACAAAGGGGGAGGGACACTCCCCTCCATAAACATTGCTGGGAAAATGGGACACCAAGCACCAAAGAACGTCACTGGTGACCATCTCGACTGCACACAAAACTAAATAAAACCCCAGTTTTCTACATCAACCTCTTTCTGAGGTTCCTCTGAAGACAGAACTCCCCTGAGCAGTCAGCTGCACACAGGAAGCTTCTCCCCACTTTGTCTCTTTTTCCTCTTATGGCACCTTTTCACAGTGATGCCCAAGAAAACTCAGCCCATGACAGCATGGACACAGTGCCACTGTCTAGAAGACGAAGCTCTGACAGTCCTGAAGAGACCAAGCCCCTGCCTGCTGCAAAAGGGGACAAGTTCATGGGCAGAATGCACCTGTGCCCTGTGGGTCAGAGGTGGATTTGGCGCCCTGCTGTGGACCATCAGAAAAGCTCAGGGGACGCTGAGTTCACAAAGCCCAGGGACCTCATCCTGAATGCAGTTCTGCTCTATGTAGTGCCTTTGGAAATCCAAACTGAAACACAGCCAAATAGCTCATTATGCTGTCTCAAAAACTGGCTAAGGAGCAATTAATTAAAAAACGTATAGAATGAAGAGAACATAAACACAGACTTTACAACTGATAGCAAAATTCACTCAAGATTGCCCATAGACAAATTTAAATGGCAAAACTATAAAAATCTTAGAAGGAAAAGGGAGAAAATCTATAAGACCTTGGTTCTGGTGATGAGTTTAAACTCACAACAACAAGTGCCTATCTTCACAAAATTAATGACATGGACTTTATAGAACTATAGACGTCTACTCTGTGAAAGGTCTTATTCATAAAGGCAAAAGAGAAACCACACACTAGAAGAAAGTATTTGCAAAACGCATATCTGATAAAGAGTTTTTACTCAAGTTATACCAATAAAATCTAGAACAAACAACCCCATTAAAGTGGGTAAAGACAGAAACAAACATCTGGCTAAAGAAGGTACACAGACAGAAAATAATCATACAAAAATATATTCAAGATCCTACTGGAATACAGGTATGGCCAACTTTGGAAGACAGTTTGGCAGTTTCTTCCAAAGCTAAACAGTCTCAACTTACAATCCAAAAAAATCATCTCTTGAATATAGTCAACTGCTTTGAAAAATTGTTCCAATAAAAACTAACATCAAGTAATGCACAGGAGGTCTATTCATAACGGCTTAGAAACTCAAGTGGTCAGTGTGCCCATCTGCAGATGAACTCATAAGCAAAGTAGTGCACATTCATGCCACGGGGAGCAGAATGTGCCACCCCCCAAATAAGTCTGTAGCCTAATGACTACTACAACCTGAGTAATTAAAAAAAAAAAAAAGACTCTCAGAAAACTGAGTAGAGGTTGCCCTTTTGTGAGGGAGATTTCCATTTCTTACAGAAAAAAGCCGATTACGTGATCAAGTAAGTGGTAGTGTCACCGGATGGAATGCAGGATGTAACAAAGGCTGTGTATTAGGAATGTATGAAAACACTCACTGATGCCAGTGGAGCAGAAGGGGCCGGCCTCAGTAACTGCAGGAATGAACGGAACGTGTAGACTACAGGGAAAACATACTGCACATAAACAGTGGGATCTGTAAGATCCACCCCACAGGGGCAGGAGCTAAGAATGCTGAAACCAGTCTTCTGGCGTAGAATGAGATATGAATTGAATGGGTGGAAGCTGGTGGGAACCAGGATTCTACTGTCTGACTGGGAGTTACAGATAAGCTGGGGCGGGGGGGATGTACACTGTCCATATGATGATGGATCAAGTTGGAGGCATCAGTATAAACCTGTCTTCTGCTTAATATGAATACAGACATTTCCACATAGAAATCTCTATAATTAGGAGTGTATACTATTGGGGAGGAGGAAATTTCACTCTCTATCCCTCTTGACTTCTTGTGGCTGGACTAATAATAAAACTAACGCAAGACAGAGCAGCAGAAGAAAAAGACATTTTAATTCCTACACACACAATTCTCATAGAAATGGGAAGTAAGAAGTAGTGAAAACAGGCAGATTTTATACATCTAGAAAACTATAAATTTGTTAGGAATTGACAGCCCAAAGAAGTGTAGCTTCTGGGTACTCAGTGAAGAATCTAAACAGAGTCTGGGCTTGGAGTGGTAAATTAAAGAAGTTACAAGTTATGTTTATGTGTGCCTCAGAACCTTTCATGTGAGACTTATTCCCTGCTTTTAGGGAGACAGAGCGGGGGTCAGAGTGTCCCTCTTGCTTTGGCCATTTCTAAGTAACTTAAATTTAAAACACTATGTGGTTGTGGCAGATTGGGGGGGAGGGCGGTGCTCCCTGAGCAACAACATACACTAAGGTGGGAGCACATGCACGCATTTCCTTGCACTGGCATCTGAGAGCATTTTCCTTCTGTGTGTAAGTTCTTAATACCATTCTCTAATAAAGGGAATCAGGACTCTTTGAAGAAATGGCTTATACTAGGACTGAGACAGTCAATATATGAGCCAGGATCATCTTGAGTCTTGTATCAGAAAGTAAGGAAGTACCAGGGGAGAAAAAAACCCAAAATATGGAATGATCTCACAGGAAACAGGAGCCAATGAAAGAGTTCTCAATGGCCAAAGCAGGAATGAACAGAGCAACCAAACCTGTGGTGCTGGATTATAACCAAAAGATTAAAGTAACTATCCAGGTGTCCACAATGGTGAAGTTAAATGATGACATAGTTTTTTTATTTTAATGGGATTGAATAGAAAACTCCTATGCAGAAGATTTCTTAATAATCTATGACATCCACCAAGGAGGTGGAGCTAAAGCCCCCTCTCCTGAAGTGTAAGTTCCACATAGTGACCTCCTCCTGTTTAGGTCAGAAGCGAGAAAAGTCCGAGATCCCCCTGCTGGGCATGTATCCAGAGCAACACTCTAATGTGAAGAGATACATGCACTAACTGATTTTTGTTTTTTTACCACAGTGAGCAACATTAAGTTGGGGGGGGGGGATTGTGTTTTCAACAAATGGTGCCAGGCAATTGTCTATCCAGTGAAATTTTTTTCATTTCCAAGAGAAAGGAAATTGGATCCTTGCTTGATACCACATGCAAAATTAACTCAAGTTACATAAAAAGCTTAAACTTAAAGAGTGGTACAGTGACAATCAGCCCTCATCTGCTGATTCCACATTTGCAGAATCAGTCACTTTCAGATAAAAAAATAATAATAATAATTTGAGAACTTTCCATAAAGAAAAACTTGAATTTGTGGCATGCCAGAAACTATTTAAATAACATTATATTTTCTTCACAATTATTTACATATCATTTACATTGTATTATTCATTACAAGTGATCTAGAGATGATTTCAAGTATACAGGAAGATGTACTCAGATTATTTGCAAATAATACACCATTTTATATAATGGATGTGAACACTGACAGATATTTAGTATCCAGAGGGTTTCCTGGAACCAATACCTCACTGATAGGGAGGGAAGCTGTATACACTGTCAAAGAAACAATGGGGATAAGTCATCATGAACTTGGATTTAGCAATTTTTTTAGATCTGATAACAAACACAAGCAAGTTAAGAAAAAATAAATTGCCTTTCCTCAAAATTAAAGACTTTTGTACATCAAAGATTCTCTCCAGAAACTGAAAAGACAGCACACAAAATCGAAGAAAATATTTGCACATTATATATTTGAAAATAATTTTGTCAAGAATATATCAAGAACTTTAACAACTCACAAAAAGACAAAGCAAACCCAATTTTTAACATGGTAAAAGGACTTAAGTAGACCCTTCTCTACATGCAAACTAAAAAAAAAAAATCTACAGTATATTGTATATATGTATTTACATGCAATATACTGTATATGTGCAGTCAAACAGTAATAATTTTACTTAATAAAAATCAAAAAGTAAATAAATGAATAAAATTAAGTATTTTTTAATAGACCCTTCTCCAGAAAAAACAAATAGTCAACAAGCACATGAAAAGATGTTAAAAATCAGTTGTGATGGAAATGTACATGAATACCATAATGCCATGCCTTTTCAAGCAAACTAGAATCGCTACAATCAAAAAAATTAAAAACAACAAATATTGGCCAAAATGTAGAGAAATTGAAACTTTTAAACAATACTTGAAAAATTGGAAAATGGTACAGCCCATGTTTCCAGTTTGTAATTTCCTCAAAAAGATAAGAAATATGGTTCCCTTATGGTTCAACAACTTCACTTCTAGACATAGACCCCAAAACATTAAAAACAGGTGTTCAAACAAAAAAAGTTACACAAATATTCACAGCAGCACTATTCACAATGGCCCAAAAGGTAGAACAATTGAAATGTCCATCAAAGGCTAAACAGATAAACAAATAGGGTATATCCATAAACTGCCATGTTATTCTGCCATATGAAGAAGTAAAATGGTGCAGCCAGGGTGGAGAACCATACAGGAGTTCCTCAAAAACTTACACATGGTGTTGACGTGATCCATCAATTCCACTTCAGGATATATGTTCAAAATATTTGAAAGCGGGAACTGGAATAGAAACGGGTTACACCCATACCCAAGGCAGCACTAATCACAACAGCAAAAGGTGGGAATAACTCACCTCTCCATCAACAGATGAATGGATAAACTAAATGTGGTGTATGCACAATGGGATACTACACAGCCTTAAAAACTAAGGAAATTATGATGCATGCTACAACATGGATAAATGTTGAAGTCACTGTGCTAAGTGAAACAAGCCAGACACAGAATGACAAGTATTACATGAGTCCCCTTATACAAGGCAACCAGAGAAGTCAGATGTGGAGATAGAAAGAGTGTCACTGCCAGGAGCTGAGGGGAGTCAGTGTTCACTGGACACAGGGCTTCACTTGGGGAAAATGAGTAAGTTCTGGAGATGGATGGTGAGGCATCTGTACAACACTGTGAATTTAGTTAATACCATAGAACTGCATAGTTAAATGTTTAAACGGTAAATGTTATGTTCTGTATTTTTAATGGCAATGGAAAATGTGAATGAATCACTAATGACTCAAATTAGATAAAGATTGAAAACATTCTAAGTGAAACATTCTAAGTGAAACACAGAAGATGCCACCCAGATCCTATTCATCTTGTGCGCCTCAAATCCATTAAGACTTTGAAAAAGAGGGAAACTCTCAGTAATAGTTTCAGAAAAAGAAAACTGGCACAGAATGGAAAAGGGATTTCCATAAGTTGTGGCAAAGGGGAAGGCTGAAGTGGGCCTGTGGCTGAGGTTACAAGGTGAACCATACAATCTCTTCACTTGGGGTTTATGTGCTGGGTCCCTGGGGGAGTATCCCAGGGTTAGGTAAGACCCACTGGGGTGTTCCATGTGAGGTGGCAAATGTAAGTACTGCGAAATGCTATTTAAAGTATTTTACATGCAACTTTATAAGAAAACTTTATAAGAAACTTTATGAGAAACTAAATTACTTTTGAAAACAAGTATGTCAACACCACGCCCAAAAAAAAAAAAAAAAAAAAGCAGAGGAGACATCAGATTTCCTTACAGAGGCAAACCCTTAACCAGATCCAGTTCATCCAAAGTGCTGATGCTCATCGCCCTTGCAGGAGTCCACACGTAACTTAGAGGCACTGTGGGAAGATTAAGAGCTGCTGTGTCTTAGGTGCTGTGGGGGACCTGGATGGAGTCCAAACAGGGTGACTTCTGATTTCTAGTTTTTCACATCAAACCATCAAAAAACTCTTAGAACTAATGAATTATTTCAGTAAAGCTACAAGGTACAAAATCAACACACAAAAATCAGTTGTCTTTCTACACATTAATAATGAAACATCAGAGACACTTTTTAAAATCCCACTTACCATTGCACCCAAAAAAATACCTAGCAGTAAACTGAATCAAGGATGTGAAAGACCTGCACACTGAAAATTCTAAGACACTGAGGAAAGAAACTGAACAGACGCAAATAAATGGAAGGATACCCTCTGCTCACGGACAGAACGAATTAATGTTGTTAAAATGTCCATTCTACCCAAAGCAGTGCTCAGACTCAAAGCAAGCCTCGTCAAATCATTATGCCCTCCACCAGAAAACAACAGAACATCGTGAATTGACTACACTTCAATAAAATAAAACAAACTTTAGTGGCATTTTTCACAGAAACAGAACAAACATTCCTAACATTCACGTGGAAACACAAAGGACCCTGAACATCTGAAGAGATTCTACAAAAGGGAAACAGGCTGGAGGCATCTCCCTCCCTGACTTCACACGGCATTACAAAAGCACAGTCACCAAAAAGTTGTGGAACTGGCACAACGACAGGGACAAGGACCAGAGAGAGTCTGCAAACAAACCTACGGGGATGTGGTCAGTTAACTCACAAGAAAGGAGCCAGGAACCTGCACCGGGAAAGGACAGTCCCCTCTATGAAAGGTGCTGGGAAAACTGGGCACCACACACCAAAGGACATGGCACACTGTCTGCACCACACACAGAACCTGACTAAAACCCACAGCTTCCCACATCCAGCCCTTCCTCTCCCAGGGCCTCTGAGGAGGGCTTCCCCTCAGCTGTCAGCCCCTCACGGGAAGCTTCTCCTCACTTCCCCTCACTTTTCCTTCCTCCTCACCTTCCCTTCAGTGCAGCACCTCCTGTTGGGTCCTGAGGAGACTGGGTTCCTATCAGCGTGGACATAATCCCCTGTTGTCCTGAAGCCCTGGCAGGTCCTGAGGAGACGTGGCTCCAGGAAGCTGCGCAGGACGCCATGTCCTTGGGCAGAACGCACGCATGTTCCCGCCGCAGCTGGGGGAGGCAGGCTCTGGGCCCGGCCAGCCAATGGGGAAGCGCGGGCCCAGCTGCCATCACAGCCAGTGGAGGCCCCGCCCCGACAGCGGCTCTGCTCAATCCTTTAAACTGGAAATTCAAACTGAAATAGAGCCAAATGTCCATAACTTCTCCAAATACTTAAGAAACAATCAACTGGAAGCCCTATGGAATGAAGTGAATGGAGACACAAACTTTAAACCTTACACCCTTGTTTACTGAGCTTTCATGGTAACCTGCCATAAATGACTTCCTCCCTCCCCGAGGCCTCGCTTTTGTTTTCAGCTGAAGGTGTATTTAAGATGATGCTTCTGGCCATTTCAGGGAGAGACTCAGTTTTCCTGGGTCTCTCCCCTGTATACAGGAGGTATGCAAGTTATTAAACCTGTTTGTTCTTCTCCCGGTAATCTGTCTTATTAGGGGCTGGGAGGTCTTGTCCCAGAACCTAGAAGGATAGAGGGAAAGCTGGTTTTTCCTCCCCCACACACACAATGGAATTCTTCTCAGCAATAGACATTACACCATCAGCCCAGGGAAAGACACGGGTAAGGCTTACTCGTGATGCAGGAAACCAGATGCGGGGCATGAGGGCCATGTCCCAGGTCTCACTTGAGCCCCTGGGACACGCGCCACCAAGTGTGGGTCCTTGGCTTCACGCAGGAAAGAATTCAAGAGCGAGCCACAGTTGAGTGAAGGTAGATTTATTCAGAGAGATACATTGAAAGGCAAGAGAAAGGCCATGAGGTGTCAGGGTTGGGTGCTCAGATTAAAATAGGTACACATTCCACAGACAGAATGCGGGCCATCTCTGAAGAGGGAGAGAGAGGGGTGGCCGCGAGGCGCCATGTTGCTGGTTTTTATGGGCTTCGTGGCTTCATATGCTAATAAGTGGAAGGACCAGTCTAAGGGGAAGGGGCTGGGATTCCCAGGAAGTTGGCCATTTCCCACCCGTTGACCTTTTGTGGCTAGCCTCGGGACCGCCATGGTGCCTGTGGGCATGTTATTCACCATGTTAATATATTACAGTGGGCATATAATGAAGCTCAAGATCTGCTAGAAGTTAAATCTCTCATCATCCTGGGCCTCAAGGCCTACAGGAGGTTGAATCTTCCACCATTTTGATGTTAACTGCTGTGGCATTCCTTGAGTGGCTGTGTCCTGCCCCCTTCCTGTCTCACTTGCATGTTACTAAGTGAAAGAATCCAGTCCGAGGAGGCTGCACACAGTAGGACCCTATTTACGGCAATTATGGAAAAGGCAAAACTATACACATGAGCAGATCATGGGGTGGGGGTGGGGGGGTTGAAGTGTTCCATGTGAAACTTTAGGTTGGTGTCACTATAAGTATGTCCAACCCCACACCTTTGCACAGCCCAAAGGTCAATCATAATCTATTCAAATTTAGCGGTTTAGGGTGTAGCAGCATCGCAGGGTGGAACATACAATGTGACAGAATCTAACTGTATTAGAAATGGGTGGAAAAACTCACAGTCAGTGGTGGGGCAAAGGGTGCTGACCTAAGTGAACTTTGGAAATGCACAGAACAGTTCTGCGAAGGCAGAATGGACCACTGTTAACCTGTGGGCTTTGTATTATACAGTTCTTTCTGGGCTGTAGTAGCTAACAATTCTGAAACCACTGTGAATGGAACCTGGAAAAGAGAAACGAGTTGATAAAGGGCAGGTGGTGGGGGGCAGGTGGTGGGGGACAGGCTCCTCGCTGTGGGAATGGGAAGTCACAGATGAGCAAGGGGAGAGCCTTGGCCCTCATACTCCTGGATCTGAGTTTCCTAGGTGGATGGTGTGGGGAGTGGACTGGCCAGGGGAAGGCACAGCTCTTTACCCTGGGAAGGCCCTGCAGATGGAGGAACCTCACACCCCTTTCTTCCCCCCATACCTGCTGGAAACACCCAGACCTGTGAAATCAGCCAGTGCAGCTTTTCAGACATTCTCACCCAGAGGCAGCTAAGGGAACATGAGAGTCTTGACCACCGCCAAGCTGTCCCAGAATCCAGGCTCTGGAGGGTGGAGCCAGGACAGGATACCTTGATCTGTGACCAGCAGGTCAGAGCAAGGAAGAAGACCAGTTCTGAGGGCAAGGGTCTCCTGAAGACTGTGAGCCTGGGGCCCTGATGGATCCATTCCCTATGGGAACCTGGGTGGGGCCTGCAGTGGTTCTGTTTTCCACCTGAGTCCCTTGGATGAAGCCAGGGCAGAACTGGACTCAGGGATTTCCTGGTGGTGTTTCAAACTCTGACAAAGTGGCTTTATAAAGGAACAGGAGATTGAAGCTGATCACCTGACAGCCAATCCTCTCTGGTCTGAGCTGCTTCCATCAGGACCACAGTCCCCTGCATGGAGTCTGCTGTAACCCACCTGCCCCCACCTAGGCTCTCCCTTTCCTCCCTGGACCCCACTCCCAGGCCAGATGCACCTGTCTAGCCACTGCAACCCCCTCTCACCTTGGGGATAACATGTCAGCTGTAACTCACCAGCCCCAACCTGGCCTCTCCTCTTCTTCCCTGGACCCCTCTCCCAGCCCAGATACATCTTTCTAACCACTTTATCCCCTTCTCACCTTGAGGCTGACAGGCCCCTCACAGGGCTATGATCCTGCCACTCCCCACACCCCAGGAGGCAGCCCCACCTTCCCTGGTTGCTGAGCTGAGACACCTGGGGCTTCCCAACCCCCCACTTCCCTAGTGCCCTGGTGACTGTCAGCTCTTCCTCCCAAAATCCCAGGTGGTGTTTAGCAGAAATTGACAACCAATCTAAAACTCATGGGGAAAAGGCAAGGAGCTCAGACTAGACCAAGGAATCCTGAAAAAGAAGAACAAATTTGGAGGTATGGAAAACCAGGCAGAATCCCATAGTTGGTATAAAGCCACTTTAAGCTGAAGATAACTGAGATTTAATAGATGCAGAAAAAAGCCTTCTTGAGGGCTGTGCAAGGCTGACCCTGTGGGAGGCCTGGTGGGGTGGAGCCCTTGCAGGCCTCAGGCCCAGTATTTCTGCTGCAGGGAGGGGAGGAGACTCCAAAAGCACAGGCAAAGGTGATGGGGTGTGGTGCTGCCAAGGACCCCAGGTCTGGGTGCCACCTGGTTTGTTATCTCTCTTAGAAAGCTAAAAGGTTGCGAGGCTGAAGGCCCTTCTGTCAGCCCCATGGATGTAGAGAATTGAAACTTCCCACGGTGCTCTCTACACTGCTCAGGGAGCTGTTGAATTGCCCAGCAGCATAGTCAGCTTAGCAACTGGCAATAGGGGCTTCACAGGCCCAGGCTGGCCTGAGCTGGAGGACCATGAATGCCTGCCCAGATGGTCAGAAGTCAACGGCTATCCTGCCTGACTTGACTATCCCTTGATGCCCACTCAGATGGGACAAAAGATCCAGCCAGTCCCAGGAGGGACCCATCAACAAGCACAAAGGGAGCACCTGGGGGCTGGCAGGTCTCTCCACCCAGTCTTGTGTACATCCACACTTGTCTATTGAGTGTTCTGGGTGCCAGTACTGTGCTGGAACCTGGGGCTGCACAGGCAGAGTGGGGACAGCAATGCCTTGCCCAGGTGAGAGGGCAGAGGAAAACACTGTGTGACTTCTGAGGCCCCACAAGCCTTGACTGAGGTTGAGTTGGACTTGAAACAGTCAGTGACAAGAACAAGCATTTCATTCTTCTCTCAGAGCCCAGGACAGGGGAGCAGAAAAACAGTGGTAGAGTCAACTCCCTGACTCATGTGTGCCCCTGGGCTAATCCTACCCATCCTGGGGACCTCAGAGAGATGGAGAGGAAAGAGGAGGAAGTGGGCCAGTGATGCTTAAACCTAACTTTTCTAACCCTAATGCTCTAAACCTAACACCCTCACCTATACCCAGATCACCTAACCTATAACCCTATACCCTAACCCCAGGCCCCTAGACCCTTGGCCCTGACCCGTAAACTCAAAACACTGACACTTACCCTCAATCTGACCCTCCAACCCTGACTCTACAATCCCTACAATAACCCTAAATGCCGACACTGGCCCTGACCCAGGACTACACACTAGCCTTAGTCTAGCCCTGACTCATACCCATACCTTACCCTAACCCTAAATTTGACCCATACCCCTTAACCATAACAGGTTTAAAAAAAAAAAAATAAAGGATCGTGTACTACAAGCGTATCTACACCAGAAACCCAGGTTTTTCAACATATTAAAACCAAGCAATGTAATATACCATAGTCACTATGTGACATAAAAACACATGGTTATGTCAGTTGATACAGAAAAAACTTTACCCAAAATCCAGTGCTGTTTCATATTCATAAACACTCAAGACAGTAAAAGGAAATTTGTTCAACATGATAAAATGCATTATGCAAAACCCGTAGCAAACTTCATGCTCAGTGCTGAAGAACTGAAAGGTTTACTCCTGAAATCAAGAACAAGGCCATGATGCTGGCTTTCCCCGCTGTTACTCAGTATTGCACTGGAATATCTGCACTGAGCAATGAGGAAAGAAGGAAGATGCAACCACATGTGAAAGGAAAAAGTAAAACTGCTTCTATTCAAAGACACAATTCACATCATCCTATATATAGACCCTCCTAAAGAATCAACTGAAGACTATTTGAGCTGCTAAACTAATTCAGCAAAAGAGTAGAACAAAACATCAATCAACAAAAATCAACTTTATTTGTAGACACTAGCAATGAATAATCTGTAAAAGATTTTAAGAAAACTATTCCCTTTTAAATAATTTCAACATTAATGCAATACTTTGGGAGGAGGTTTAATAAGGATGCAAGACTGGTACACTGAAAGTCATAAAGCACTGGTGAAAGAAATGCTGAGTAAGTATGCAGACATCCCATGGTGGTGGAAGCACTTAACCTTGTTAAGACGGCAAAGACAGCAACAGTACATGATGCAACCTACAGATTCAGTGTGATCCCTGTGAGAAGTCCCAAGGCCTAAGGGAAGAAACACACAAGCCTGTCCTACCTTATATATGGAATCACAAGGGACTCCAAAGTCCCAAAGCAATCTTGAAAAAGAAAATCGAAGTTGGAGGCTCACATTTTCCAATTTCAAATCTTAGCACAAAGCAACAGGAAATAAAACAATGTGATACTGGCACAAATATATACTTACAGATCTGTGGAACTGGATGGTGAGCCCAGAAATAAACCCATCTGTCTAGGATCACCTGATTTTTGACAACCGTGGGTAATATTAAACTGGGAAAAAATAATATTTTCAACGAATGGTGCTAGGCAATTGGGTACCCAAGTGTAGAGGAATAAAACTGGGTGCTTACTTCACACCACACACAAAACTAACTCAAGATACATTAAAAAGCTTAAATTTAACAATAAAAAAAATTACAGTCAACCCTCCTTACCTGCAGGTTCCACATCCACATAATCAACCAACTTCAGATGGAAAAAAAAAACATATTTCGAGAAAGTTCCATTCCAGAAAACTTGAATTTGCTGCAAGCCAGCAACTATTTCACATTACTATTTTTCAGAACTATTTACATATCATTTACATTGTATTATGTGTTATAACTGATCTAGAAATGGTTTAAAGTAAACAGGAATTTGTGCTTAGATTATTTGCAAATACTACACCATTTCATATAAAGGACTTGAGCACTGGAACCAATACTTCACAGATAGGGAAGGACAGCTGTATAAACTGTCAAACAAAAAATGGGGATAAATCATCTTACCTTGGATTTAGCAATTTTCTTAGATCTGACACCAAAACACAAGCAATGAAAGAAAAAAGATAAATTGCATTTCCTCAAAATTAAAATTTGTGTGCATCAAAGATGCTATCCAGAAAGTGAAAAGACAGCCCACAAAATCAAAGGAAGTATCTGCACATTATATACCTGAAAAGAATCTTAATCAAGAATATACCAAGAACTTTTACAACTCATAAACAAAAAGACAAACAAGCCAATTTTTAAAACAGTTGAAGAACTTGAATAGACCCTTCCCCAGACAAGACATACAAACAGTCAACAAGCACACGACAATATCATTAGTCACGATGGAAATGCCAATTAGTTCAATGCCACACCCCTTCAAACACATTAAGAACGCTTACAATCAAAAAACTGAATAAAAATAACAAATATTGGCAAACCTTAGAGAAACTGAAACCCTTAAACATTACTTGTGGAATTGAAAAATGGCACAGACTATATGGACAACAGTTTGTCATTTCCTCAAAAAGATTAAAATATAGTTACCTTACGGTTCAACAACCTCACTCCTAGATATAAACATCAAAGCATTAAAAAGAGGTGTTCAAAAAAACTGTACATGAATGTTCACAGCAGCAATATTCACAATGGCCAAAAAGACAGAACAGTTGAAATGTTCATCACAGGCTGAATAGGTAAACAAATGAGGTGTTTCCATAAACTGCCCTATGATCCCACCAGATAAAGGAATAAAGTAAAACGGTGCAGTCACTGTGGAAAACAACATGGCAGTTCCTCAAAATCTGACACATGGGGTTAACATGTGATCCCATCAATTCCACTTCAGTATGTTCAAAACACTGAAAGCAGGGACTGGAACAGACATGGGCACACCCATGGTCATCATGGCATTAATCACAATAGCAAAAGGCGGAAGCAACTCAAGTGTCCATCAGCAGATGAATGGATAAACGAAATGTGGCGTAGACACAATGGGGCACTACACAGCCTTAACAGCTGAGGAATTATGACACATGTTACAAGGTGGATAAATCTTGAAGTCACTGTGCTACGTGCAATAAGCTAGACACAGAAGGACAAATGTCATATGATTCCACTTATACAAGGTACCCAGAGAAGCCAAATTCAGAGAGAGAAAGAAGATCATCGCCAGGGGCTAAGGGGAGTTAGCGTTAATGGATAGAGTGTCACTTGGGGAAAATGAGTAAATTCTGGAAACGGATGGTGAGAGTATTTGTACAACTGTGTAAATGCAGTTCATGCAATAGTACTGTGCATTTAAAATGGTTTAAATAGTAAATGTTATGTTATGCATTTCTAATCACAATGGGGAAAAAATGAATGAAGCACTGATGATTCACATTACAACTTGGATGAACACTGAAAACACTCTAAGTGTAAGAAGTCAGAGGCCCAGGCTGTACAATCTCATGCACTTTAAACCCATTAAGGTTTTGAAAATGAGGGAAATTACTGTAATGGTTTCAGAAAAAGGAAACTGGATCAGAATGGAAAAAGACATTCCCATAACTTGGGGCAACGGTGAAGGTTGAAGCGGGCTTGTGGATGGGATTACAAGGTGGGACCATAAAACTTCTTCATTTGGGGCTTATCTGCTGATTCCTCGAGAGACTATCCCAGTTTTAGCAAAACCCACTGGAGTATTTTATGTCAGGTAGCAAATGTGAGTACTGTGTAATGCTATTTAAAGTGTTTTATACATTTGAAATTACTAGAAACTAAATCACTGTTCAACATAACCTGTCAATAGCACATGAAAAAAGCAGAGAAGACATCAGATTTCCTCATAGAGGCCCACCCTGAACCAGATCCAGTTCACCCAAAGTGCGGATGCTAAACAGCCACTGTGTTTTAGGTGCTGTGGATGACCTGGATGGAGGCCAAACAGGGCAATTTCTGATTTCTAGTTTTCCACACCAAACCATTAAAAAAACTGTTAGAACTTATGAATCATTTCAGTAAAGCTACAAGGTACAAAATCCATACACAAAAGCCAGTTGTCTTTCTATACATTAATAATGAAGCATCAGAAAAAGGAATTTAAAAAAAAATTTACTATTGCATCAAAAAAAAAAATACCTAGCAATAAATTTAATCAAGGATGTGAAAGACCTGAATGTTGAAAATTCTAAGACACTGTCAACTAAAATAAATGCTCAGCCTTAAAGTTGACAGTTATGTTTTATTTGACGAAAGGACTCGAGCCAGGATGACAGCCTCTCAGATCATTCTGAGGGACTGCTCCGAAGAGGCAGGGGAGGAGCTAGGATATACAGGAGCTTTACAACAAAGACCAGGTAGTTGGAACAATAGAAGATTACTTGTTATCTAAAGAAAACCAGGTGCCTCAATTTAAAGAATTTAGAGCTTTTCTATGTGTGGGAGGAAGCAAACATTTGGGTTCATGGAATTCATTCCTTTGACAAGCATCTAGCTGTCTAGGGCCAGTATCTTGTCCTTTATTATTCTGAGTCCCTTCACAGTGCACCAAGAGGCTGCACTGCAGGCTTGTCTTCACTGGGGGGGTGGCGGTGGCAGCTGATGACTTGATGGTTTCAGCATTCTTTGCTTACTGATATATTTTGCAGTATTTTTCATTCACAACACTGAGGAAAGAAACAACAGACACAAACAAATGGAAGGAATCCTGTACTCACAGATAGAAAGAATTAATGCTGTTAAAATGTCCATTCTACCCATAGCAATGTTCAAATTCAAAGCGAGCCTGGTCAAATCACTATGCCCTACAACAGAAAAAACCGAATGTTGTAAATTGACTATATTTCAATACAATAAAATAAACTTCAGTGGCATTTTTCACAGGAACAGAAAAAAAAATTCTAACATTTGTGTGGAAACACAAAGGACCCTGAACAGCCCAAGGGATTCTGCGAAGGAACAGGCTGGAGGCATCTTCTTCCCTGACTTCACACTCCATTATGAAACTACAGTCACCAAAAATGTGTGGAATTGGCCCAAAAACAAGGACACGGACCAGAAGAACAGATGGAGAGCCCAGAAATAACCTATGGGTATGTGGTCAGTTAATTGACATGAAAGGAGCCAGGAACCCACGCCAGGGAAAGGACAGTCCCCTCAATGAATGGCGCTGTGAAAACTGGACAGCACACACCAAAGAAGGACACGGCACACTACACCACACACAAAAGCAGACTAAAACAGACATTCAGCTGGCAATGACAGGTAGGCAATATACTGGGGCTACAGCTGGAGCAGCTAGGAGGGGTCTGGTTGCAGCTGTAAGACTGAGAGCCGAGGCACAAACATGGTAGGGTGGTCAAGCTGTGTCACAAGGCAACAATGGTGAGCTTTGTGAAGTCCCCATCAGAGGCTCAATATTCTAAGTCCTAAACTTGTTACAGAAACGACAGGCCAGTCAAGAAACAAGCACCACTTGGAGGGTTGGAGTACTCAGATGTATTACGCCGGCGGACTCAGAGAGGCTTCTGCTCCGAAGCTCTGAGCACCTCCAAGACGTGCACATGAGATTTTATAGGGTAAAGTACAAGCTTGGGGTATTCAGCCAATGGGGCTTTAGCAGTATTATCATCACAAAAGTGGGGGCGGGGAGGCAGCAAACCAACATTCCAAAGCCAGATATGTATCTTTGAAAACCCAGCTGGCTAGCAAAAAAAACAACCATGAACAGCAAACCAACGCTAATTAACCTAGATTTACAAGTTAGTCTAGCAGAGCTCAGATCAGTATTCCAATACTTAGATTTGTGAGTTATCTTGTTAGCCCAGCCCAGCCTCTCCTTCACATTCCTAGACTTGTGAGTGATCTTGTTAGACCAGCCTGGCTTTTCCTGCACAAACTAGCTAGATTTACAATCTAGTTTATCTTATTCTACATGTTGACAGTAATAGCATTAGCAACACCTACCTTTAGCTAATACTTTTCTGTCCCCAACCATTCAATGACTTCTCACTTTATACTCAGCATTTGTGGCTTTAAGCACCAGAACTCAAACACAAGACAATGAAATAATAGGGACTAGTTGAGACAGGAAGGGGGCAGGGCACAGCCATTCAAGGAATGCTACAGCAATTAACATCAAAATGGTGAAAGATTCAACCCCCAGTAGGCCTTGAGGCTCAAGATGATGGGAGATTTAACTTCTAGCAGATCTGGAGCTCCATTATACGCCCATTGTAATACAGCTGCATGGTGAATAACACCCACAGGCACCATGGCAGTCCCAAGGCTAGCCACAAAAGGTCAGAGTGGGAAAAGGCCAACTTCCTGGGAATCCCAGCCCCTTCCCCAGGCCACTTAGACTGGCCCTTCCACTTATTAGCGTATGAAGCCACCAAGCCCATAAAAACTGGCAAAACTATGCCTCTTCAGAGAGGGGCCACATTCTGTCTATGCAGAACATGCATAGACAGCTACTTTGAAGCTGAGCACCGAACCCCCACACCTCGTGGCCTTTCAATGTATCTCTGTGAATAAATCTACTTTACTGAACTGTGGCTCGCTCTTGAATTTCTTCCTGCACAAAGCCAAGGACCCACACTTGGTGAGGCATACCCCAGGGGCTCAGCCAAAGCCTGGGACAGCCCTTCTCACTCCCCACATCTGTTTTTCCTACATCAATAGTATTAGCAATCCCTACCTTAAGCTAATACTTTTTTTTTCCCTCAACCATTCAATGACTTCTTACTTTATTCTAAGCATTTGTGGCTTTAAACACCAGAACTCAAACACAAGATGGTTAAAAAATAAGGACTAGAGAGGAAAGACTGAAAATGGATAAACTGCAAAACAACATATTCTTACACAGACACAAAAATGTGCTTTTGGAGCAGAAGCCCAAACTCCACTTCTGCTATAGTGGTGAGGTTGAAAATGGGAATCCTTTCCACCTACCCAGGCTGACATTAACAATTAACAGCATGGAAACCCAGGAATGGCAGCAATGAAGGCATAGTTTTTAAATGTCTCTGAATCCACAGAGTCATGAGACAGCAAAACCAAAAGCATCTGGACAACACACTCCAAGATGCACGTGGGTGAGGACAAACAAGGACTTTTTTTTAGTTCATGAAACACTGTATTATTAAATAAACTGGCAGAAAGCATTTGTAATATCACAGTCTTCTGCTGGTGCTGCAAAACTAATTTTTTATTATTATTAGTGTCACATGCTGTGATTTTCAAAGGTCAGTTTAATTCTGATTTCTTAACATTCATTATATAACGTATGGAGAAAATAGTACAGTTGACCTTTGAACAGCGTCGGGGGCCAGAGGTGCTGGCCCTCTATGCAGTATAAAATCCGCCTGTAATAAACTTTACAAGTCAGCCTTCTGCACCCATGGATTCACCCACTGTGGACTGTGCAGTAGTAGGACCTATTTTTGGAAAAAATCCACATGTGGGTGAACCCACGCGGTTCAGACTTGTGTTGTTCAAGGGTCAACTACTATTTTCTTTTACAGACGTAGCTTGTATATCTTCCTGTACATTTAAAGTTGGCATAGTCAAATTCAGCTTGGAGAGAGAAAGAAAAATAAGCTGCTACCTTGTATTTATTTATTTCATTGATTGATTGATTGTCCTGGGGATTGAAGCCAGGACCTCATGGATGCTAAGCATGTGCTCTACTACTGAGCCATACCCCCATCCCCTGCTACCTTGTATTTAATTTCAAAAGGATTTTTTGGGATCATTTCCCCATCCCAATATATACTCAACCCATTCTTTTGTACTTTCTGCTCTGTAGAATGACCAGTATATGCTGATAGGCTGTAAGAGCTTATGTCCGTGTATAATTTATTTATAGCATAAGCAGCTTGTTAAGGCAAGAAAGAATTGTTACTAATTTAACAAAGGCTTACAGATAGACATTGATAGAAAAGGGGCCCCAAGGCACGTCCTATAACTGGCTCCTTTTTAAAATTGTAACTTCTAAAGTTTTCGTTTAGAACAGGCTATTAAATTTTTAGGACTTGGAAGTGATTTTTTTTGACAGCTGGGAATCAAAAGTAAGGAAACATACTTTAGCAGAGTGTGTGAAAAAGGGGGAGACCCCGTTTCCTTGTCTCTATGTCTCTGTTTCCTTACCTGTAAGGCACTGAAGACCAGAGAAGAAAGGGGGAGGAAATGGAGGAGGTGGGAAGGGGTGAGAGAAGTGAGCAAATGCACATTCATCAAAAGGTGCGAGGGACAAGGAAGAAGGTAAAAACCTGAAAAGAGGCTGGAACATTTGTAGATTTTCTTTAAAAGGCAGAACTTAAAAAAAAAAAAAAGTATCAAAATGAAACTATGTAATGAAAAGGAAATAGTGTTTAATATTTTCTTAAAATGTCCTGCAAGTTATATTCTCAAAATCTTTGTTATTGAGGTCAGAAGTCTCCTTAAGAGGCATTAGTAAATTTCTAAATTATTATTTGTTGACTTGTTTTTTTTCCCATTCAATCATAGGCTTCTTCAAGGCAGACTCTCCTCTGTTGCTCTTTTTTGTATCCTAGGTAGCTAAGGCTAGGCTGGGCTAGGGCTGCCATGATGCCGTGCTACAGACTGGGTGGTTGGACCAACAGAAACTTATTACCTCGAAGGTCTGGACACTAGAAGTCCAAAGTGAAGGTACTGGCAGAGTCGGCTCCTGCTAGGATGTGCTCCAGGCTTCTTTCCTTGACTTGCAGGTGGCTGTCTTATCTGTATGTCTTTCCATTGTCTTCCCTCTCTGCGTGTCTGATTCTGTGTCCAGATTTCTTCTTTTATAAGAATATCTGTCATGTTGGATTAGGGCCCTCCCTAGTAATCTCAGTTTAATTCAGTTACTCCTGTAAAAGCCCTAGCTCCAAATAAGGTTACATTCTGAGGTGCTGGTGGTTAGAACGTTAACATACGAATGAATTTGGGTGGGGGGTGGGGTCACAATTCAGCCTGTAGCAGCAGATGCCAGCACAATGCCTGGCACACATTGGGCACCCAGAAATGTTTGTAAATGCAAACTGTTCTCATAGTCTGGCTGGTGTCCTTCCTGGAATTTCATTGGAATGGGCCTTGATTTCAAGGGTACCCCTTTTCAGCAAATAAAATGGGTTACTGAGTGATAAATTCCTGGTAGAGGTTTTGTCTATATAAATTATATAGTTAAGTGCCTGTAATTTGTGGGTTTATGAATCCATTATACAACCTGAAAATAGTGATAATTATATTTCCTGTCCTAGTCTGCTCAGGCTGATGTAACAAAAATACCATAGACCAGGTGGCTTGTAAACAGAAGAAATTTATTTCTCACGGTTCTGGAGATTGGAAGTCCGTACATTTATTTGGGGTCTGCCGAGGCCCTGTGGTTCATAGAACCTTCCTGCTGCGTCCTCGCATGTGGAAGGGGCCAGGGGTCTCTCTGGGGCATCTTCTACAGGACACTGGTCCCATTCATGAGAGCTCCACCCTAGTGGCCTAATCGCCTCCTGAAGACCCACCTCTTAGCAGCGTCACTTTGGGGATTAGGCTTCGATATGTGAGTTTCAGGGGGACACAAATACTCTGTAGCATTCCATTTCTTCATTCTGATTTACTTTTCTGGGTGCATAATAATGAAAAAAGATCGGTAATGGTTTTTGCAAGTAAGCACACACCTTAGTTTTATTAGCTCTTTAAATCAATGTGGGTTCTTAACGTTATTCTGAATGGTTTATATTTAATTTTATATTTTGAAGGATAGACAACTTTAGCAACTCTTGATGTTCAGGGCACAAAGTAAGTGTTTAGTAAATGTTTACTATTATTTCATGTTTTTGTGCCTTTGTACATGTTGATTTTCCAGACATCATGTTGTCAGTGAATCTTCCTTTCCTGATCAATACAAAGTGGAGCATCTGTTTTTGTTTTTTGTGTGTGCCATCAGTATACTATGACATACCTCTAATCTAGTGTTTAATTTTTCTTTTTAAGATTGATTACCGTTGCTTTTCAGAGCACGCATTCCTTGAAGGCAGGAGTTTTCTTTTTGTTGTTGTTTGTTTCCTCAGGGTTTACTATATCAGAGGTGTTATATTAATATGTATTTGATGAAACCGTTTAACTCCTTTTTTTAATTTTTATTTTTAAGTTTGGGGGGGTAATTAGGTATTCTATTTATTTACTTTTTAATGGAGGTACTGGTGATTGCATACAGGACCTTGTGCATGCTAGGCATGCAGTCTAACACTGAGCTATCCCCATCCCCCACCATTTAACATCTGAGCCTGTTTCCTCTTCGAGAAAACTTGAGTTGTAATGTCTAATCTCTTAATCTCATATTATATTGAAATATAGCTAAGAGAGTTTTTTGGTTTCTTTGTTTTAGCATTATAAGTCAATTATCTACTCAATATGAGTAGAAAAACTGATTTTTATTAGATATCTATTCCTTTTCTGACCAGTGTCAGTAAAGTTTCCTGTTGGGACTTCTGGTTCCACCAAGGTGGAGTTGCTCCATTCCTTCTAAGTTTCCTGTCTATCAGAATGGCTAAAATAAAAAATAGTGACCACACCAAATGATGTGGAGAAGCTGGATCACTCACACACTGCTGGTGGGACTGTAAAATGCCACAGCTACCCTGGAAAACAGTTTGGCAGTTTCTTTTAAGACTAAACTTGCAGTGACTGTACAACTTAGCAGTTATACCCTTAGACATTTATCGTAGAGAATGAAAATTGCATTCACATAAGATCCTGTGCACAGTGTTCATAGCGGCTTCGTTCGTAGCAGCCCCAGACTGGGAACAGTGCAGATGTCCTTCAAGGCGGGACTGGTGAAACAAGCTGCGGTCTGTCCACAGTGATAAAAAGAAAGTGACTGTTGATACACACCTGGTGGATGTCCAGGGAATTATGCTGAGCACAAAAAGCCAGTTCTAGAAGGTGACATAGGTGATTACATGTATATATTATTCTTGAACTGACAAGGTTGTAGAAGTGCAAAACTGATTAGTGGTTGCCAGGGATTAGGAAATGAGGCAGGGAGTGTGCTGTGTTTTGCTTTAAAAAGGGAGTGAAAGATATGCTCTCGGTGATGGAGTTGTTCTCTCTCTGACAATTCGGTGCCGGTATCAGCATTCTGGCTGTGAGGCTGTACTGTAGTTCTGCAGAATGTTACCGTTGCAGGAACTGGGTGAGGCTTACAAGGGCTTCTTCTGTTTCTGACAACTGTATATGAAGCAACTGTTATCTCAAAATAACAGGTTTAAGTAAATAAGAAAGTTTTCTTAAGTGTTTTCAACAAATTGCTGCTATCGGGGCTCCTAAAGTGGCAGAAGAAGCACACAGAAGCATTCCTATTATAGGTAAGTATTGGCTTTGCATTTTGTTTTGTGATTTTTTTTTTCCCTTATGGCTTGGTCAAATAGTCTACAAAGTTATAGCTTTATAATTACTTCAGGGTTATTTTTTGAGTTTTCACTTGTGCTCCAATCATTTTCCTTGTCTTTTATAACTTAATCAGTTCTAATTACTACTTTTTCTTCCTATCATTTGGCTTTAACTCAAAGAATCTTAGTAAGGTTGTTTATAGGCCTTTAGTCAGGAAGATTTGAAATAAGACATTGCTTTTATTATCAGAATTTTGTGTTGTGACTTTGGAAAAGTAACATGCATAAAACCTCATTTTGATAAGTAACCACATCAGTTGGCCATTTTTATATGTTTTCTTTTTTTTAACAGAACCTACGACATCTAAGGGTACCAGTGGGATTACAGCTATAACATGGAGTTCCAGTGGAAGTGATCTGTCAGATGAAGATAAAAATTTTAAACCACAGAGGGATAGCAGACATGGTTCTAGAATAGACAGATTTTATAACAGGAATATTTCATGTCCAAAGGATGGGACCAGTGAAGGAAAACTGATAATTTTGTAAGACAGTTAGTTTCTGTTATAGATTGGATTTCAGTATTGGAAAAAACTTATACTCATTTTCCAATGCTTAGCATTGATTATGACCATACTAGGTCCCAGCCTCCCAGCCGTTTAGAAAGATTTTCTCATAATAATTCCCACAGTAACTCTAAGAGATAGGTATTACCAGTATTATTTTTACAGTTAGTAGTTTAAGCTTGAACACATTAGAATTGGTTGAATTCCACTTTGGGTCTCTTTGGAGACAAAGCCAGTTCTCTAAAGTACAGGCACACCTCTGAGATATTGTGGGTTTTGTTCAAGACCTCTGTAGTAAAGTGCGTGTTGCAGTAAAAGAAGTTACACGAATTTCTTGGTGTTCCTGTGCATATAAAAGTTGTTTACACACTACTGTAGTCTATTAAGTGTGCAATAGCATTATGTCTACAAAAGACAAAGTACCATACCTTAATTAAAAAATGGCTTATTGCTGAAAAATGCTAGCCATCATCTGAGTTGTAAATTTTTGTTGGTGGAGGGTCTTCTCTCAATGTTGATGGATGCTCACTGATCGGGGGGTGGTTGCTGAAGGTTGGGGTTGGTGTGGCAGTTTCTTAAAATAAGGCAGCAATGAAGTTTGCTGCGTTGATTGACTTTCTTTCACAAATGATTTCTCTGGAGCATGCAATGCTGTGTGATAGCATTTTACCAACAGTAGAGCTTCTTTCAAAGTTGGATCAATGCTCTCAAACCCTGCTGCTGCTTTACCAACTAAGTCTGTGTAATATTCTGAATCCTTTATCATCATTTCAACAGTCCTCAGAGCATCTTCACCAGGAGTAGATTCCATCTCAAGAAACCACTTTCTGGCGGAGGGGGTGTTATAGCTCAGTGATGGAGTGTGTGCTTAGAATGCACAAGGCCCTGGGTTCAATTCCCAGTACCTCCATTAAAGGAGAAAAAAATGAGCAAAATTATGTTTAAAAAAATAAAGGAAAGAAACCACTTTCCTTGTTCATCTCTAAGAAACAACTCCTCATACATTAAAGTTTTATCTTGAGGTTGGAAAAATTCAGTCACATCTTCAGATACCACTTCTGATTCTAGTTGGCTTGCTGGTTCCACTATATCTGCAGTTCCTTTCTCCAGTAACCATAGCCATTATCCTAGCCCTAATCTTAGCCCTCAACCTACCCGTTACCCTATCCCTCACCATAGACCTAACCCTAACCCCAAACCTGGCCCTAACCCTAGACCTCACCCTAGGCCTGATCTTAACCCTAACCCTAATCCTAGCCCTAATCCTAGCCCTAAACCTGGCCCTCACCAAACCTCTCACCATAGCTGTAACCCAAATCCTAAACAAAACCCTAACCCTGACCCTAGCCTTAAGCCTGACCCTAACCATAGGTCCCACCCTAGTCCTAAATCTAACCTTACTCCTAACCATAAGCCTAGCCCTAACCCTAACCCTACACTTCTCCTAACCCTAGACCTCACCCTAGACCTTACCCTAGCACTCCCACTAGCCCTAACCCTAACCCTTACCCTTGCCCAAACCCTAACCCTAAATCTAGCCCAAACCCTAACCCCTAACAACTACACCTACCTCTAACCCTAAACCCTAACCCTAGGCTCACCTTACCCTCATCCAAGCCCTCAATCAAGCCCTCACTGTAGCTCTAACCCTAACCTAAATGCTAACCCTAACCCTAGCCCTCAAGTTAGCCCTCAGCATAGCCTTCATCATAGCTCTAACCTTAACCCTGACCCTAAGCCAAACGTAGCCCTAAACATAGCCCTCAGCCTAGCCTTAACCCTAACCCCCACCTTAGCCCTCAGCCTAGCCCTGAACCAAGGCCTCATCAAAGCTCTAACCCTAACCCAAATGCCAACCCTACCCTTAATCCCTAACCCCTAACCCTAACCCTGCAAAGTGCTTTTCGGCTCCGTGTTTGGTTCCTTTGCCCACGCTGTCCTCTGATGGAATTCGCTGCTCCCATTTGCCTACTCTTGAAAGCACACGTCTTTCAAGATTCAGTTAAAGTTTCTAATACCCGGTAAAAACTTTCCCTTTTCCCACAGGTAGAATTAACAGCTTCTTAATCTATTTCCTCTGTGCTCTGGGCAGGCTTTTTTTTTTTTTTTTAATAACAACATGAAGGACATTTATTTGTCTTCCTCGTTAAATGATAAGTCCCTTGGGGACTAATTTGGCACACTATTAGTCACACAGGTGGGGCTCAATGAACCTTTATAGCTTGAATGAATGAACTAGTGATTGAATAAATGAATGAGAATAAATGAGTGACTAAACTAAGGAATGCTCCCACGGCAAAGGCAAAAAGCAGTTTTTGTTTCTTAGTGGCCATTCAAAACTTCACAGTATCACTACCTGGATTTGGGAGTGGGCACTTTGGGGGCTATGAAAGAAAAATTATAATTTTCATTGTATTTTACCAGAGAACAGGTATATTTACTTGAAAAATTTTGAAAGAATACTAAGTTGTTCAGTATTATGAATGGATTGGAAGTCCAGAAGCAAGAGAGGTAAGCATCTATGTCCATGGCCCCTAGGATTTCTTGAGCATAGAAAGGATGGGGAGGGTTGATCTAGACAAGAATGGCACTGTCTCTTTTAAAAGGAATGAGCAAGCAAAACAACTGCTAAGGTTCCATGTTAATCAGTGTCTAGAACCCCAGCGATCCTCACAAATACCAGCAGTCGTTCTGTGTGACTTTCAAGTACAGTGTCAGCATTTTCAACTTCAAAGGCAATTTCACTTGTAGCTCCACCTGCAGCAGAAGTACAAAAAGGGGTCATTTATGGGGTGTTAAGAGCAGAGCAAGGAGGACACAAGGCTTCTCAGATCTAACAGTGAGGCCAGGAGGGCCTCTCATTTCAGGAGTCAGCAGGTCTCCGCCCTCGCAGAACACAGGAGCTGGCAGAGGCCTTACCCACCATCTACCCTGTGGTCCTACCCAATATTCTTTGTGATGTCATTCAGCCTCTGCCAGGATGTGAACACTAATGGGAAGCTGGTTGTCTCCAAGGGAGCAGAGGAGGGGAAGCCTCCCTGGCAGGGGAAGGAAGCTATGTTTGGAATAAGGCCACAGTGATAGAAATGGGCCTGTCAGAGGGCAGCTTCTGGGAGAAGATGTGCTAACATCTGGACATGTCAAGTGTGAAATGGTATCAGTCAATTTAAAGGGAGCTGTCCTGTGGGCGAGCATGGTGCTACATCTGAGCGGAAGTGAGAGATTAGATCCTTGTAGGGACAGATCCATATAGAAGCAGGAATTGGAGCCATGGGTAAATGTTACACAGAAGTCTTTTTTAAAATCCATTTTTCAATAAGAAAAAATACAAAAGATGTGCCAAAAGAGTATACTTGGGTACTTGGACTAACGTACTTGAAACAGTCTTGTGTTTTAAAGGTGAATAGAGCTGTAATTTATTTTCACTGTGTGGGTCATCATAAAAAAGCGACAGGTTGGTATATAGATAAAAGATAGAAAATGTAAAATATACAGTGTAATTAGCTTGATTTACAATGCGATCAAATTCACACACTGTACTGGAACACCTGACTGAACTGTTTCAATTTCCACATTTCTTTCATTTCCTTTATGAAAGTTACACTAAGAAAAAAAAAAAAACTCCCCTGAGTGTTCTTATGACACTTTTGGTGAGTGAAACAGTAATCTCAGCAAAGTTCACTCTTGGTACCAGAAAGCACAATTTCAGCTTTTTGAGGGTTTTTTTTTTTTTTCTGGCTAAATTGCCTTTACATACCAAAGACACAATATTTATTAGCACTTATTTTATTGAGAGAATAGTCACTTATGGTTTAAGATATTACATTGTGGTCTGCTAAATTACCATGTGGTTATAGCATGTTATGAAATAAAATTCCAGACAAAGGTGGAATCTTTACTAGGACAATGTAAACATTCAACATTCAACAGTCCCTGAGAAATTGTACATTTAGATAGCCCTAAATTAAAAACTCAAAAGTGATAAAGTTTTATGGGCTTTTCTACTAATAGTGGATTAATTTTAAAGAGTATTGAAATTTAGATGCATATTAGTCTTTATGCTTGTTGTGGAAAATTGAGGTTCAACATTGTATTATAAAGACAATCTACTATGGTTACTTTGTTATATTTATAAAATACTTTCACCAGGGAGAAAGCCCTTAGCCTTGTTAGTAACTCTATGAGGGTCTGTACAGTCTCCTGGTACTTAAGCCACTGCAGCAGGTCAGCAAGGTGATGACCAGCAGGCTGGTCCCTGCAGAGTCAGGGAATTAGACCAAAACACCGTGGCAGACAGATCACAACCTGAAGTGGACATCAAATTTTCTACAGCAAAGCACTCTGACAAATACCATTTCCTGTGATAAATATCTGTGGTCTCAAGGTGGAACCATTAACAAAACCCCCAAATCCTTCAACATTATCAACATTAGACAGGGCATATAAAAGATGTTGCCCTGTCTAAACAGACAGATAAACACTTTTTAAGGGACAACATACAAAATAAGTGTAGATTTAACTTAAAATTTATTGTAAAGGATACATAAGTATTTGATAGACTTATCTTTCTAAACAAAGGCTAGAGCTTAGTTAAGTATTAGACAATCTCAAAGCAACTGCTTCCTCTAAGGTTCCAGCCATTGAAGTTTGAGGCATCAGATTTCTCCCTAATTTTTATCAAGGCTGAATTCAGGATATCCGAAGCTTGTAATTTTCTTAAGCTACTTAATGGTACAGAGAAGTTCATTTGGATAAGGACATTCCTTTAGACAGTGTTTCAACTATTCAGCCTAATAGCAGGTAATGCTGCCTAACAAGCAATGCTATTGAGAGGACAAGAGGACACTGTGGAGGCGACAGGTGTGCAGCTGCACGGACTGCAGTGACAGTCATGGACGCGTACTTACACCAGACTCATCAAGTAGTTTACACTAAATATGTACAGCTTTTTATAGGCTAGTCATATGTCAGTAAGGTTTTTTTTTTTTTAACAAAAGAGCTGTTAGAAAAGTAGGCTGCTTGGAAGGTAATGAGATTTGCTTCACTGGAAGTGACAGATGGCCTTCCTCAAAGACAGAGGAGAGGCTGTCTAATATCACATCTGATTACAAGATTTAGAATGTGTGGCCATGGACACTGGCAAGGGGCCTTGGCCTTGCTTTCAGCTGCTGGCGACTCCGCAGAAGAATCAGTTACAGAGGTGTGGGAAGCTGGGGACCGACACTCCAGGGGTGGGGGGAAAGGAGTGCTCTCTGTTTTGTTCTTGTTTCTCCCCAGGTGGCCCACAGCTGGAGGTGGGTTGGGCAAACATTCTGGGCAACCTTCGGGGTAGCTCAGGGCCTCCTTATGCGCAATTACAGAGCAGTGAAGAGAAAGGTGTTTCCAAGAGCTGCAAGCTAAGAGGAACTGGGCAAGGGTAACTGGGAAAGATGAACCAGAACAAGCTGCTCCGTGCACCCTCCGCTGCCTTCTTCCACCAAGGTGGTTCTCCAGAGGCAGCAGGTGCTGCGTCTACGCCATCAAGCAAGGTGAATTAGGGAGAGTACCGTTTAGGGAAAGTACCTCCAAATCTCCCGCACACCTTCTGCCACCTCCTCAGCAGTGTGAACCTCTTCTAGTATCTTCCCCTTTTAAGACTGGTCTTTCTGGAGTAACCTCAGGCGCACCTTGTTCTAGTCATACTATTGTGATCATCATCTACAGATGAGAAAAATTTCTATGTTTCTGTCTAACTCTAGTAAGCTAAGAATTTAGAACACGGTCTGCCCCTTGAAAAACTTCCTATTTCCTTAAAAATTTTGTGCCAGATGTCTTCCTTTGTCTTTCCATATCTGTTCTCCACCCCGGCTGGTGCCAAGGGAGACAGACCAGAGTGGACCACACAGTGGCCCCACTCTCTGGTTTCCCATTGGGGTCAGCCCACGGGGATCCTGGAGGAGTCCAGGGGCCAGGAAGGGAGCAGCCTCCCTTCAGGTCCAGCTGTGCTGGTGCGGCCAAGCCCAGGCATCATTACTCCTCTCTAGGTGGCCTTTCTGCTCACCTCTCCTCCTAGGTTCTGGGCTCTTGGTATACTTAGAAGTGGTAAGTGCTTCCTGTCACAAGGGCAGGAGTAAACCTCACTTTCCTTTGTGGTTTCCTTATTCCCTGTCCACACTTATAAATAGGTCCTCCACTGCTCAAATGTGCTAATTTAAAACTATTCTAATCATATGTTTCCTGCTGGAACCATGAAAAAAATCAGTCTTACTCACATAAAACAGACAGATCTTCAAGAGCAAAAAAAAAAAAAATAATATGTTGGTAAAGAACTGTAGATTTCAGAGATGGAGAAATTGATGAGGAATCTTGTTATAAGACCTCAACCAACTCCAAAGGCCACTACAGAGTGGACGTGTCATTCACGATCCAGGGGAAGTTCCTGTGCCCCTAGAGCATCCTTAGTGGGACTCTAAGCACAATATTGAAGAGTTTCCTCCCTGGCTGTGCTATTGCATACCCTTGACAGTTTCTTTTGGAATGAAACCCTCTTATATAGATGCAAGGTAGCATTTGAAATTACTGCTAGAGTGAGATGCAGTGAAACAGGTGTTTTCTTCTCTGAGCAGAAGGTACCTGAAAGCTCTAGGAGTTCTTGTCTACCTGGGAGGAAGATGCCAACTGTGGAGTGGCAGGTTGTGAGGCAGAGGAAGGGTACCTGCAGACCCAGAGAGCAAACGTGGCAGATGGAATCTTCTCCAAATACCCAATGTGCTCTCCTTGCTGAGCTTAGGACTTGACGTTGCTTTTTCAAAAAGACGAGCTAAGGACAAAAGTGGAAACAACCTAAGTGCCTAACCATTATGGTCCAGCAGCACAGTGAGGCATTCTGGATGGTGTGAAAACTCTGCAGAAACATGAGAAACTTTTATGATACAAAGTTAAATGAATCAAGCAGAACATTAAGACTACATATGTCATGGTTACGACTCTGAAAACTGTATGTAGAAAGATTCTAGAAAGATAAAACCAAAAAGAGAATAGGATGCTAAAGTGATGGGATCATGAGTGCGATTTTTTTGGTCTCTGGTGTCTTTGTTGGAAGAAGTAGTCCTCTGTATGCCTCTCAAACCCTCAAACACTTCGCTGGGAACGCCAGGGGGCAAGGCCCTGACTGCCCCTTTAGCTGGGCCGTTTTTCAGGGTTGTCTGTGTAGCTGGTAACCTTGAAAGGTGTAACACTGCTCCCCGAACAAAGGGCAGGCTTGCTTACTGCTTGCTGTAAAAGCAGTGGACTCCCTCCACTCTGTGTTCCTCAGCTGTGAGGCAAACTACTCCACGCGTAGCATCCACCTGAGCCCACTGCATCACTTGTGTGGGAACTGAGGGGAAGGGGAACTGGCTCAGGCTGCTGGCTGTGCCATGACTGATAAAGCCCTTTGTCTGTGGTCCAGAAGTCTCATGTCTTCCACCAACATCCATTAAACAGTAGTAGCCTGACTCACTAGCTCATCATGAGAGTGAAGCCCAATCTCAGAGCAGTAGTCTTTAACATTATTACAAACCAATTTGTAATTATTTGTTTAATATTTCTCTTTCCCACCAGACTGTAGATTTTAGGGGGTAAGAATTATGTTTGTCCTTCTCACCACTGTTTTCCCAGCACTGAAGGGAGAACCTGGCTCAAGGTTAAGCTTCAACAAATGTTTTTTTCGGGCAATGGACTGAAGGAGCAGAGGTGTGTAAGAAGAAAGTTCTGAAAATGAATTCAGACCCAAATGGGGGTTTGAAGTTCAGAATGAAATTTTGCAACCATATGTCCCTGTTGTTCGGCAAGAACTAAGGGCACCACCATCTGTTGAGTACCTAGAAGCCAGGCCCTCTTCTGGGTGGTTTCCCAGGGTTACCACATGTAATTGCTCTCACCTCCCCTTCTCCGGCACAGCTCTGTATATTGCTAACCCTGAAGGAAAGCCAAGAGGAACAGCAGCAAAGGCTGCCCTTCCTGAGGGGCTACTGCTCAGCACACACACTTCTTGGCTCATTACGTGTGCTAACTTGTACAACCATCACACCCATTCTGTGTGCACATAGCCTTCATTGTCCCCGCTTGGGAGCTGGAGAACTTGGAGGACAAAGGGGTGGCAGAGCTCCCCACAGTCAGCCCGCTGCTGAGCGGCAGTACTTGAGCAAGGACAAGCGCTCAAGATGCAGGTCAAGCTCATTGCCCCTGGGTTGCTGGTCACAGAGCAGATGAGAGTGAAGCCAGCACCCGTAAGCTGCTCTGGGGAGGCCAAGTAGCTCACAGTCTAGACGGAAAGACAAGACATGCACACATTATTATGTATTTTATGCTACAAATTGGCATCAACACACATGAGCAAGTGAGAAACCATGTGGGGAGATCCAGGAAGGCTTCACAAAAGAGGTGACATTTGTTCTGAAAGCGTCATCTGAATGTCAGCCCACAGACCATATTCGGTGACCACTTTTCCCCACAGCTCTGGGCAGGACTGGACAGGAAGGGGAAGCCATGAAAAGTTTCTCCATTACTTCTGAGGGCAAAGGCCCGCTAGAGGGAGCCAGATGATTGTGAGAGACGTGCAGGCGTTGCGGGATACTTTTTTTTTTTCTCAAGATTTTTGTATCACTTTTTCTTACTGAAGTATAATTGACTTAAAATATTATATTGGTTTCAGGTATCTGACATAGTGATTTGATATTTTTACGCATTAGGAAATGATCTCCACCATACGCCTAGTTACTATCTGTCACTGTACAAAGTTATACAGTAATATGGATTATATTCCCTACATTACATCCTTATGACTTACTTCTTTTGCAGCTGTAAGTCTGTACATCTGAATCTCCTTTACCTGCTTAACATATCAGCCAACCCCCCTCCCTGGCAACCACTAGATTGTACTCTGCTCTATGAGTCCATTTCTGTTTTGCTTTGTTTGTTTAGTTTTTTTAGATTCTATGCATAAGTGAAATCATACAGTATTTGTCTTTCTTCATCTGACTTACTTCACTTAGCATAATACTGTCCAACCAAGTTGTCCCCAATGGCAAGATCTCATTCTTTGTTATCCCAAGTAATACTGCATTTTATGTGCATATATATTCATATGTATATATATATATCTCACATCTTTATTCATTCATCTGTTCATCTATTAGTGGATACTTGGGTTTCTTCCATGTCTTGTTTACTATAAATAATGCCGCCATGATCGTCAGTGTCCATAAATCTTTTTGAGTTAGTATTTGTGTGTGTGGTTTGGTTTTGTTTTGTTTTGTTTTTTTGGAGGGGAGGAGGTGGTAAATACCCAGAAATGGAATTGCTGGATCATATGGCAGTTCTGCTTTTAACTTTGAGGAAACTCCATACTGTTTTCCATAGTGGCTACACTAATTTACAGTCTTACCCACAGTACACAAAGTTTCCCTTTCCCACACATTCTGGCCAACACTTTGTTTCTTGTTGTCTTTTCAATAATAGCCATTCTGACAGTTATGAAGTGATACCTTATTGTACTTTTGATTTGCATTTCACTGATGATGAGGGATGATGGGCATCTTTTCATGTGTCTGCCATCTGTATCTTTTCTTCGGAAAGATGTCTGTTCAGATCATCTGCCCATTTCTTAGTTGGGTTACATTTTTGATGCTGAGTTGCATGAGTTCCTTGTATAATTTGGATATTAACCCCCCATTTGATGTATCATTTGCAAATATCTTCCATTCAGTAGGTTTGAGGTGCCCTCTTTTGTGTGTTTGACCAACTCCTCATTTGCAAAACATTTTTCTTGTTTCTTTTAATCAGAGTTGTCCTCAACTCTAAATCAGTGTGTATGTATTGTCAGTTATCCTATATAAATCTGGATGTTTCTTTCTGAGCAATTTAGTAATTTTCCTTATTTGATGTAAGAAATGAAACTGGAGTCTGCTAATAGTACCCAAGTGTAGGTAACAATTCCAGATCTTTTCATGAAATTTAACACAAGGGTCCTCATGGGTAGGGCTCCTTCCTCATTTGAATGCTGATTCTCACATTGGCTTGGCCATATCTCTGCAGGTGTTTTTTTTGAAGAAAAAACAAGTCTTTGAGGCTTGTCTATGAATTCTTGTTATTTCAGAACATAGTTCTTTTTTTCTGCTTTTTTCTAAAGGCAGAAACTTATTCTCTTACAGCTCTGGAGGCCAGAAGTCTGAGATCAAGGTGTTAGCTGGGCTAGTTCCTTCTGAGAGCTTCTTGTGGTTTGCTGGCAACCTTTGGTATAGCTGATCCCTGCCTGCTCTTCCTCACAAGGAGCACCTTGTGTCTCCAATCTCCCTTTTTAGGACTGCAGTCATGTTGGACTAGGGCCCACCCCAATAACTTCATTTTAACTAGATAACCTCTGTAAAGACCCTGTCTCCACGTAAGTTCACATTCTGAGGTCCTAGACCTTAAGACTTTAACCCATGAATCTGAAGGGATACAATCCAACCCGTAGCAGTGCCCAAGCTAGAAACTCAGACCCAGCTCTCAGTGTTCCCGTCCCTGCTCCCTCACTTCAATCTTTAGCTCAGTTTTGTTGTTTCTCTCCATGTCTACCCCAAGTCAGCACCTTCGTCTCTGCCCTCTGACTAATCTCCTCCAGCCAGTTCTCCGTGCAGCCTGCTCGGGTCCTGAAAAAAGTACCAGTTTTCTCACACTTTCCTGGTTTCTCAGGGACACACAGTGGCTCTCTAGAACTTCCAAAAGCAAGCGGAAAGTCTCTGCCCTGTTCTGGAGTTCTCTGTCTCCCTGGTGCATTGTCATACTCTAGGAAGCCTGGCTGGTCCTCAGCAGAACCCATGTGTCCACTGTTTATTCCTGCTTCCAAGCCATCATGCTGTTTCTACTGTTTTCGCTGCCAGAACGTCCTCCTCCGCCTGCTCCAACCTGTGAAGACTCTACAGGCCAGCCTAAGTCACACTGCGTCTGTGACACCTTCCCTGAAGATTTCCTTCTTAGCATGTCAGCAGGATTTACTACAGCCAATACCTTACAGCCTTGCTCCTGATTTTTTTTCTATTTCATGTGTATGAATATCTTCAAGCAGCCTGTGAGCTGCTTGAGGGCAGGGCCATTTCTCTTTGTCCCACTCCCTTCCCAGTGCAGCGTCAGAGCTACATGAGGTGTCAGTAAGTGCTGGCTGGATGAATCAGTGACCGAGTCAAAGGCCTGGTGAATGGGAGACAGATGGACTTGATCACGTGAGTGAATGATGGTGCTGAGGACAGGGCTCTGAGCCTGCTGGGAGCTACACTACATACTGACGTGTGATGACGCTGGGGCCTCGGTGAGACGGAGGCTTGCTTCCTGAGGGGCAAGCTTTGTCTACACTTGGAGGGCAGAGGTGACCGCAGACATGTTCTCCAGCTCACCAGAGGACAAAGGGAGGGCTAGAGGCCCACACACCACCTAGCATCTTACACGTGACCCACGGTTCTTTTCAGAGAAACACTGTGTTTCCCACAGTTCTTTTCAGAGAAACACTGTATTTTGGACCTCCACGAACTCAGGAAGAATGACTAGATCTCCGGGGGGGGGGGGGCTTGGGTGAAGTCAGTGGCGGCACCTGAATAGGTTTGGTTATGATTACCTGTAACCTGATAACTGTGAGGCAGGTAAAGATACATCATGGTGTTTTCCAGTCATGCTGCCGACAGGGTCTGGATCTAGTCTGGGCCGTTGCTCAGGGAACTATGGAAACATGGGTCAAGAACACCCTCACCAGTGGGCTTTCCTGGTTACCTTTAGCAGCAAGGAAGTAGAGAAGATCACTGATCCAGCAGTGACCTCCGAGGTCAGAGGTCATTGCTCATCCATGATCCCTCCAAAGCAGCCCTCGGACAATGGCCATTTCTGTTTGAACACCTGAAGCCCGTCACCAGGCCAGAGGCAGACGCTGCCTCACAATGAAGATGCATGCGATGCACCAGGTGATTAAAAGTCCCCAGAAGATGTATAGTATCATGTCATCTTCATATAGTGACAATTTTACCTCTTCTTTTCCAATTTGGATCCCTTTTATTTCTTTCTCTTGCCTGATTGCTGTGGCTAGGACTTCCAAGACTATGTTGAATAGGAGTGGTGAGAGTGGGCAGCCTTGTCTTGTCCCAGATTTTAGTGGGAAACTTTTGAGCTTTTCACCGTTGAGTACTATGCTGGCTGTAGGTTTGTCATACATAGCTTTTATTATGTTGAGATATGTCCCCTCTATACCCACTTTGGTGAGAGTTTTTATCATAAATGGGTGTTGAATTTTATCAAATGCTTTTTCTGCATCTATTGAGATGATCCTGTGGTTTTTGTCCTTTCTTTTGTTGATGTGATGTATTACATTGATTGATTTGCATATGTTGAACCATCCTTGTGTCCCTGGGATGAACCCCACTTGACCATGGTATATAATCTTTTTTGTGTGCTGTGGTTGCCAGGGGGGATGGGGGTGGGAAGGGACAGACTGGGAGTTTGAAATTTGTAGATACTGACACGTATATATAGAATAGATAAACAAGATTATACTATATAACACAGGGAAATATATACAAGATCTTATGGTAGTCCACGATGAAAAAGAATGTGACAATGAGTATATATTCATGTATAACTGAAAAATTGTGTTCTACACTGGAAACTGACACAACATTGTAAACTGACTATAACTCAATTTAAGAAAAAAAAAAAAGTCCCCAGAAGAGATCACCAGCTCCCGATGGAAGCCCTGGGAGCCTGTGGCTGCTGGGGCCTGGCTCTGTCTCTGAAGGTCCTGCTTTGGTTTCTGTTAGGACTGGAGCTGGACATGCTTGGGGGTCAAGCCATCAGAATGAAAGGATCAGCATGATAGGGGAACCAGCTACTTCTGCTCTGAAGACAGACCCAAACAGGACCAGCTACATAATCTGCAGAGCCCAGAGCAAAATGAAAATGAGGGATTCCTTGTACAAAACTTAGTAAAAGATACTGTACAAAAAATATCAAGATGGTGACAGCAGGGCATTAAACCAAGGATGGTGCCCTTCTGACCATGAGACCTTGTATGACCACCCAGGTCTCTCACAGGTGGAGGAGTACAATGTTCAGTCTGAACCACTCACAAGCCTGGGCGTCTCCAAGCTCTCCTGCCCCAGGGCCTGTGTACCTGCTGTCACTTCTACCTAGAACACCTTGAGCATCTTTTCCCCCTGCCGTGCCCCTCTTCCTTGTGGATGAGGGCCCAGACCTTTGTGCAGAATAGTGGATTAAGCCTATTTTTCATTTGTTTCTGTGTATGTATATACAAAACATACATTTATTGTTACAATAAAAATATCCTTTAAGAAAAAGAACAATTTTGCCTTCACAGTTTGACCCTTATTTAAACCCTGTGGGCAGCTCAGTTGTGGATCATTCTGGGTGAGTGAGCCTTTGAGTCCCGGATGGGGAGTGAGGAGTTCCACCAGCAGAGTTCAGAGGAAGGCTGCTCTGCAGCGGGGCCTCGAGGAAAGCAGAACTTTCATAGAGAGGAATAAGCCAGCCTGCTGGGAAAAGGAAAAGACAGAACCTAAAGACTCACGATGGACCTGAACCCATCTTTGCTAGGGCTGGTGTGAGACAGTGGAGGCGGTGGTGCTACCTAGGGCGGAAGCAGCAAGGGAGCCAGGGAGACAGGTGGTTGATAAGTTGAGGTCAGTGTTACCTGCACAGCCAAGGGATGCTGCCGTGTGTGTGTATGTGTGTGTGTGTGTGTGTGTGTGTGCGTGTGTGTGTGTGTGCGCGTGCGCGTGCACGCACATGCACGTGTGCACACATTTATATGGAATCTGATCAGTTTTTGATGGAGGATGCTTGACAGTGAGGTGAGATGACGGTGTTATTGTATCATGGTTGTGTGCTCTGGCTTCAGCATCAGACAGTTTAACTTCAAAGCATCGCCACTTTCTAACTGGGAGACCTTGGCAAGATTCTGGGCCTCAGTCTCTTCCTCTGTGAAATGAGCGTAATGATAGTACCCCCATTTTAGTCCTGCTCGTGTGTGGATTAACTGAATTAATATATGTATTACGTTTAGGTGCCAGGAAAGTAAGTACATGGTAAGTACTCCATGAATGTCACCTATTATCACTGGGGCTAAACCACAACTACTGCTGGGCACGATTCCTAAGTCAAGTTATTGCCTCAGATAGCCATGGGGGTGGAGGGTTACACAATTTGTCTGTACTTTCTACCTTATGCATTTTTAAGAAGTGGAGCACCTTGGGGGCATTCCCACTGACGAATGACTCCTACACATGGGCAGAGCACGATTTCCCTAGAACGTTGTGACCAGTCTTCCAGATCGGCTGCACTCAGAGGGGCACCTTGCACGTTTCAAAAAAATAACTTCCTTCATGAACATCTGCTGGGTTTTCCTTCCTCTCTCTCCTCTGTTTCCTTTTTCTCATACTTGAACTATTGAGCATATTAACAAGAGCGAAAAATTTTCCCCCGTCCCCTTTTTTAACTGCAACATGATTCAGCACACTTCTGATCATTCTTTTATTCTGGATACACGGTTTTTCTTGACCTTTTTAGGGACCTAGTTCTACGTGCTTTTCCTATGTGACTTACTGTGATGCCGGAAATAGACTGATTAACTACAGCGTTGCTTTTTTTTTTTTTTTTCTAAAACCACAGTCACATTGTGGGGTATTTGTCATTTACTTGACATCTTTGGGGTACTTTTTTTGTGATTTGTTAATCCAAAGCCAGGATTCAGAGGAAGTATAATTCTTATAAGGAGGTTAGTGGGATGCTGAGAGAAATGTTTAGGACCACAGTGCAATTCAGAGATAAAATTGGGATTTGATCTCTAAAAAATTAATGCTTTGAATTTCATGCAAGAACAAAATATCAGCAAACAGAAGATGGCCCAGTTATTTCGCCATGTTGGAATTAAAACATGTATTATCAGAAATCACATTCTCCTGCTCAGTCTGGGGTAGATGTTTAGCTGAGGCTTTCTGGGGTGCAGTAGCATGTGATGGGTAATGGGAAATACAACTCTGCTTTGTAGTGTCTT
Source organism: Vicugna pacos (assembly GCF_048564905.1). Taxonomy (NCBI): domain Eukaryota; kingdom Metazoa; phylum Chordata; class Mammalia; order Artiodactyla; family Camelidae; genus Vicugna; species Vicugna pacos. The sequence goes on along the minus strand of NC_133006.1, from coordinate 44,025,900 downwards.
CTTCTGGGAGGGTGGCAGGGATCTTAATGGGAGAAAGGAACAAGAAGGATGTAATTGCTCCTGGAAACACGAAGATGGAACTGAGAATTAGAGGACAATGAGGAATTACTGTTAAGGTTGTTGAGGATTACAGTGGCTTGTGGTGTCATTACCTAACAAAATACAAGGAGAGAAATGTCATATTGTTGGTAAATACCTAGTATTTGAAATATTTTAGCAAAAATAAAATAAATAGATGAGAAGAATAAAGATGGAGGACTCACACTACCTGAGTTCAAGAATTACTACAAAGCTACGATAATTAATACAATGTGGTATTGACCTAGAGATAGACAAATAGATCAATGGATTAGAATAGAGAGTCCATTCCGAAGTAGAACTGTACAAATATGGTCCATTGACAATTGACAAAGGTGCATAAACTGTAGATGGAGAAAGAAGTCTTTTCTTTTCTTTTTTTAACTGTATTTTTTTGTTTGTTTTTATTTTATTTTATTTTTTTAACATTTTTTATTGATTTATAATCATTTTACAATGTTGTGAGAAAGAAGTCTTTTCAGCGAACAGTGTTGAGATAATTTTACATCCACCTGCAGAAAGACTAGCCTTGACCCATACCTCATACATACACGTAAAACAAACGACAAAACCTCAGGAAGAAGAAACACCAACTTTCAACATTTGGTATATGTCTTTGTAGTATTCTTCTATTCACATAAAATTGTATCAGTCTGTATATACTGTGTGTGTAACCAGTTTTGCTCTGTCACTTAACATTATGTAATTAACACTTTCCCATTTCACTGAAAGGATCCTCTTGTCTCTTCACTGAAGGCCGTCCTCTGGATCTGGAACAGAGAGGGGCTAAAGGCAGGCTGTGCACGAAGAACTTGGGCCTCTTGGAATCCAGAGACATACTTGGTGGCCTCAGAACGAAGCACTCTGACCTCCAAAGACAGCCCCCAGAGCTGTCCTGGAGAGTCATGCACCACACAAAGGGTCCTGGAGTAAAAGTCCCTGGAGAGAGAGCCATACTTCATGAGTCGCCTGCTGCAACTGTGGGGCAAGAGCCTCTCTGAGAGTGTTTGGCCCTTTTTCCTTTGGCCGCACTGCCTGTGTTTTCCAGACCGCAATACCCTGCGATGTCTGTGTCTGCTTGTTACCATCTTTAAAAAACCCCAAACCACATAAATTGTAGTAAACAAAGACATTTTGAATTCCACCCTTCAGGTTTGTTATCACATATAACAGTCATGTCCTGGGTGTAGGTTGCTTGATACTGATGAATTCATTATGGGAAATGGTCATATGACTTCCTTCTGGAGGAGAGGCCTGTGGGGGAGGGAGTGCTCTGACCTGAGTCCAGGGGACACAGATATATTTAGCCTTTCATAACCATGAGCTGCTGGGGTTGAGTCAGACCAATTCTGCTCCTCTGTGAAGTCCTCAGGCATCACTTGATCTATTGAGGAGGTTCTATCCCCCGTCTCAGTTTCTCCACTTGAAAGTAAGACCCACTCCATGGGAACAGAGGCTGAACCACGTGTTTTTTTCACCTCTGTTTTCCAAGCATCAAACAGACTACCTGGCATCTGATGGGTATGAAATAGAAACTGTGCCAGATAGATGTGAAAAAAATGGATGGATGTATGGTGGATGGTTGGATGAATGAGTGGATGGATGGATGAGTGGATGGATGGGTGGATGAGTGGATGGATGGATGGGTGGGTGGGTGGATGGATGAGTGGATGGACGGGTAGATGGGTGGATGAGTGGATGGATGGGTGGATGAATGGATGAGTGGATGGGTGGATGAATGGATGAGTGGATGAGTGGATGAATGGATGAGTGGATGGGTGGATGGATGGTTGGATAAGTGGATGGGTGGATGGGTGGGTGGACGGGTGGATAGATGGTGTGAGATGGTACTGATTTGTTGGTCCTGTAGTTCAGTTACAGTGCTTTATTGAAGCAATGTACCTAGGTGTCACTCTCATACACACCAAACATCAGGCTTCAGTTTAAGCAGTGTTGGCTCTCAGTCACGAGAGGAACCAGGTAATGAGCTCTCCTTTGATGTCTCTCTCTTCCTCAGGTTGCTCATTAAGCACATCACAACAACAAAAATATATGGCACAGTGCCTGCAGGCCCTTCCCTCCTTGCCAGGGGCTTCCAGCATGGCAGGATTTGTCTTTCAAGCCATCTGCATTTGCTCTTCGGGTCACACGCGTGTGTCCCTCTGGTCGGGTATCCAGCATGGGCCAGCCGCATTTCAGCCCTTCGGTCAAGTGGTTCAGCCCAGCTATGCCACCACTGGCACCAACTCCCCTCCGGAGCCCAAACAGGCAGCCTCCTCCCTGCAGACTGAGCCTGTGCCCGCTGTGGCTGCCGGTGTGCTTCCTCCCTCACACAGGGAAGAGTCTACAAGGGATCCTAGGCAAAAGCAAAGAGACTAAGCCTTGGGGTCGCTTTACACCAGGCGTAGTGAGGTGAGGTGAGTCTCCCACTGGGCTTCTTAAAACGTTGAGACCCGTACAGACTCCCATGACAGTCCTGGCACGTCCCCTAGGGCTGCCACTGAAGGAGCCCTTATGTCAGGCCTTCTCAGGCAACACTCAAAAGATACTTGCTTCCAGTCCACCTCAGTGGAAGTTTACTGCGGGCTGAATGTGGCAGGTACCACGAACTGTGGCTTAAAAGGAATTTACAATTTAGTTAAGAAAAAAGGTGATGTGATTAGAGAATGCAAAATGTCCTCAGAAGGTGCGCTCCACTCCCTCCTCGTCCAAGGGGGAAGGAGTGTCTTTCTCTGCCTTCAGGTAGAGAGCCATCCAGCAACTCCTAAAGTTAATCTCTCTGTAAAAAAGGGAAAGTTAAAAAATGTAAAATGTAATGATGTCACACAGACAACTTATATCCATTCAAATATAAGTTGGAAACTGTTAATAAAATAAATTGGAACCACCTGCCGAAAAAAAAGAACCTTCAGGGATTTAGGCTCCAATTCCAACAGTCTGAAATTTAGTTGCAAATTTAGGAGTAAATAACAAAAGATCTCTGAACAGAAAAACAGACTCAACAAGGTTAATGCATCCTGCGTAAGTGAGCTCCACCCTCATCCAGTTCCAACAAGTGTAATATTCCTGCTTACTAGACAAAAACAGTTAACAGAAGATATTTAAAGAAAGAATGCTGCATGAGATAGAATGACTTAAAACAGACAGACAGCTGAAAGTGAAGAACTGTATAAAACTATTATAATATCAGGCACAAGAACTCAAAAGGCAGAACAATCTAAGACATTTTACTATTCAAGAAACCAGCCTTACACTTTCATGGCTCCTCAAAGTACAATACATTTCAAACATTACCCAATTTTCTAACGTAATATTCTATACATTTATAACAATTAGAATCCAAACAATTCTAGAGCCACTGTCTTTTCTCAATACGTGAAAGCCATATGGCCATACTAATAAAATGAGCCTGTAGCTTGCAACTCTCCCCAAACCACTGATCTGGCCCAGAGCGCAGGCCCCCTTGGTGGAGACCGAATCTCCCTTAGGACACTGCTTTTGCCTGATTTCCCACACAGACCGCTGGAATCCAAAACAGGGAGAAAGATGGGTTGGGAGTGCTTTGTGTGAAAAGGTGGAGGAAGGGCTCGCCCAGAGAAGAAGGCCAGAGGAGAACTGATTTGCCACCAGAACAGGTTAAAGGCATTCTCTAATTAATTTGCTGCATCCAGTCAAATGGTGTCTATTCTTTATCAAACCCACTGAGGGAAGAGTTAGACCCCTTCATATCCCAAAGCACCTACTGACTGGGACATGGCAGACAATACATGCATTTTGAGAGTATGAAACAATGAATGGATGATAGCCTTTCCCAAAGGAAGACAGCCACTGAGAGAGGAGCAGTCACCTTACCTCAGGGTGGGGATCTGGTTCCCCATGGCCTGCTTCCAGGACGTCCAAGCCGAGAGGTTGGAGGCCAGAAAGCCAGGCACAGAGCAGCATCTGAGAGCCTCTGGGAACCCCTGCACCCCATGTAGCAGGAATTTCTAGGGAAGCAACAGCTAATGATGAAGGGAGAGGAGAAGTGTCCATCCAGAACACTCAGTGTCAGCTGGTAGTGGCCTGGGAGAGAGAAAATACACTGGCTGTCAGAGGCGAGCTCATTCAGGTAAGGTACCTGCTTACATGGATGCTCCTACCAGAAAATCTCTCAAGCCATAGGAAAAAAATAAACTGTGTTTCATTACCCCTGAGAGGCAAAAAGTATTCCATGCAGTTTAGAAAGAATGCCACCAAAATGAGTTAAGTTTTTTAAAAGAATTCATTATTTTCAAGGCAAGAAGTCTCCACTATTTGGTAAATGCACTGACGTGCTAGATAAGTGGGGATTATTTCTTCCAAGCTGAAAGTTATTTTAACAGCTGATTAGATTTTTTGCAGTGAGACTCAGCATGCGGATAAGTCTTCCTGTTCAGTCTGATGTTAGAATATGTCCACATAGGCTTTCTGAATGTCCCAATCTTCAGATTCATAAACAATGAGAATGGTCTTCAGCTGCACCCCCCACAGGAAAACAGCTGTAATAACCAAGAGCAAAGGGCTGTATGACACATGGAGCCAGACAGCACAGCTGAAAGTAGGTTCTGCTTTTTAGATTCAGCTCATTGTTAAGCAGGCTGTCAGACTGGCAGGAGAAAGGAGCCAACTCAATAGCAAGGAAGATGGAGGTGGTATGTTTCCAAATTATCTGCTAGTCATCCAGATAGACCAGACTATTTCCAATATTTCTTGGAATCCTGTCTGAAATTCATGGTTCTAGGAAGTGTAGGAATTTCAGCCACTGATTATTCCTCAACAGACCAAACACAGTAGAAAAACAGCAGGCTGTGAAAAAAAAATACAACAAAAGGTTAAAATCCTTAAAAATAAAAAGCTCCTAAAAGTCATTAAGAAAAACAACTCAATTTTTAAAAAATGACAAAGGATATGAGTAGACAATTCACAGAAGAATTACAAATGGCTAATAAGGGTTTTTTAAAAGAGTCTCAACCCCCCGAGAATCAGGGAAATACAAATCTGATAACAAGACAGGATTTCCACTTATTACATGAGCAAGGATTAGAAAGACTGCTGACTCCCACTTCTGTGGAGAATGCTGGGCTTTGCTTTTCTAAGCATGACTGACGACCATTTGTATCAGAACCTTTTGGTGGGTTTATTTAAAAGGCAATCACCTAAACTTGGAAACAACAGGTGTCCTGCCACAGTTGAACTGACAAACTGTGGCATGTCCACACCAGGGAGCACTGCTCAGCGGTGAAAAGGAACGAGCTGTTAACACAGGCAACAGCTTGGATGAGTGTCAATGGCATATTCCGAGTGAAAGAAGACAGTCTCAAAAGGTCACATACTGTATGATTCCAGACTTGGAAAGAAAAAGATCGATACTGACAGAGAAAAGATTGGTGCTCACCAAGGGTTTGAGGTGGGAGAGGCTCCACAGCTGGAGGGAGCTTGTTGGGGTGATGGAAATCTTCTGTACCCTGGTTATGGAGGCCACACAAAACTATGGCCTGTGTAGAATCCACAGAACTGAACACTCCATCTGCCCAAGAGTCAAACTTAACTGTGTGAAAATTTAAAAAACAAACTCGCGAAAAAAGCATATACAGAGTCCACCTCCCTAACAATCAAAAGCTCTGGGCCGGTGGGGTTGAGCCAGTGAGATTTCCTGACAGCCTCCCAGTGATTCTCGTGGACACCAAGTTTCGAGAATCGCTGGCCCTCATAATTATTCGTGTAAACATGGAAGAACACATTCTGGGGGGTAATTAGGAATATCTGTCGAAATGTAGAATGTGCACATGCTATCACTTGGCAACCCATTTTTAGGAACTGACTGTGTGGATATACTCGGATATACTCATAGGAGTTTGTAAACTCAAGTACAGACATGGTCTGCGGCAATGCACTAGTGAAAATTAAGAACAACCTCATCTTCTGTCAACAGCAAACAGTAAAATGTATTATGCTACAGCCATTCTGCGCATTAGTCAGCGTGCAGTGGAGAAAGGGAACGTGCCTATAATTTCACGTACACATTCACATTCTGGTACACCTGGAAGGAAACAGACGTCAGTGAGCATGATGCAAACCCAAGGAGCAACGTTACCTGCATCCACCCTGCCCAATGAAAACACGCGAATGAGTCGCCTTCGTTTAAACGGACAGGGAAATCTCACAGACAAACCTGGCTGTGCGGTTGCTTCTGAGGAATCAGAGGGCCTGGCAGCCGGTGTGGCTCACACATTTCACTTTTCCTTCAGCACCGTTCTCCCATCCGTGTTGTCAGGTGCTGGAGGCCCTGTGGTCTGACCTACCTAACACGTTGCAGGCGGAGGTGGGGGGTGCTTCAAGTTTTGTTTGTTTTGTGCTTTTTTGTATGTGTACCTGTATGACGTGAAATTGATATGAAAGTTCTAACAGAAAGATACAAATTAAATCAGGTGTAATGTTCTTATGACTATTGTCCTGCTGGGGCGTCTCTTCTGTGACGGGGCTTTACGTGTGTTGCGTCTAATCTCACAACCACCTTCGGGTGGATTTTGCTAACCCTCTACACAGACGAGGAAGCCGTGGTACAGGGAGCTTAAGTCCCTTGCCCAGGCTCCTGCCCCTCCGTCCAAGCAAAGGCACGAGCCCGGCTCCTTGTTCCCTGGGCTCCACCTACCTTCCAATGACACGGTTCTGAATTGACAAACCAACACGTAAAAACAAAATTCAGCCGCTATATAAGCATATTTCCACCATTTCGCCTTAATTAAGCAAGTACTTATTGACTGTATTCTCTGCAACAGAAGCCATCTGTTCATACATTATTTAAATATCCAAAATATTTGAAATGAACTCTGTCCATTCTGTTTTCCAGAGATCCTGGCTATGTCCCCAGCTGGCTCTGGGAGAGCTCTTCGCCTTGCCTGCAGCCCTCAGCCTTCTGCTTGGATCACCATTCTGATGGCTGGTTCCCTCGCTTACCAGCTGTGGAGCATTTTGAATATCACTCTGGCTACATGGGTGTTTGCTTTGTAGCTGTCACTGACGTGTAACATCTCCCTTCTCCCCTCATCTCTGTTGCTAAGCCGTCTCTTGTTTCAAAGCATGGCTGTTGCTGTTCCTTCCATCTGAAATGACCTTCTTTTCTACTCTCTTGATCTCTCTAATGGCCTCAGTCTTCTGTCCCATCCTCCGGAAGCCTTCCCTGCCCAGCCACCTGGCATCCTGGGTGGTCTCAGGGTGCCCTAGGCTCACCTCTACCGCGGGCTGTTCTGCCACTGCTGTGAGCTTCCTGAGAGTGGGCCTGTGTCAGCATATCTTCCACAGACAGCACAACACCCGTCACCCACCGTGTGCCTGGTGCATGCTTCTCGACCCCACGGGAGACTGCCCAGATGAGCAGCACTCACAGCTGACTAGGCACATGGGAACAAGTCTGAGTCAGTGGACACGGGAGCCCAGACTCCAGGACTCCAGGACGTCCCTAACTCGGCAGTCTGAGGAGGGCCCAGCTCAAACCAGACAGGAGGAAGAGCAATCCCCGAAAAGCTCTTTCAGCTCCCCCACCTCCTGGCACCTGAACGGCCTCGCGTAACGCGATTTCAGCCTTGTTCATGAGTTTGTTTCAGACAAACAGGGCGTACTAGCCCCACCCCCAACCTAAAACTAACACCCCTTCCAGCCACCACTCAGGACAGGGGTGCCACCAAACAGTCCAGTCTAGAGTCAGAAGTGTAACTAGTGTCGGTGTTGTGAGACGGTTGCTTTTCTCCACAAAACATCTCCGTGATCTACAAGCCAGCACTGTGGCAGGCGGCTCTGCGGCAGCCCTCGTGGCACCTGAGACGCCAGCCCACTGCTCCCTGCCTCCCTCTTCCCCTGACGCCTCCCTAGCGTTGGTCCTAAATTCCCAGTTACCCTCAAGGATATTTTTCTGAAGTCAAATATCCTCTCATTGCCTCAAACTCCATGTGTCCAAACACAAAACGCAGTCTTCCCACTCAAAACACCGTCCCCACTGTCTGCAGTCTCCGGTCTTCCCGGCCTAGACCTTCGGCATAATCGTCCACTCACCGCCCCCCCTCCCCGGAGCTTTCTCTCCTGCGCGGTTAGTCACCAAGTCGTTGTACTGATGAGACTCTTCCTCCGTCGCAGCTCTTAGGTTTGCTCTGTCCTCCCTCATTTCCTCAGCCACCAGCCCGTCCTGGCTCCTCTTCACCGCCTGGCTCTGACCAGCAACGTCCCCTGGCGAGGCAGAGCTGAGATGCCACCCCAGGATTTTCCGTTGTTCTCCGACCCCCTGGATTCACCACGTTACACTTCATGAAATGCCTCCAGCCTTCGCACCGCGCCTCCTGCCGCCCCGGGCCCTGGCACTGGGTGTTCCCGAGGAACGGCTGTCTGCTCTAGGAAGTGGTGAATGGAAACTCACGGCTGACCTTGTTTCACGTTTTGATCCCAGGCGAACCCAAGGGTTCTCGGCTTTGCAGGGGTCTGATGTAAGCTATCGAATCCCTCCTCAGAAGGATGAATAAACCCACAAAATGATGGCTATAATTTCAGGACCACAGGCCTCCTGAGGCCTTTCCATAATTTCCGGGTTAGGAAGTGCCGCTCCATCCTTGCATCCAGTCAAGAATGTTACTGTTGAATTAACCTTTCTGAAATATGTCGGGAATCAGTGTCAGAAATGCATTCTCGAGTAGAGCACAGCCGACTTCTCCAGCCTGGAGCACATGGCTCTTCACTGACTGACGGTTTGGCCCATCTGTGTGTGTTTCCTACTCCCCAGGAGAGAGTCAGGCCACTGCTACCACAGGGAGGTGTCATGCTTGGGGGTGATGGCCCCTGTCGCAGCACATTTCTGAGCAGAATGGCTACCAGCAGTGCCCTGAGCGAGTTGCCACACAGCCTCCTGGGGCCACGAGGCCACATTTGCTGTGGGGGCTGGCCGTGGGTCTCTGGGGATTCTCGCACAAGAGCTCACCCCTGTCAGTCAACGTTCTTCCTCCCTCCAACTGCTATGATCTTTACTCAATGTACGCTTCTTAGCAGGACCAACTGTGCCCCTGGGGACAAGTAGCAATATCTGAAGTCATTTTTGCTTGTCACAGCTGGGGAGTGCGCGCGACTGGAGAGGGCAAGGATGCTGCTTCGTACCCTGGAGCGTACAGGACAGCCCTCCCAGCAGAGAGCTTTCTAGCCCCAAACGTCAGTAAGGCCTAGGTTGAGAGGGCCTGGTCTGCAGGGATCTCTCCACCAACAGTCAATCCTGAAACTTCTTCAAGTCCCCGCTCCTCACTGAAACTTTCTCAGGCCCCCTAATTCTACCAGGGCGTTTCCCTCCTTAGACCCGACCCTACTTAGTGCATCCCCACCCCCACAGATTAGCGCTGGACACTGACGTAAACATTGCGGAACCTTGCGTTTGTCTCGCCCCACACCCTCGGCTAGGCTGTGAGATTACTGAGGGCAGCCATGTTTATCTTCCTGCAGGTGCAGGCGCCTGGCGACTGCGCCATAAGTGCTTGTTCACCCAGGTGGTTTCCTGAAGCACAGGATGAAAAATAAACTTAAATTCTAAGGTTGATCAAGCCAGTGCTTCAGTCTGCTGGCTCCTTTGAGGGACAGCAGGGTATGGAAGCAGAGGAGTCTTGTTTAAATGCAAGAGGGAAGTTCTAGAGTTTCCACAGAATTTAAGCTTTTCTTATTCTGAGGACTACACCTGGAAATGGAACTCGAGTTACCAGCTAGACTCATGGCTGTCCTTTGAAGTTTAAATAAAATTTGACTCAACCCTCAACAATGGCAAAAGACATTTTCTCCCATCCTGGGACTCTTTGGGAAGTTATGTGTTCAGAAGTCACTTCCATCTCCCCACGTCTGCTTTGCTGGGACCCTCTGCTTCCCCCTTCATCTCCCGTGGCTGGCCTCTCCTTCCCACTCTGGGCAGGTCCTGCCTCGGCCTTTAGCTCCTCGCCCCTATGTCTCTCAAAATCTCCCACAGGGGGCTTTTATGTGAGTAGAAGTCTTTAGAGAAGGTTAGAGAGACAGGGCGAAAAATGAAACAGAAAAAAGCCCTATTTATTGGCGGCGGGTGGTGGTGGGGGGTGGTGGCCTATTTTTAAAGGTCCTTCGGCAACCGCAGTCCAGGAGTTCCCTACAAATCTGCTTTTTGCTCCAAACTTCAGCCTCCTGCTAGGTAGCTCTGCACCTTCTCTGCCTTCTTTCCTTTTCCTGAGATCCTCCAGCTCCTCTAAACCACTTCTGCGGAGCAACCAACAATCCCTGCCTGCCAGGTAGGCTAGGATGATCTCACCCTACGCAGAGCCAGCACTCTCTCCCTCTAAAAACACCCTTCCTTTTGTTCCTGCCACTGCAGGACGATGGAGCTCTGCGTTCCCGTGAAGAGAGGTATCGGCTGAGACACGCAGGGGTCGGGGGCTGGCCTGGGGAGAGGGGGAGTCGCTGGCGCAGCTCTCACGGCTTCATTGTGTGTCGCAGCGGTTTTCTTTCCAACCAGACCTTGGAGGGCTGTGGGCACCTTTAAAGCCCCACGTGTCAGACAGTCACCAGACTGACCGACCCCCAGAACCAGCCAGAGCACCTGTGGCCACCCCTGCACGGGACGGGGGCAGATAAAGGCCTCACTCACACTAAAGACACACAGACAAACACGCCGCTTGGGAAGGACTCGCTTTTGCTGATGCACAGAAAGTGCTCTAAGGTTTGTGATTCTTATTTTGCAGCTGATACCAGCTTATTATAACCTCGCTGGGAGAAATGATCTCCGTGAATATTTTAGTGCTTGTCCTGCTCTACGAAGAGCCCTTAGGAAGGAAGGGAAACAATTGGGTCAGTTTCACCCAAGAAAAAGGCCTTTCTTACTTTACAGGGTCAGAGACCTCGTCTTCTCCTGCTGCTGAGAAGTGTCACATCCCACCCCGAAGGTAACGCGGATACCCTCCGGGGGAGCTCAGGGCTCTCCTGGTGCTCTGGTCCCTTAGAACTATTTGAGATGCTCCATGTTGATTGAGTGCCAACTATTGTTACCAGACACCCACCCAGGTGAAGGGGCAGCATTGGAACAGACAGACCTCTCCCCACAAGGTCCTTCCCTGGGGGAGGAGACAGAGGGAGGAATTCCCTTCATTCCTCTGGCCGTCAGTTTCCTCCCCGAGTACATAAACGGGGGAGCTTGGACCAGAAGTTAAATGTCTTCAGAGCTTGGGAAAACCATTTGAAATGCCTGTGTGTTGTAAGCGAGAACATCTCTTCAAGGTTCCTTCTTTTATCTTTTAAATTGTGATGAACTCTGCACTTTACTTCTTGGTATGTTCAAGTATTTTAAAATATTAAAACAATGTTTAAAATGACTTTCCATGGAGTAAAAGTTATGCTTGGGGAAAGTATGCATTGACTATCCAGTGCCTACACACCTGCTTAGAAAGACACTCCGCCTTGAGAAGCAGGACTCTTTCTGCTCTGAAAGAACATGGGAAGGACCTGGACTGACATTTTCTTGATAGCCAGTGCAGCAGGCAAGCTATCCAGCACTTGGTGCCTGGGGTGGGCAGAGGAAACCACTGAGTGGGAACAAATTTTCAGAAAAGAGAAGCTGAAGACAAACTTCCCAATTGTGCCAGACGGGCCCTGAGGTCTGGGTCCTGTTGCTTCAGTCCCTGGCTGATTAGATGACTGCATGCGTGTTTTACAGCCCCCAGACTCTCTCCACGAATGATGTAATCCTCACAGTTACTCTGTGAGGCAGAGAGCTTGATTCCCGTCTGACAGGTCTGGAAGCACACCCAGAGGAAGGGCACCTTGCTTCGGGCCATGCAAACAGGGGACTCAGACGATGCCCCCGATACCAGATTGGGAGCTTCTTCCCTGTACTGCATGCACTCTCTGGGACCCACAATTCCTATAAATTACTCAAAAGTACAGGTGTGCTAGAATGGTCATGGAGTGGGTGTGTTTTGCTTGTTATCAGGTAGCAGAGACATTAAGCAAGGTTCCTAACGGAAGCCTGAAGGCCAGCTGGGACCCGGCTGACCCACTGACCACACCTTCCTTTGGCTAGTTTGCCTCCAGATGAGGAGCGAGAGTCCAATGACAGCTCCACGGCGGTCTGAGGGCCCCCACAGTAATTGCTGGTCCCGGGTAGCAGCCCGGCTGGTAGGGGGTCACCTGCCTCACTCCCTGAGCCCTTTTCAGAGTAGCCAGGATGCGTGAACTCTGCTGGGAGTCCTCCAGGAAGAAGAAAGGCTTCTTCTCAGAACTCCTTTAGAAGCCGAGTTCTAAAGAAACCCCAAATGTTCCTCATAAGGCGAGGACTTTTCTCTGCCTAAGAGATCAAGTCACGGCTGCTGGGGCAGGCGGGCAGGGAGGGCGCATCGCGGGTCTCCCCCGAGGAAGCCCTGTTGGGGTGCTCACAGCACTCTCTCCTTCTGCCAGCTGGTGGCCCCGCCCCTCCCCCGGCAGGAGCAGCTTGTTTCCTGCTCTGCAAAGTGGGAGCAATGAAAACCCTCGTCAAGGGTGCTTTCCTTTGAGTTTTGAGAACTGAGCCTGACTGCCTTTAGCTTCGTTCTCCTCTACGCATGGGCCTCGTTTGAAATCTGCATCAACGGTTCTCAGAATAATTCAGGTCTGGGTGTGTGTGGTGGGGAGGGTGGGGGGCCCGGTCAGCGGTTTAGAACTTTGCGGAAAGGTTGGAGCTTCATGTCGACTGTCGGCAGAGGTGTGTGAGAAGTTCAGCCGCAGGGTGGTCCTGGGAGGGCCGGCTGGGCCAGGCGGTGGCAGGGGGACTGCAGGGCACGGGGAGGGAGGAGGGCAGCAGGGAATTTCTTCCGGCCCACAAGGGAGCCTGTCCTTGAGGAAGGGGAAAGCACAAAAGTGACCACTGCACAAACAGCTACGTTGCCTACTGATTTTCACATGCTGGTGAGATCAGTAAAAAGAGAAAGGGAAGGAGGCTGCATGTATCATGAAACTAAGCCATAAATAATGAAAGTACCAGTTACTCCCTGGGAGTATCTGTTTCTAACTGACTTTTTGTCAGATGGGGCAGGTATAAGCCAAAACAGCAAGACCAAAGAAGCAGCTATTCTGTGCGGATGACAACTGAACTGAGAGGCTGTTTCTACATTGGTGTCTATGGTGGGCTGAGTGCTAGCTGAAGTCTCCCCGCTCTCGAGCGATGCTCCATGGCTCTGCCCTGTTACTGTACCTTCTGTGAGAAGCCTAGTGGCCCCACGGGCCTCGGGGACTCTCCTGGCCGCTGCCGGGCCCCTTGGCACCCCCTGAGCTCACACACCCCCTTGGCTCTCAGCCCCCACAACAGTCCCACCCCTCCCCCTACACAGCTCTAACGTGGAACTCGCTCCTCTCTTGGGGATCCCACACCCCCAGACTGTAGCCCGTGATGTCAGGCGTGCTGCAGGTGCCGCAGGCTCAGTGTGCAGGGGGCTGTCAGCAGATGTGCCCAGAAGCCAGCCGGCTGCTGTCCTCACCCTCCCCCAGCCTGACTCCAGGGCCCTTGCCTTCCTAGCAAGGGAAGAAAGGACAGACATCCCTCTCCCCACGTCTCCACTCTCTCCCTGCCCACCAGCTCCTTCCCATGCGGCCCTGCCTTCAGCCTCCCTCTCCCCACTCGGCTCAGGCCTTCCCTTCACTCGCTCTTCGAGAACTCAGTGGTGCTGAAAGGAGTGGCTTCACCCCTCAGCAGCAGAGCAGGGCTGGCAGCTCCTGTGCAAATACCAGGTTGTCCTTTTCCCTCTTCTCCCCCAGTCTCGCCAGATGTAAGGGTGAAGGGTAGGGGCTTCCCATGAGTGATGTCCACTGTACCACACCTTCTTAGAGTGCAGGACATAGAAAACAAACAACAGTTTTGAATAATGAAAGTTTTTCTGTTTCTTCAGCAAGTGAAGATGAGTACTGTTTAATAACGCAGTCACGTGCTACTTGTTCCTGAAGAAACACTTGCTTGTGCCACGTTCACCTTAACGTGACGTGAAGGCCTTTGCTTGTTCTGTCTCCACAACCCAGATCTCCTCTCCCCGCCTGCTCTTCCTCCCCGGCCACCTCAGGCAGCGTCTCCTCCTCCCTCTTCCTTGTCCGTCAGAATCCCACCCTGCCTCCCACAATGGACCGGCCGTTTATCTTGTCTGTACTCCTTGTTTAACTATTCCGCACACCTGTGTCTTCTCTCCTTGATTTCAGACAGACTGTTCAAGGCTTCCTGAATTTTAAGCCCTGAGGTCGTCTACAACTACACACAGCGGCAGTGAGGTGCTCTTGGGCACGTGACTCCACCAGTCCAAACGTCTGCTTCCTCACCTGCAAAGTGAACATGAAAACAGTCCCTTCTTCAGAAGTGACGCTGTGAGGACTACATGAGGCTGTGCTTCAGAGAGCTGTGCACAGTGCTGACACACAAGAAGGTCTCACTGCACGTCAGCTTTCGTTCTGCTGTGGATGACGGTCAGCGTGGAAGGGTGAGCAAAGCCACGAAAGTGAGGAGAAACTGACCAAGTGCGTGAAGTAACCAGCCAAGCAAGAGGAAACACAGCAGCCCAGGCGGTTATCTGAATTACTGTCCATCAGAAAGAAGCCTGGTTGTCAGCTCGACTTTCTAGCATTCCAGCAGGTGACGGCATGTTCTGCAGACAATATGGTTCCTTAGGAGACTGCTCTGGCCACCAGGAGGAGCACAGCGTGTCCCCCTTACAAAGACCACTCTCGGCCAACAGCAAGAATAGGAAGTGATGACAACACTTGGCCTGCTGGCCAACTGGAGTGGAAGGGGAATTCTTCCACAGGTCATCGTAATTCCCCAAACTGAAAACTGAAAATTCGACCGAGTAGCCAGAAGGTTCAAAAGGGGCCTCTGCTTGTCAACCCATGGCTGCCTTGCTGGGTTTCAGGCGGGGTATCAGTATGAGCTTTTCCTGTAGCGCAGGCTGGCATGCTGCTTCTGTCCTGACTCAAGGAACCACTCGTGACCTTCTGACTCACCAGCACCTCCTTCTGCAGCTTCTAGACACGAGACTCCCTCCCCCTAGAGCCAACCAATGACAAAGCTCGTAACCAGCAGTGACTAAACATGCGCTAGGTGTCAAGTGCTGTGCGTTGTGTCAGCACAACAGACTCCTGAGGTGCCTACATCTGTTTCCCCCTTTTTACAGAGGAGAGGACCAGGCTGTGACATTTGGGTGAACGGCCCCAGAACACATTTTTTAGGCAGCAAACTGCAGACCCAAGATCCACGGCTCCAAAGTGCACATGCTTAACTACCGGACAATGAGACTGAGCTTCTCTCAGCCCACAGAGTTTGGGGTTAGGGTCAGGACCATAGCTAGCAGACCAAATAAGTGCATACCTGGCATGACTTGAAATGCAGTAACACGAGCAGGCAGCTGCGATGGAAACCCCGTCCACATTTCCTGAAGGTCACATATTGCTCATCTCTTTAGATCAACGCCTTAAGACTCTAAGCAAATGCTATGTACTGGGGAAGGAAAATGATAGCTATTAAACACGTGCTAGGGGTCAGGTAACTGCTCCTGGGTGACTTCTGGACACAGCAAATTGTGCGAGCCTCTGCCCTGGGGCACGCCTCCATTCTCTCTGCTTCACCATCTCCCCCTGTAGATGACTCAGACCTCTCCGTCTTGTTCCTGAATTCAACTCACACTTTCTGGTAATTTGACAGAAATCTCCAGCCAGCTATCCCTCCAGCACTCAGTAGCCTCAAAATCAGACTGTTTTCAGCCCCACCTAAAGCCTCTCTGGCTTCTCCATTCCTATCAGTGTTGGCAACCTCTGTCCGTCACCCAGGTGGGAAAACGCAGTCACCCTGGAGTCTCCCTTTAACTGGGGAGTAGATTCTGACTCTGGAAAGCTCCTTGAAGCCGCCTTCCTCTGCTCTCCACTCCTGTGGTTTTTGTCCTTATTCAAGGGCTCTTTGCTCCCCACCATGCCCACCACTACCACCACACAGGCCTACTGGCCTGTGCTGACAGCCTCCTGTCCCACCTCCCTGCTCTCCCCACCACCGCCCTCTGCAGACCGCTCAGCCCTAGGCCCACCACTGCTGTGAACTTGCAAAGACGCCTTCCCTCCGCTGGGTGATGTCACTGAAGGCCATTGGCAGGGCAGCTCTAACGCATGTCCCTGCAGGCTTCCCCAGCCCCTAGACAAGCTCTGTCCCACCTCAGCTTACGCAGTCCTCTCCGTTGGAATGCTCTTGCCCCCTCTCCACATAAACACTCCTTGGCTTTTGTTAAGACCCTCCCAAAGGCACACTTTCCCCAAGGCCTTCGCTCTGTCCTGGGAAAGAGCAGCAAGCTTGGGGACAGGACATCTGAGTCTCAACCCAAACCTTCTGCTTAGCAGCTGGGTGGTCCCAGAGAAGCCAACTCTATGGAAAGGGACCGAAAGGGGGTGGTAGGTAGGATCGAAACAACGGGAATCGGGCTGTTCGGGGCACCAGGAAGACAGCGTTGGAATCTCAGTTCAACCCATGAGAGCTACGTGGCCATATTTGGGTTCTCTGGACTTTCTCTATTATTTGGTTTTTCTCACCCGCAAAAATGAGAACAAGAGCACCTCCTTTAGAGGAGTTCTGTGAGGATGAGAATTACCAAATGCGAGGTGCTCAGTGCAGGACCCTTGACAGAGGTATTTTACTATGTGTTTACCAGGCTTCCTGTCCAACGAGCATCACACGGTCACTGTGAGCATTGCTCTTGGACCTTTGCACCTCCCTTAAAGCCTCGTCTTTCTTTGTCATGTTTTACACGTATTGTAAGGTTGTCTTTCCCGTCACTGAGCTTGGAGCTTCCTGGAAGAGGGGCTGTTTCCTGCGTATCTTTGTGCCCGTTGTATAAACTAGCAAAGAGCCCAGGACACAAAAAGGCTCAGGAGTGCCGGATTTGGTTAAACTTGAGGAGGGAAAAGGAGTCCCTGGCGGGCAGGGAGGGTGGGAGGGGATGTCCTTCGAGGCAGAGCAGTAGGGCCTCAGGGACAGTTAGGGTCAGCCCGAGAACAGCCACAGTGGAGGGACCCAGGGAAGCCAGGCCCTGGGTTTCCAGAATCTGGTGTCTTCACAGCCTGCCTCCCAGGGAGGACAGGAGGCTTGTGCTGCAGCGCGGCTTGATGTGGGTGAAAACAACCCACGGTCACCCAGGCCTAGGTTCCGATCTGGGATCTGCCCCTAACAGCTCCCTGAGCCCCAGATTACTCATCCACCAGGCCAAACAAGAATACGATCCTAGCTCCAGAGGGCTTTGAGATTTAATTCTATGCAAAGTGCCTTGCATAAAGATTTTCATCTTTGAATGTGATGACTGAGAGATCGAGGGAAAATGGCCGAAGGGCAGGATGAGTCTCAGCTCTAATCCCGTAGAAACCCCACCACGTTGCACTATCTCTTTGGTTTTAGGAAAACCCCCTCTGGGTCCCTGCCCTCCCAGGGGCTATGAACACAGACACCAGCTACTGGAAGTGATGCTCAAAGTCATGTACCACAACCACCTGCGTTCAGGGTGTGCATCCAGGGCAGAGGTACATGAGTCAGGGTGCCAGGGGTGCGGGCTGCTGTCCACGCTATTCAGAGCCCAAAGTGGGCTGAGAAGTCCAGTGGTGGTTGAATTATTGCCAAGTTAAGGCTGAAGGAAGCCCCAGATCCAGGCTTGTCTGACTTCAAAGCCCAGGCTCTCCCCTTGAGACCACGCTGTCTCAGAGACGGAGAAGACATTGTCCCAGTTCTTGGGACGCTTACGGCCTAATCCCAGCCTTCGGAGAAATGCACTAACTGATTGATATGATCAGAAGGAAGAGACATCACGTCCCCTTAATGACCAGATATTAAAACCAAAACACCCCCAGACTCTTTACTGACCAACTGCCTCCTGTACCCCCTGCCATTTTGTTCTCCCTTCCAAGCAGAGGAACAGGGTGAAGACCTTGCGGAAACCCCTCCCCTTGTCTGTTTTCCGGCACCTGTACGTCAGAGAGGGGTACTGCTCCTTTGAGGCCTGAATGAATGTTCCAGAATCAGAGCAATTTGAGCAGTGGGGTTTCTATGAGGCAGCAAGTGTGCACGATGCTATAGGGTGTGGAAACCTTATTTCCTAAAAGGGAAGTGTCCCTTTAGCCCCGCATGCATACTGAAGGAGGTCACAGCACCTCACGGCCCCAAGGGGCTGAACGGGGCAAGAGAGCTGGAGGTAGTTCCCCTGAGGAGCGTAGGCCCACTATTTGGAGCTGATCTGTTGACCTGAGAGACAGTGATGGGTGATGCAGAATTTCAGCTTTGAAGGTGCTTGAGATCCTCGCAGGGGTTACTTTCTGTGGGTTCAACTTGGAAGAAGGGACCAGGCTGGAAGAAATCAGGGCCCCTGCACTCATAAGGGAGGCATGTGGTAGAACAGGGAACCAGAAACGACCTTGGAGATTTAGTCAGCCCCTGCCCCTCACACCTTACACTTAAAGAGACAAGGCCCAGAGAGGCGAAGGCTGAGCCTAAGGTCACACAGCCAGCTGACGGGGGAACCAAATTCTCTTAGCAGCAATTCCACACTCTCTCCACCACGGCAAGCAGCAGAACAAGACAGCACTGGTGGAAGTGAGGAGGTCAAACTGCTGTGCAAACTCCGACCGACCCTCTCACGGCTTCTAAGTCCACCCTCTCTCAGCCTGGAGGAGTAAATGACTCTCAGCATCCTCGAGGAGAACCACGCACTGTTCACCTTGCACGCCTCCCCAGCTCCACTCCTCTCCTGTTAAGCACCACACCTTGCAGACAGTGCGGGTGGGCGCTGAGGGCACAGGCCACCATGCTTGGGCCCAGTGTGATCAGTAAACTGAGCAAATGTAAAGTAAAAGAATGAATGAATGAATGAATGGTCTGTATTTTGACAATTTAAATTAATATCCTCCTAACTAATAAAAATGAGTGAGTTTTTAAAACGCAAACACAGGAAAAATTGTGTCACATCTCCTCACTAATAATGATACGTAACTTGTTCCATGCACTCAGATTGTATTGCGTGTGCTTAAATATTGTTTACACATTTGTTCACACAAGCCCTGTATTTTAGTTTTATTTATTCCTAAGTGTTTTTCCTAATTAAAAAAAAATTTCAAGTCCACAGAAAAGACAAAGGAACACCTAATGTACCCTTCGCCCTAGATCGGTCAAGTGTTAGCATCTTGCCTTGTTTGTGTTCTCCTTTTCTCTGACAAACCGTTTGAACGTAAGTTGCACACATCAGATCACCTCACGCCTAAAAGCTTCTGCGCGTGCTCTTTAAGAGCAAGGACATTCTCCTACACAACCACACTAACATTGTCACACCCCCAAAATTTAACATGTAAAGACACGTAAGTTTTTCATGGAATTTAAATTGGAGCAGAATGTCTTGAGAGAAAATCAAATGTTCAGCCTCATTTCAGTTACTGGAGAAACTGAACCTCATGCTGCTTCAACCCAGTTTCCTTGAACCCGCAAAGCCTCGATTTCTGTACTGAGGCCGGTCTAGGCTCTTCTGCCGCAGCCACCACCGCCGGCACACCCGCTGCAGACGCTGACCTTTCCACGCCTTACGCACGGGGACCCTGAAGAAACGGGTGCAGCTGAGGCTGCGCCCTTTCTCGTGCAGAGGTGGCTTCTCGGCTCCTCGGCCAAAGTCGTGAGATATTAGTGTTAGACTAGCTTTGGGGGTGCCGGGGAACTGGAGAGAAGGAAGACAGGTCTTGCTGACCCGAAAAAATGTCTGCTTATTTCCATTCCGTGAAGCCTGCTGTTTTCCACCAGATGGAGCAGAGCATCATGCAGACCTATCTTTCACATTACCGTTGTGCTGTATTTGCTCTGTCTCCTGAGGTGGCATTTCTAACCGAGGGTGCGAGGAAAGCGCCCAGTTCCTGTAAGTGCCACCCCCACCCCGGCTCCACGAAGCTGGCTGTGTGAAACTACAGCTGAGGGGTGAGGGGAGGCACAGTGACGCAGAGAGAAGCATACTCAAGTGGCTGAATTTGAAAAGAGCCACAAGAAACACAAAACGAGGGGGAGGTGGTGGTCATTCACAAAGAGAGAGACTAGCAACTTCCCAAAAAATTTAACAAAGCTGCCAAAGACACAAAGAAGTGACTTGCAGCCTCGAGCAGGGCCCTCGGAACACTTCCATCTCTCAGCCTCCTTAGGAAGGATGGCTACAGCGAATTCAGAACAAGCCATCTCCAGCCTTTGAGGACTGGGGTGCTGGGCGAAGCGGGCGAGGGGCGTCTGAGAGCTGACCGTGGGGCCGGCGGCTGGCTTTGCTGCCTGCTGCGTGGAGTCCCCACTTCTAGCGATTTACACGCAGGGAGAGGCATCTGGGGAGAGAATACACTTAATGACAAGAAAGGAAACCTACTTTTCTTCCGAAACTGGTAAAAATTGTCAAGTTTGTAATTCCCAGAGCTGAAAGAGCTGTATTACCAAAGGAAGTGAAGACTCTGTGGTTCCATATTTGTAAGATGACTAACAATAACAAGAAAAAAATGAATGAATTCACATGCACGTTGACAAATACGAAACTTCTACTTTGGCTTCTTTCCCCAAAATTGTTTTTTTGGTCCCAAAGTTTTCCTCAAAAGAAAAAGAAAATGTAAGTGGGCTGTAAAGCTAGAGGGTGGGCTTACGTTAGGGTGGAAACTACTGTGGAGAGTATTTTGTAATTGTCAGAATGAAAACATCGAACGACGCACGCAAGCTGAAAACACCGCATGGATGCTCGTGCTGCAGGCTCACCTTTTAAGGAGATAAACGGTTTTAAGATCTTTTAAACATAACAGATCTGCTGAGGGTGGACATCGAGGCAGCTGTGTTTTTCTCAGTTGGAAAATGCACACGGCCTCAGGAAGCGAGCTTCTGCTTCGGAGATTCTCTGCATCTGTGGGGGTCAACCTCGTTTTCCTTTTATCTGAGGGTGGAAAGTGTCATACTGACACACCCAGTTATGTAATTTACTGCCTCCTTTTCTCTCTTGTATGTGTGTGAGATCACACGCTTGACTTTCCATGTCACCGGGTGTCCAGGGAGTGGAAGTTCCGAGAGGCCTCACGTGGGGAGTCCCCTTCCCTCCCACCCCCTCACACCCAAAGGCAGAGCGATGAGGCGCCTCCAGCTTGACAAGCTTGGCCCAGAAGGGGTCACTTTTTAATCCCATGCAAGCTCGTATAAACGTGGGGCTGTCACTCCTTTTGGGCGGAAGACGGCCCGGGAGTGACTTAGTGGCGTCCAGCACGTTAGAATTAAGCTGTTTCTGTTTCCACGCTTGTGGGTTAGCGCCTAGTTTAGAGCTGTTAGAATTGAGGCGACTGGGCTGTGCAACGACGACAGTAACAAAATCCTTTCCCTCCATCAGGTTCCTGACAGAGTCTGAAAGGAGGGGTCCAGCTTCGGCTGGTCCTCCCGTCCTTTGCTTTGTGTAGGCTCTGCACAGCCAGAACACAGCGTCAGTTACCAGACAAACTTCGTTCCCGCTTTGAACATAGACTCTCCTTGTTGATGCCCAGTGTATCAGTGCTCACTTCTCTCAGAAGTAATTTTTTAGAAAGTCTTCCAGCACACACGGCCCTCATTAGGCCCACTTGGCAGTTAGCCCATGTAGTCTTCCGTGGTTTAGTCACTGTGTCCTGTCTCCACAACTAGTGTTTAAGTTGCCCAGATCTCATTCCGTCTGTGCCCCCACCTGCAGTGTGAGAGAACGGTGTCTGGACCACAACACAGATTCTAGAAGGTTTGTGAAGCCCTCCCACGCAACTAGATGGGAGGGGCACGGGTGGGGAGGGGTGCTGGGCTTCAGACTCTGAAGGCTGCGCGTCTTCAGGAAACAGAGATGCTTTCTTCTGTGCGTAACCAGCTTGATCACCTAGGGTAGCAGGCTGGCCACGTGTCAGGCCCCAGGTTGAACACTGTGGGGATGTATGTTCATTAAATCTTTGCAGCAACCCTATGAGGTAGAGAGATTACTCATCCCATTTAGGAGGAGGAAGGTCAGGCCCGGAGAGGTGCCCAGTGTTGACGTGAGGATTTAACAGTCCTTGCAGTGCAGCAGGGCAGGTGGGCGGTGCCGGTGCCCCCAGGCAGCCAGCAGCGGTTGACAAGTCACAGCCTGGCTTGGGCACCGCATCCCTACTTTGCAAGGTTTCCTTTGAGTGGCCACTCAAAGTTGCCCAACTCTGACCTTCAACTCGCTCATCTGTAAAACAGGTTCAGAAAATCCATCCCACGTTTCCCACATGAACGCGATTGACTGAGGGCCTGTTCTGCCGTGGGAGCTCAGCCACGTGAGCTGTGTTCTGCTGGTCCCTTCACCTGCCCAAAATGGAAATACCGGAGCGACTCCCGGCAGCCTGTGGGTGGGGCGGAGGTGGGGGGTTTGTGCCAGTGCCTGCCTGCCTCTCAGCTGCTGAGCGGGGTGTCAGGGCGTGAAAAAGGGTTTGTTCTCTGAGGAATGTGACGTGAACGCTTCCCAGGTGCTAATTTCCAGCTCTGAGCTCTGTTTGTCCCCGTCAGAACTGAATGGCTGCTGAGCAGTGCTTTTTCCCAGGGACTGGGTTGTCCTAACTCAGAACTGCAGGATGCTCGGAAGCTCCAACTGTGAGACATTTGGAAACGTCCGGAGGACCTGAGAGTGTGGCATGAAGGCCACCCCTCCAAGAATCGCTGGCAGGCGTTTCTTCCGACTGCACACTGGACCGTTTGTACAAATGCCTGTTTTGTGCCCGGCATTACGTGAGGTTCTTGATCAATCTTACTGCCACTTTTCACACCAACTGTATGAAGGAGGTATTACCATATCCATTTAGAGATTAAGAAGCTAAGCAGAAGAAGGAATAGAAAGATTCAGAAGTGGAAGGAGCAAGCTTCAAGTCTGGGGCTATCTGAACATATGTAACCTTATCCCCAGCCTCATCTTCAGTTCTCACCTCCGTTAGCTGCGTCTCTGCTTCACCTTTCTGCCTTGGGCAGAAAAATCAAACCCCCTACCCCCAGCTTTGTATCTTCACCCCAATTATCTGAGCATTTATGCCTCACTACCAGGGATCACTTCTGCCTTTCTTGAAACAGTAACCACATCCAGGTCAGGCCAGAGTGACCACTCTCTGCCCCCCACCACCCTGGCTCCAAGTCACCCTTCCCTTCTCTGCTCCACATCCGTCCCTTGGTCTTCCAGACCCAAATCTCATGACTCCATTAGCACCCTGGCCCACACACTGCCGGGCAGGTGCTGCCTCGGGCAGGGAAGTAGCTTTGTGAAGGATATGACTCACCTTGCAGAGCCCCAGAGACAGGGTGTAACCTCCTCTGGGGGGCACCGGCTCTGATGGCCGCAGACAAGGCAGCAGTTGTGTGCTTGGGGCTCCGGCTCTGCCTTCACGGGGGGCTGGGCCGGCAGCCAAGCTCCCTGTGCTGGGAGGCCTGGGCTTTAACCAGCCCCTGCCCTGCCTGTGAAATGGGAATAGCGTCTTCCCAGAGGTTCACTAGAAGGATCAGATTAAAAACCTTACTTGACGTCTCTCCCATCGCTGAAAGTTCAGTAGATGGTAGTTGTCATCCACTTGCCTGTGTTACTGTCCTCTCTGGGAAACTGGATTTGAGCAGCAAAGAAGCGGGCACAGCTGGCCACGACGCCATGTCCTGCAGCAGGGCTCACGGGGACGGCAGTGAACTGCCTCTGGGGACACAGCCAGGATGATCTGGGGTCTCCTTATTTTTCTCAGATGTCTTCACTCACGACCCCCAACTCCATTCTGACCAAAGGTAAGCATTTTTCTGAAAGAATAGTCAGTCCATGGACTTGGAGTGAAGAGAAGCCCTTTCCGGACCCTGAATTAGAGGCGTCCTCACTCTTCCATGGACACCGGCCCTCCCACAGCTTCCCAGATGAGACGAACTGCCTGCCGTGAGGCCCCTTCACGGCCAGCGTCCACAGCGCTCTCCAGGGACGCCCTCCCCACTCCTCTGAGCAGGGCTGATTGCGCAGTCTTTGGTGTGGCCAAAGCTCTCCGATTGTACTTCGGTAACTGTAATTAACATGATTACTTTCCTATTTGATTTGATAGTTTTCCCCACTCGATTTTTAAGCCTGTGTATACACTAAATGCCTTTTGGCTACGAGTAATAGAAAAACCTGGCTTAAAGCACAAGGACACTAGTTCACTTAGAAAGTTCAGAGAGAGCTGGATCCACAGCACTTCAGCCGCTCAGCGACACAGCTGAGCTCAGGTTCTCTCTGTCCTGCTGCTCTGCCACCCATGGGGAGTTGGGCTGTCTACGGAGTGTCCATCATTTAGAGTGGGAAGACGGCAGCTGCCCCAGCGGCATGCCTCCACGCCAGCCCCAGGCAGGAAGGGTGGGGGGAGGCAAAGGGCTGTCTCCTGCGTTTCTCTCCCGCATCAGGAAGGGAAATAGTTTTAAGCAGCCCCAGCACACTTCCTCTTCTGTCTCACTGGTCAACATGGGATCACGGGTTCTCTCCTGGGCCAGTCCCTGGCAAGGGGAAAAGATTACTGCACCTTTTTGAGCCATTCTCTAGAGCTGCCATTTGTTCCCTACGCACAACTGGGGTTCTTTCACGAAGGAAGATGCGGGGAACGGCTGGGGAGATGTGGAATGTGTCCTCAGACATGAGAAAGGCTCCAAAGGGTACGAGGGAAGGAAGGAGGGAAACAAACAGCCAGCAGCAATGGGAAGGAGGAGGAAGGAGACAAGACAGAAATATTTACACAAAAATGCAAAGTCCTAGCTTGTAGAAAAATTTTAAACTGGATTTATGTTACAACTAAATCATATCATCATGATACTGTGGCTTAATAGTTGTCAAACTTTTTGAGGCAAACAAATTTTATGTCAAATAAATAAACTCTTGTTTCTGTTTTCATTCTGTGGGTCAGTATAAGTCCAAAGACAATCTATTGTACCACAGACTTTTTGGCTTAATCCTGGTTTGCTCTTGGGAAAAATGCTCCCTGCCTTTTTAGACTGAAGACAAGCACTTTCTCTGGAGATTGAGAGACAAACAGAGTTAA
This sequence comes from Vicugna pacos, assembly GCF_048564905.1. NCBI lineage: Eukaryota > Metazoa > Chordata > Mammalia > Artiodactyla > Camelidae > Vicugna > Vicugna pacos. The sequence goes on along the minus strand of NC_133006.1, from coordinate 44,000,745 downwards.
AAAATAAACTTCTGCAAATGTAATTTTTTTTCAAAGGAGCAGTCTCTCCCGAGCCCTCAACGTGTGGCGTCCTTGTTGAAGTCCTCCCCAGATTCTCGGGCAGTGTTGGTGGAATCTCAGCAGCTACGTTCTGGAAAGACTGACAAGCCTCCTTTTCATGGTGCCTGTGTCGGAAGAAGGGCAAGACAAGAGATGACATTGGAAGTTGTGCCCCAGAAACCAAGGGGCAGAAGTGTGCGATCGCACCACTCCCAGAACATCTAAAAGCAGAGGGGGCTCAGCCAGGCACTGGGTGCTGACGTGTGGGCTTGTTCTCACCTTCCTGCTGTCGGGTGGATCCACGTCTGTTTCAGTGGTTTTGAAATGAAACTCACCTGGGTGTGTGTGGTTTGGCTTCATTCTTCAGGTTTAGGAGCTCCCCAAGATCAGACTGAAACCCTCAAACCCGTGCCTCGTAAGACACTGGCCCTTGTAATGTACTGTAGTGTAACGTGTGCTTCAAATTCACATCACCTGAAACAGGTGGACTCTCACGTCCAGCAGGACCCGCCTCCTAGCCAGAGACCCCTGGAGCCCTGAGCTGACAAGACAGCCTTGTGTCTAGCACTGACTCAGAATGAAGACAGCTTGGGTGCCAGACAAAACTCCATTTACTCCAGACCTTGCCCTTTAAACCATCTCCAATACACAAAGATGATGTAAATTCTTCAAATTCACGCCCAAATGAAATCATTATAACTAAATACACATATATAAATACACAACATTCCTATATACGTATGTATGTCCTCACATACATGCTTATAAGTGCATGTGTATGTGCACCGTTCTGAATCTTGCTTTTTCACTTAATGATATGACTTGCAGAACTTTCCATATGATCATATTTAGATCTGCCTCATTCTGTTTAATAGCTGCAAAATATTCCATAGTATGTACATGCTGTAATTTATCTAGTCTTCCATTTAGGAAATAGGAGTTTTCCCCTCCTTCCTCCGCTTTTTTTGGCCTTACAAATAATACTGCAATAAACAGACATAGACATAGGTATCTACAGATAGATGACAGATAGGTAGATAGGTAGGTAGGTAGATAGATAGATAGATAGATAGATAGATAGATAGATAGATAGATTGATTGATAGATAGATAGATAGATGTTTACTTAAAAACACACATCCATGGCGTATATGGATTTGCCTGGAAAAGAGTATATGCATTTTAAACTTTGACAGATATTGTCCACCAAAATTACTGTACAAATTTACCCTCCCAGCAGCACTGCAGGAGACTTTCAGGTAAACCTCACCAAAACTGGACTTTATCAAACCTTGTTCGGTGCCATTGTTAAATGGATGGCCATTCATATCGCACTGCCATTTTAATTTGCATGTCTTTAATACGTGTTGTCTCAGAGTCCTCCTAAACTATCCTTATTTCTTTTTATTTATGTTTTCTGTTCTGCAGTAGTGATTTCCACTAATCTGTCTTCTAGCTCACTGATCTGTTCTTCTGCCTCACTTATTCTATTCTTGGTTCCTTCTAGTGTGTTATTCACTTCAGTGATTTTATTCTTCAGCTCTGTTTGGGTGTTCTTTATACTTTCCAACTCCTTGCTAAAAACTTCACTCTGTGCATCTATACTCCTCTTCAGTTTTCTGAACGTCTTTGCCATCATTACTTTAAACTCTTTCTCAGATAGATTGCCTGTCTCCTCATCACTTATTTGTTCTTCTGGGATTTTACCTTCTGCCTTAGCCTGGAAGATATTCCTCTGCTGCCTCATGCTGTTTATCTTTCTGTTTGTATTTTTAGGTAGGTGAGTTATGTTTCTCGACCTTAGAGAGGTGGCCCTCTGTGGGAGACATCCTATGGGTCCCAGCAGTGCACTCCTCTCCTGCCAAACAAGGGCCAGTGTTCAGCAGGTCCCAGTGTAGAGTCTGGCCTGTGTGTGTGGGCTCCTTCCACAGGCTTTGGGATTATTATTTTCTTATTTCTAGTATCTGCCCTGGTGGATGAGGCTGGACTAGAGGCTTATGCAGGTTTCCTGGGAGGAGGAGCCAGTGCCTGCCCACTGCTGCGTGGAGCTCGGTCCTGGACCTCTGGTGGGTAGAGCCCACCAGTATCTAGAGGCATCTGTGGCTCAGGAAGTCTGCTGATGAGTGGGGTTGTGTTCCCGCCCTGTATGTTTGTCCCTACAGGCTGTTGGGTGGGGCTAGGTCTTGGGGCTAATGATCCAATCACGATGTCAGTTTCTGGGAAAACTCAAGTAGATGAACACTCCCAGAACGTCCGCCATGAGCTTTTATGTCCCTGGGTGAGCCGCAGCCATCACCCACGTCACCAGGAGAACTTCAGAAACCAGCAGGTAAGCCTGGGCCAGGTTCCTATGAAATCACTCCCGCTGGCCCTGGACTGGCGCACACGAGATTCTGTGTACGCTTCCCAAGAGAGTGAAGTTTGTTTCCCCTAGTCCTGCGGGGCTCTTGGAGCTAAGCCCAAGATGTCCTGGGGGGTCCTACTCCTCCCGACGCCAGAGCCCTGGGCTGGGGCACCTGACGTGGGGCTCAGAGCTCTCACTCCTGTGGGAGGGCCTCCGCGACTTCGTCATCCTTCAGCTTGTGGGCCGCCCACCCAGCGGGCGTGGGGCCCGCTTATAGCACAAGCACGCCCCTCCTACTATTCTGCTGTTGTTCTCTCTACATTTCCAGTTGAAGAAGATCTTTTTTGCTAGGTTCCAGTCTTTTTTTGGTGGTTATTTAGCAGTCAGTTTTGTTGTAGTCACGAGGAGACGCGAGCTCATGGGCCTACCACTCCACCATCTTGACCGGAAATCCCTCTAATTTTACATTTTAAAGGAACAATGGATGTGGGAAAACAGTAAGCAATAGTGCAGAAATTTACCTCTTGTTGGGTGAACAGAGAGGACTCCAGAGTTCATTCATATTGAAACCAGTGTGGGAGGGTGAGAATTCAAGAGCTGACAAGGGACCCTAAAGACCCCCTGGTCTAATACCTTTTTTCTATCCTGAAGAAAGCAGAGGTCACTCAGCAAATGAATGGATGAGTCCCAGTGACAGGCCAGGTCCCCCCATTCTTAGTCCAGAACTCCCTACCCTACAACATTCCTTCTCTTATAGAAACTAATGGATTGTTTACAATGTGCTTAGAAACCTGCAGTCTGTGGCAGGACAAAGCCCCGCTTTCTTTGAGGCCGAACCCACAGCACCTTTCTGGAGGGACTTGTGGGCCTGCACCCCTGGGCCAGCCTGGTGCTTGGGGTAGTCCATGACCCAGGGCAGTTTCACAACAGTAAACACTACCATTCATTAAGCGCCTATTATGTATGCCAGGCCCCAAGCTCCGGCGCTCTTAATCCTCACAACAGCTCTGCAAAGGAGAGTTATTAACCCCATGTTGCGATGAAGATATGCTGAAGGTTGCATCATACTCCCAAAAGTCAGGCTGAAATCCTGACCCCCTCACAACCTCAGATTGTTGTCTTATTTGAAAATAAGGCTGTTGCTGATGTAATTAGTTGAGATGAAGCCACACTGGAGGAGGGTGGGTCCCCAGGCAGATATGACTGGTACCCTAATGAGAAGAGGAGACAGACACACAGGATGTCCATGTGGCGACAGAAGCGGAGATTGGAGTAACGTAGCCATAAGCCATGGCACGCCAAGGGTTGCCAGCAACCACCAGACGCTGGGAGAAAGAGAGGCACGACCTTGCCAACACCTTGGTTTTGGACTTCTGGCTTCCAGGCTGTGAGACAATGAATTTCTGTTGCTTCAATCTACTCAATCTGTGGTCATTTGCTGTGGCAGCCCTGGAAACTAATACAGACACTGAGACTCAGTAGGTAGAAAGTTCTCCCAAGTCCACCTAGTCAGGAGTCATGCTGAAGGCTTCCTGGTTCCGAAACGTCATGTTCTTGTCTCTACTCCACACTGCCCGCCTAAGCCCAAATGAGTGGTGGAGGGGACCTGATGGCAGTCCCCCACCTCTCTTGCACTGAAAGATGCAGTGGAAGGAGGCAGGGAGGAGAAGGCGCCTCCTGGAGAGTGTTACTTCTTCTCTGAGGTTGGCAGTCATGCACGCAGTCTTGCTCAAAGGAGTAACTCCTACATGGAATAGTACTCTTAGGAATACAAGTCCAGTTAGAAAAGACATCATCACCATAATAATAACAATTTTTAAAACTGCAGAAGAGCAGCTCAGGTAAAGAGCTTTGCAGGCATCGTGTTGTTTATTGTATCTTGTCCCCAGACTAACACTCCTGGTCACCATTTCTCTTACGAGGGACCTGAGGTTCAGAGAGCATCAGTGGCTTTCTCAAAGGCACACAGCAGAGAAGTGGGGATCTGAGATTTAACCCTAGGAATTGACTCTGTACCAAGTGCTGCCTTCATAGCCAGTTGTCACAAGGTGCTGGGCACAGGAGACAGTTCCAAGGGTATAAGGAGGCCATTTCCACAAGGTCTTCCAGACTGAGGTCTCACTATCAACTCCCAGGGAAGGTGTGCTCGTTCTTTCGGACTCTTAATTAACCAGGATGAGCAGAAGAAAGTGGATGTGGCAAACTGGAGTCTTGCCTAGGGGGCCCGAGCCTTCAGGGAAGAAGGATGGGTGAGGAAGGAACGGAGGAAGGAGGTGAAGGTACCCCCAGCCCCCACATGCATATTCATAAATAACTAGTCCATTAAAGTCCCCTCCTTACAAAATACCTGGAGCTTGTTGCTTGGCACCAAGTACCCCAAACTTTCCTTTTCTCCTCCTCCTCCCTGTTCCTCTAAAATCACATCAACAGATGACACTGGATAAAGGTCGCGTTGGGCACGGGAGGATGACGCCACGGGAAGGTGGACTGGTCTCGATAGGGGGAGACTTTGTGAGTGTGGCAAAGCAGAGTCCTCACGGATTGTCCCCACGCAGCCTTCCAGTGCGTCGGAGCTGCACCCAGATTGTCAGAAACTCATCATGTCTTATTTAAGACTCGGTTTCATCTCATATTCTCTGTTCTTTTCCACAGTGAGCCCAGGGAAGCCTAAAGAGAATTTAAACTCAAAGTTTCTCCCCAAACCCTGATCAGTGAACATAAATATTTTCCCATTCAAGAAAGAAAGAAGAAGAAGGAAAGAAAAAAGGTTTTGGAAACTTCCTTTGATGAGCTGATTTTCCTTATCTGTTGTGCTCTCTCTCTCGGCCTCATTTTCCATTCTTTCAGACATCACAAAGCAGAAAAGAAACTTACAGAGACCCATCCAGGACCAGGAACCCACCCACACACTGAAGGCTGTAAGGGGGGATGTGGTTAATTATTTCACAGAGAGAAACCTCTTTTTGGGGGCAGCAGAGAGAGAAGAGGTTGAATTCTTTGCTCACTTGAGTTTGGCAAAATAAAATTCAAGAACTGGGGTCCATAGGACCAAGAGGGACAGAGAAGTAATGGAAGAACAGCCACGTGGGCTGTGCCACCAACCCGGGTCTTTCCCGGCCCACTGCTTTCTCTGCACGCTCCTGGCAGTGCAGGTCTCTGGGAGGTTTTACCTGGGATGGCGACGGGGGAATAAAGAGGGCTCTAGGATGAACTGTTACAATTGAGTGGGGGCTTTGCATTTCTGACCTCACACCTGTGTGGACAATAAATGGAACTTTCTATAACTGAAAACAACGGCACCGTCTTCCTTGGGCCATCTTTCCAGATGTGCCTTTTCTATCTTTGCTTTCTTGGTAATTCCCTTTTACCCTGTCCCCTCACAATTCCCATTAACACTGTTCATCTAGGGCTTCAGAGGAGTGCTTTTGTGACACAAAATGAAGTGAAAATTCTGCCCTCATGTCACTCTTTGAGCCTATAAGAAGGAAATTCGTAAGTTGCTGCCAGCCTATCTGACTCTTTGTCTTCTCTCATGTCACTTCAGGATGCCAAGCTTCAACTAAAAATAAGAGTCTTGGCACAGAACAAAAGTAAAATGCCATTCTTGTGCGTAGTATTGATACACACACACACACACACCAGCTCTGTGTTGGACGTGCTGAAAGACCGCGCATGGCTCATTCATTAATGGTGGAGATGTAAACGGTTTGCAGCGCTCGCGGTGAGCAGTTTGGCGACAGGCATCAGAAGATCTTTCACATTTTGAACGCCCATCAATTCTACTTGGAAAAATTTTAATTATATGTTAAAAATGACATCTATAGCCCAAAGTGTGTGTGCACAATGTTTATGAAAGCACTGCTTAAATAGTGAGTCACATGAAGCCATTTAAAAATCAGAAACTGCACTTGCGAAGTATTTTCAGTGCTTTCCTGCAACGGAAGAACTGTGCAATCATTACAGTTTGTTACAGACAGATACTAACCACATAAAAGTGTCAGTGATATCCTGGAAAGTTCATGCTACAAAATAAGATTTATAGTTTTGTTTTTGCCAAAACTTATATTTATATCATGTGATATAAATTGAACAAAGACCAAAAACCCCTAAAAGCTGAAATGTCATCATTAGTATTCCTAGATCATGGGCAATCAAAACATCTTTTTCTTTTTCTAAAATGCTCACGGTGCATTTTTCTGTGTCTGTATTATTCATAATTAGAACTTTTAAAAAGAAATTCAGATGACCAATGACACAACAATTTTGAATGTTTTGTTCTTTCCATCAAAATGTTCTCTCCAACATAAAGCCCCACAGAAGACAGCACAGTGCGCAGCCCTACAGACTTTATTCAAGCTTGAAGAAGGAACTTCACAGAAATGAAAACCATTTGTGTTTCACACACCTGTTCTAAACTGGAGGCTAAAGATAACAGCTCCTGGTGAATTCAAAATAAATTCACAAAAAAACAAAACAATCTCCTCAAAAAACAAAAAACAAAACAAAAACAAAAAACCCCACCATCTACCACAGGCTGTTTCAGTGATCCTTAAATTCATTTTCTAGTTGATTGTCCAGTTCCTCCCTATCATTCTTCCTGTAAAATGGACCACTAGATTCATGTTCACACAAACCAGAAGCTTCAATTGATCACTAGCAGCACTGAAATCCAAGAATATGGAAATTTCACAAACCTGAGCCCAAACTTGCAAAGGACAACTGAGAGGATGGTTTAACAAAAGGAATTACATAGATTAACAAGTGGCATTTAAATATATGTCTATATATATATATAATATACCAAATATATGTGTGTGTGTGTGTGTGTATATATATATATATATATACACCATAAAGAATCTTGAAGTAAAATCATAGTTGGGAAGTCTCTCAGTAAAGTAAGAGGGAGTTCTTAACATATACCATTATATTAATACTTATTAACTTTAACTTTTGAAAGAACATACTTCACAGAAATAAAACGGTTGCTTGAAGTTTAAAAATGGAAACAACTGATGAAATAATACATTTATTTGATCTGAGGAGTTAATTTCATTTTTAGTTTGGTTTACAGTATTTCAAAATGCTGATTTTAAGTTTTTAATTAAATGAAAAGATACATATTTAGAAGGAGACTGCAGGCCCAGAATGGAGTCACTTGTTCTAAACCCACATCAGCAGACCAAATTTGATACCTGACCTAACTGAAGTTTTAACCCCCCATGAATGCAAGCTACGCTCAGTCAACCTGGAACCATCCGGTGGACACTAACGAGCCAATCCTCCCGAGAGGCCTTTTTGTTTCTTTTAGGAAGGTGACCTTGCCTGAAACAATGTATTGCTTGCTAACGACTTCATTCTTCCACCTGCCTTCTGCCTTTAAAAATGTTTCCTCTTGTACAGTGCAGTGGAGCTCCTTTCTATTCGCTAGAGGGAATGTTCCTGATTTATAAATCATTGAATAAAGCCAATTTGATATTCAGATTTGATCAGTTCAATTTTTATTTTTTAACAATATGAACATTCTTCTTTTGAATAAGTTGTCCTTTACACAGAGATAGGAGCTATGTGCACAAGACCTGCAGTTACCATTGTGAGTGACGGTGGAGATGCCACCAGACTCTCAGCTCCTTTCATATTTCTTAGACTGGTTTTCATCTACCCTTAAAACTGCAACTCATCCAAGATAGCAAAAATATCTCCTTATTCAGTAACTTCTCTGGAGATGTAAACACCGTACTTGGCTTGGAGATACAGATTCTAGGTCCAGATCCATCTAAATGGAGTCCTGGACCACGCTGGCCCTGGGGCCTCCATTTCAGAAGTGGGTAACAGTAGTATGTCATGATCTTCCCCACGTTGTGTGAAGAACAGAACCAGACAGTGGAGCAGTGTGAGGTCAGGAGCTGAAGGCAAATGGAATGTAAATGATGTAGATGAAGGGCTTCCAAAACAAATGCTGTTGACAATATTAACGATGCCGTAGCTTGTCCTTTTCCTTCAGGGTCAACTCTTGACCAAGGTTACGGCTTGGCTTAGGGGGCCAGGTTGATGCAAAGCCACTTCTTGGCTGTGAGATTTCAGCTGCAGGTTATTTCTCACAACATCCGTGGTGCTTTCCATATAGCTCAGAAACTTACTCCACATCTCCCCCTATTTTTATTTCAGCTGGATAAATTCTTCTCCACCCTCTGGCTTGGAACTGCTGCCATGTCTCTCTGACTGAATCACAGTCTCTGTCCTTGGGGCAACCTTGACAAAGCTCTGCCCATGTCTTCAGGGAGTTTCATGTGTACAACTGATCAGGCTTCCCCCACTTGCCCCAACCATTTTCGTAGTATTCTCACTCAGTCAGAAGAGTGAAACTCAATTTTCAATATTCCTCTCAGGCATATCAATGTTTGCTGACTCTCTAAAGGCAGTCTTCTGAATTGGGTTGATTGATAGGGCCCTCCTTGGAAGAAGACGTGGATAGGGGCTGGTAAATTGGGGCTGTGAACAAAAAACACTGCAAGTCCTCCCAGTAAACAAAGAATGCTGTGGCCGTCGAGCCGTCAGCCAGCTCGGGATGCAGACCAGCAGGCAGCCCGGCCTCTGCAGCTGCCCTCAGCAGTGCCCTGAGGGACGTGGAAGAGCAGGGTGCTGGCCCTAGATTGCCGGCTGCATCTCAAAGAAACAATTCCAAGGATCCCAGAATTTTGCCCCTTCCCATACACAGAAAAGTGCTAATTGTTTTAACCTCAGGTGTCTGGTTTTCTTTAGTAATCTTTTAATGTTCCGACTACCTGGTCTTTGTTGTAAAGTTCCTGTATATCCTGGCTCCTCCCCCACCTCTTCTGAGCAGTCCCTCAGAGCAGCCTGAGAGGCTGTCATCCTGGATTCCAAGGGGTTCAAGTCCTCAGAAATGCCTGCCGAAAAACATAACTCTCAACTTTTAAGTTGTGCATTTTATTTCAGTCAACAGGGCAAATGTCAGATTTATTTAAACATTTTAAAATTTGTCGTTGTATTTCATAAGTTTTGTATTTCACAGAAAATTTGTATTTTTTTCCCCTTACAATCATATAAAATTAGAGCTGGAATGATCTACCACCACCACCACCACCCATTTTATAATGAGAAAATTGAAGCTTAGGTTCCAGTTCAAGATGATGTGAATGAAAAATATTGCTGCCTAACAGTAAACAAAGGATGCTGCAGCCATCAAGCACAACTTCCACCCCAGACAGTGAGTCAGAGGGAACTTGAGATGGAGACAAGCAGGCTCCCTGCTGACAGGTCCTCAGCTTCTGCAGCCGCGCCTGTGGCGCCCCTGAGACAACTCAAGGTGGGAAGCTCAGGGTGCTGGTTTGATAGCTAAGGCCCACGTGAAAGGAATGACATCAGTGAGCACAGATTTTGCATCTTCCTGCACATAAAAAGGCACTACAACCCTTAACTTGAGCTGTCTGGTTTTCCTTAATTAACAGTGAGCGTTGATGTCCCACCACCTGGTCCTTGTTGCAAAACTCCTGTACAGCCTGGATCGCCCCCTGCTGCCTCAGAGCAGCCTCTCAGAGAGGTCTGAGAGGCCACTTGCGAGGCTTTAAGTCCTCAGAATGTCCGCCAAACAAAACGTAACTCTTCACTTTTAGGTTGTGATTTTTTTTTCTTTCAGTCAACAATGATTATGTAGAAAGACCCTGAACTCATCTCTTCCTGGAGACACACGGAATCTACAGCTGTATGTGGAAAAGCCTTCTCTGAAAAAAACCTGAACACTGGCCAAGGGACCCCTCCCTTCACATCAGGCAAACAAGAGGGAGGTCACATGGACATGGATGGGAGAGGCTGAGACACAGGAGCACCGTCAACCCCACCCCAGCATGGTGACCCGCACTTGGCAGGGAACTCCAAACCCCGAGCTTCTCCCTGAGGAGCAAGAGGTTTATATTCCACATTGGGTACCCCAACTTTTAAGACCAGAATCTGAGAGATGAGTCCCCAAAACATCTGGCTTTGAAGACCAGCAAGGCTCATGCCCAGGAGACCTGTGGGGCTGCGGTGAACTGAGGAACGGCTCTGAGAGGGCTCGTGTGCAGACTCACCTGATCGGGGCCCAGTGCAGAAGCAGCCCTTTGAAAGGTGCCCAGACTTACGACTCATCTCCTAATTTTAAAGCGCTGGCCTGAGGGGCGGTGTCCTGCTGGGATTCCCTCCAGAGTTGGGGGCTGGCAGGTGCCATTTCTCTGCTGTCCCTCTGCCTCGACAAAGTTGGCAGGCACTTTTATCCCCTTTCTTTTTCTTGTCTTCCCCCACCCCTTCTCTTTTTCTTTTTCTTTTTCCTTTTTCTCCTTTTTTTCAGGGCGTGCCATCTTTGCGCTTCCCCTCTGCCTCACTCCAGCCCATGGGTGCCATCCTTGCTCCCTCCCTCTGCCACCCTCAGAGGGCCAGATGCCCAGAGAGGAGGTTCTGCACCAGTCTGGTGCCCCAGCTTTTGCAGCCACCAGCCAGGAGGCACGCACTGACCCCTGGCTCTACAGGCCAGTGGGGCTTAATTTCCTCAGTCCCGGGAGACTGTGAGACCTGAAGGGACAGCTCTTGGCAGAACACTGCTCCCAGGGAGCTGCACAGACAGCAGGCTGAACACGCCTCCGTCTTTCTAGGAAAGAGGCCTCGATGCTTGTCCAGAGGCTTTGGCCTGAGGGGCAGGCTTCTGGCTGGCCGCACTTGCCGAGGCCCCCAGAGGTGCTCCCAGGGAATGGAGGCTGGTGGACACGTCTTCACACTTGGCCTCTGCCTTGCCCCAGATCACCAGTATCTCACAGAAAGGAGCTGAGGCCTTCTTTGGCACCCAGATTTTTGCGGCTACTGCCAGGGGACATCTCTGCCTCTCTCGGCTCTGGTGACCAGCCAGGCTCTTGCTGCAGGTCCCACAGAAAAGGTGTTCTTTAACAGCCGCCATCCCCAGGGTATGGCAAGAGGCAACAGACCCAGGAGCAAAATCTTTCTGGAAAGAGGCCAATTAGCTACTCATTATACTTGCAGCCTGAGGGGCTTCTAATCAAACACACATCTAAGGACCAGCGGTAAACCTTTCCTGAGACTCAGAGTGAGGGCACGTCTCAGCCTTCCCTCTGCCGCGCCCCAGAGAGCCAGCGCCTCTTGCAGGGGAGCTCACACTTGTCTGCCACCTTGGTTTCTGCACCTGCCACTCCAGAGACGCCCCTCGATTGCCTGACTTCGGGGGTCGGTGGGCTTGCAGTCCGGGGCCCCTCGGGACTGTGACAGTGGCGAGACAGTTCTCAGAAGGCTCCCACACAGGGCACTGCACAGAGGGCAAACCGACACGCACACCCAGCTTCCTGTGGAGGAGGCCTGCTTGCCTGTCCCGGAGCCCCAGACCTAAGGGCAGTCTTCAGGTCTGGCACCTCTGGAGCCAGTGCACGTGCTTAGGGAGCGCAGGCTGGACGATGCCGCCTCATGCTCTCCCTCTGCCCCACTGCAGCTCGCCAGTAGCTCCCAGAAAGGAGCGTGTACACGCATCTGGAGCCCTAGCTTGTGGAACTGCTGCCCAGGGAGCTACTCCAGACCGCCTGGCTCTGAGGGCCAACACGGCTTACACTTGCGGCCTGCAGGTCTGTATGTGTTTGTATTCTTTAAAAGCTGCCGCCAGAGGGTCTGCCTTCCAACCGCCCTGAATCTACGTGCTGACCGAGAGCCTCCCCTCTGGGGTGCTGACTGGTCTTGGGACACCTTCAGTTACTGGGAGTTATTCAAAATGAAACATGTTGCTGGGACAATCACAAAGCTTCGAGAGACGTCCAAGGGAGTGACTGAGTGATAAGCTCGTCTCCTGCGCAGGCCAGCCCTTCAGGACTGGGAGGAGTGGCCGCTTCATCTAATGTGTGGAAACTAACAAGAGAGTCACACAAAATGAAGAAGCAGAGAAATATACCCCAAATGAAAGAACAAGGTAAAACATGAGAAAAACACCTTGATGAAACAGAGATAAGTAGTACACTTGGTAGAGAATTCAAAGTAATGGTTAAAAAAAAAAAACTCACCAAACTTGGGAGAAGAATGGATGAACACAACGGGAACTTCAGCAAAGAGACAGAAAATATAAGAAAGGTCCAAATAGAAGCCACAGAGCTGAAGTTACAATAACTAAACTAAAAACACCCAGAGGGGTTCAACAACAGACTAGATGAAGCAGAAGAAAGAGTCAGTGGACCCAAAGACACCGCAGTTTACTCACCAATCAGAGCAGCAGAAAGGAAAAAAAATGGGTGGGGGGAGCAAAGAAAGCTTAAGGGACGTGTGGACACCACCAAGCAGACTGCCATTTGTGTTACAGAAGTACCGGGACGACAAGAGGGAGAAAAGGGCAGAAAACTTCTTTACAGAAATAATGGCTGAAAACATTCCTAGCCTTGGGAAAGAAAACGAAATCCAGATCCAGGAATCCCAGAGAGCTCCAGGAGACGAACCGAAGGAGACCTACACCAAGCACGTCATAATCAAAACTGTTGAAATCTGAGGCTCAGAGAAGTGAAGCAGCCCACATTGCAAGGTCAGGCGACCAGTTAATATCAGAGCCAGAGCCAGAATCCAAGCCTTCTCATTTCGAGCTGAGAAGTACTCACCTCCACCACACTCCCTAGAAAAGCTTGCCCTCCACATCGCCTGGGCATTTGAGGTTCCTGACTCACCACTGCTGCCCAGAAGCGGAGGCGAAGTGACGCAGCGAGCAGACACGTTGCAGGTCAGGGTTTGCAGTGCTGGGGACTCTCAGTGGGAATGACTTCTCTGCGTACCTCGAGTCTGACTCTCATCATTTCAGCATCCAGTTCAGTGACTACAGCTATTGCTTTGGACAGTACTCTGTACGATGGCTTGTAACTGTCATTTTAAAGTCCATCTATTGCACTCCCCTGGTTTATTCTACAGTCCCATTTTCCCCTATTTTTCTGTGGCCTTTGACCACGAGTTTAAGAAATAATATTAGAGACAGACAAGTTATTCTTACGCTTGGAACAATTTCCAAGAACTGTGTTTTCCAGAGCAGGGAGTCAGGAGAGGTTGGCCTGGACTACGTGGAGGTAGAGGAGCATTATTCAGGCCTGGGACTGGGTCCAGGGCGAGCATCTCCTCTGAAAAGACACGGGCATCCTGTGAGATGCAGCCAAAGGTACTGTTGCCTTTGTGGCTCCCTTATGTACAAAATGTTTTAAAAATTATTTTATGGTTGTGCTGATATAACGATAAACAAAATCCAGGCTGGACTCATCATTATATACTCACTGTTATTATATTTATTGTTTATTCTCATTTAAAGAGAAATTAGAAGCGATCATTTCTGAAGGCCCTAAAAGTAGCATGAGCCCCAGTCCCTGTGCCTCCCATGCCTGGTGGAGGAGTCAGCCCTCGTCGGAATTAGATGGGCCGAGCAAGGCCCGCCTCGGTCACCTCTTCTTGGTGGCACCCTGAGCCCCCAAGCCCCTGTTCCCTCTTCTCTAAAGGGGGGTGACCATCAGTCTTCTGCCCAGGGCTGCTGTGAAGACAAAAAGAGATCACACATACAGAAGGAATACCTCCCTCCCCACCCCTCCACCTCCCTCCCTTTCCTGGCAGACTGATCCGCAGCACTGGTCCTGGATGTTACAGACAAACCACTGGCTAATGGCACAGCCATCAGCAGAGACCATTTTCCCCAGACATCAGGTCACTTTTCTCCCTCTGCTCTTGTCAACACAGAGCATCACTGAAAAACTTCTTTCCCCGTGGTGATGCCACTTCACTCCGCAGGCTTTCATATCTCCCCCTTTTTCCACAAACACAAGCTAACCGCTTGTCTAGAATAATTCACCTTGATCATATTTTTAAAAATTAGCTGAATAACAGGGTTACTCCAACCACGGGAGACAGAGGAGGAGTACATGTCCAATTAAAGGTGAAAATAACCAAGACTGATGCATTCTGTGGTGTCCTGAGGCCTGCCTTGCTCAGCTACTTGTTTGTCATAAACAGCTGTGGAAGATTCTCAAGTGGGTGAAGAAAATGTGGGTGAATATTTGGTGCAGATGATTCTTGTTCAGGCTAATGTAAACTGATAGTGTCCCTGTTGGAAAGCAATTGACCATTGCCCTGTTAAGACTATAAGTTTATAGTTTCTTGTTCCCTCCCTATATGCGTATGGTTCTTAGAATCCCCCCTGGAACTGGTTGTAACACCTTTGTCTCCTTGATTATAGTCGTCCTAATGGGTTGAAGTAGTATCTCATTGTGGTTTTGATTTTCATTTCCCTAATGGCTTATGATTTTGAGCATCTTTTTATGTGCTTATCTGCCATTTATATATCTTGTTTGGAGAAATATCTATTCAGATCCTTTGCCCATTTAAAAAAATTGGTTATTTTTCTCTTTATTATTAAGTTGTAAAAGTTCTGTATTTATTCTGAATACAAATCCCATAAAAGACATTTGGTTTGAAAATATTTTTTCCATTATGTGGGTTGACTTTCCACTTTCTTGATGCTGTCTTTTGCAGAACAGAAGTTTTAAAATTTGATCAGGTACAATTTATGTATTTTTCTTTTTGTCACTTGTGATTTGGTGGTGTACCTTGGAAGGCTTTGGCTAATTCAAGGACATGAAGATGTGTACCTATAATTTCCTCCAAGTGTGTTATAATTTTAGCCCTTACATTAAGGTTTATGACCCACATGGAGTTAAATATTTGTGTATGTAAGGAAGGAACACAACTTCATTCTTTACTATGTGGGTCACCAGCTGTCCCAGCACTGTTTGTTGAAAAGATTTCCACATTAAGTTGTCCTGGCACCCTTGCCAAAAGTTAGCTGACCACAAATGTGAGGGTTTATTTCTAGACTCTAAATTCTTTCCCATGGATCTGCTTGTCTCCCTTACACCAGACCGCGTTGTCTTGCTTTCTGCGGTTTCGTAGTAGGCTTCCAAATAGGGAAGGGCGGGATCCTCTCCCAGCTTTGTTCTTATTTTACATGATTGTTCTGGCTCCTGTGGGTCCCTTGCACTTCCATACAAGTTTTCTGCCAAAAAAAAAAAAGAAAAGCCGACTGCGATTTTGACAGGCATCGCGTTGCATCTGCAGACCAGTTTCAGGGGCTTTTCACCTTAGCAGCACATGTTAGGCTCTCCAGTCCTGAACGTGAAATGTCCTTCCATTAGTTTAGGTCTTCGTCAATTTTTTGATAATGTTTTGTAGTTTTCAGTGTGCAAGTCTTTCTTGTGTTAAATTTATCCCTAAGCATTTTCTTTTATTCTTTTTGATACTATTATAAATTGAATTATTTTCTTAATTTCATTTTCAGACTGTTCATTGCTAGTGTATAAAACCAATTATCTTTTGAATGTTGACCTTGTACCCTGCAATCTTGATGAATTCATTTACTAGTTCTAATATTTTATTTTGAGGCTTGCTTAAGATTTCTATATATAAGATCATGTTATCTGCAAATAGAGATAGTTTTAATTCTTTCTTTACAAGGCAGATGTCTGTTATTTCTCTTTCTTGTATAATTGCCCTGATCCTCCAGTGCAATGGTGAACAGAAGTGGTGGGAGTGGGCATTCTTGTCTGGTTCCTGATTTTAGGGGAGAACAGTCCGTCTTTTACTATATAGTGTAATGTTAACTGTGAACTTTTTGTAGACACTCTTTAGCACATTGAGAAACTTCCTTTCTATTCTTAGTCAGTTGGATGCTTTTATTATGAACGGGTGTTGGATTTTGTAAAATTCTTTTTCTCCATCTGTTGAGATGACCACCTGGTTCTGTTTTTTATTTTACTACTACGTGTATCACCTTGATTGCTTTCTCACTGTTAAACCGACCGTAGATTCCAAGGATAAATCCCATTTGAATTACTCCTCTTACTATGTTGCTGAACTCAGTTTGTTAGTGTTTTGCTGAGAATTTTTGTGTCTATATTCACAAGGGATTATTGGTCTATAGTTTTGTCTTCTTTTCTTGTGGTGTTTTTCTCAGGTTTTGGTATCAGTGTAATACTAGCTTCATAGAATAAGTTGCAAACTGCTCCCTCCTATTCTGGAAAAGTTTGTGAGAATTTTTCATTAATTAGACTTTAAACATTTGGTAGAATTCACCAGTGAAGCCATCGGAGTCTGAGCTCTTATTTGTGGGAAGCTTCTGATTACGAACTCAGTCTCTTGTTATATATCTATTCAGATTTTCTGTTCCTTCTTCTGTCAGTTTTGGTGGTTTGTTTCTGGTGCACGTATGTTAAAAGAAAGAACTTAATTCGAAACTTCTTTCTCTTTCTAATCTACTACCTTTTGTTAATTATGTTCCTCTCCCTGACAGTGACTGTAGGAAAAATGAGAAAGGAAAACCAGTATCTGTTTACACACTACAGACGCCTCTAGATTTTGCTGCCCCCGGGTTCTCTTCACGCATATGGGCTCCTTCCAGCTCATGCTCCTCCTCTAGGAACGCGTGAGAGTGGGGGGTGAAGGTGGAGGAGAGACGCTCTAGTAAGATCTGAGTCTGTCTTGCCTGGCCACATGGATAAGAAGTGGGCCCATCACGTTTCACTAACGGGCCTGGCCAGTGTGAGCATCGTACAGCCCTGACAGTGAGTGACTCTCAGCAAACGTGTGATTCATAACTTCAGCAAAATCGAGAACATGAAATTCTACATTTCCTTCCTCCTTAGAATTGTCCAGAGTTAGAGAAATACTGTTTCTTCTATGAAAGTTACTTGTAAGTTTCTTTCTTTTTGAATCAAATCTCACATTTATTAATGGAGAACCACTTTCACAAAGAACTAGGCAAAAAGACTACAGTTCTCATGTTAATTCCCAGGTGACTGAGCACAGAGGCCTCAATTCTGCTGTTATTAGAAGGAGATCACTTATTTCCCACCCCCCTCAACGTATTTTGAAAAACAAAAAACTAACGACCACCACCACCGCCAAGTGCCCCTTAAACCTGTGTTCAAACTGCAGTGAGGAAACTCTTTTAGCAAAGGTAGAATTTCCTAGCAATACCCCCATCTTGGATTTGGGTTTTTCAATGGCCATGCGCGGGCCTTTTCTCTTGAGGGGTTTAACAGCTTCCTCTGTAGGCCATTCCCTTCGCCTCTACCTTATCACCCCTGCACCATAATATTTCACTTACCAAGGAGTAAGTATTTCTTATCTTGATTTAGTCTAGGGGATTTGACTGCACAGAAATTATCTAAAAGTTGCCCACTGAATGATTTCCCCACATCTGCATTTGTCCTAAATGCTCCTTGCCGCTGCGTGAGAGGCCACGAGAGGAAGACCAGCAGTCTCTCCATGACCTGGAGCCTGGTTTATGCTTTTGCACCAACCATGTGCAACCCTGGGGTGATCATGAAACTCAATTCTTTTTTTTTTAAACTTTTTTTTTATTGAATTATGGTCATTTTACAATGTTGTGTCAAATTCCAGTGTAGAACACAATTTTTCAGTTACACATGAACACACATATATTCATTGTCACATTTTTTTCGCTGTAAGCTGTGAAACTCAATTCTATCATTTTTCTTACATTTTCTGAAAGCCATTGTTCTTTTATCTTTTTTTAAAAAAATGCTTGATTACTGATGTCCAAGTCTTTACATAAAACTTTCAGATTGATTGACAGTCTTGCTCTTTGGCATTCCAAAGCCTGTGTTAAAAATATGCTTTATTTATTTACTAACAAATTTGTTCTTTCGAAATAACTTCAGACTTACAGAAAAGTTGCAGAATAACCCAAAGGAACCCCGTATTTCCTTCACTAGAAGCCCACAAATGTTACTATTGTACCAGATTTGTTTTGTCTATGTTTATGTTTTTAAAAAAGCAGTGATCTCTAGGTAGCTTATGAAATGTGTGCTCTCATTTTGTCAGGTGACAGGAAACCAACTATCAATAAAACGTAAAACACCGGCGAGGCAGCTTTGTTTTGCTGTTCAAAACTCATCTTCAACTTTCTTAGTCCGTTTTTCTTGTTTTCCTTCTTATTTTGTTTGCTTCTTGACCCCTGTTTCAGAAGGTCTCAGAACATACATTCTTGTCCATTTCATAAACATCATGGGACATGAAAAAGTCTGTCCTCAAGTATTTCACAACCGGAACTAGAGCAAGTTTTGGCACGTCAATGTGACACCGTGCCCACATACAGGAAGCCCACATGCATCACGGAGGGTCTTAGTCTTGAGTGCTAAGCAAGGCATTACTGCTTCTTACGAAGTGTTCTGTAAAGTACAGTTGACACGCATTTGTCAGCAGGTATACCTTAACTCAGACGTCAAACAAATCAACAGACTTTTTTCTAGCTGACGATGGCAAAGTGATTGTCACAGCAGGTAACGTAATAACAAAACAATACCTGTTATGTCACAGAATGTTGTTTTCTAGTTTGACAGAAACAAGAACATTATTTTGACACCATAATTTCTCTTTCTTTTTCACTTTCTTTCTTTCTTGTCTACGGAACTTACCTGCACAGAATTAGATTCTTCACGATCCTTGGCTCATGATACACTCACAATTGGCCCATGTGTGGCCCTCTTTTATTAATTCACTCATTTATTTATTTTCAGTAATATAAAAACCCAGCACGAACCCATCACCACCAGTACACAAGCCAGCACTCTGAATTCCAGTGTTCCGGTCCTCTTGCATTTTATGTCTCTGCCTCCCGCCATCAAACATTTAGGACTGTAACTACCATCATAAACTCTTTGTTCACCATTCCCTTGCCTTTCTTTTTAATACAAAATTTTTTCTTTGCTTCTCTTGATTGGCAGGTCGATTTATTTTTATTTTTAAGTCTTTTCCAGGTTTCACTCAGATATGGCTTTCACGTCATTGTATTGAGAGAATGTTTTCATTCATCAGTGTCGACGTAATCAATTCCTCACTTATTCTTACGACTGGCAAGGGTGGAGAAAAAACATCTCACTGGACAATAAAACCAAGAAGTTCTTCTGGGAGTGGTCTTGGCTTCCTTGTGTTGGGTCTCCTCCTGACACGCCAGCACTGGGCGGTCCCCTCCCCCACTCCATGAGCAGTGTCTGTGGCCGGCGGAGCCCAGGGACAATCGACACCGTGAGTTTCCTTTTCAAGAGCTTTTCTACATAATGGCTGACTTAGGAACCCACACCGAGGAAGTTTTAAAAAGGGAGGCTGACTCTGGGGGCTTTGGGCTGTATTATCGATTGAGGCCAATGGAAGCTGGTTCAACAGGAAGAGAGCCAGGGTATCACAGGGTAGTAGAAAGAACACTGGCTTCAGAACTTGGAGACGTGAATTGCAGTTTCAGTTCTGCTGTTAACTAGCTATGTGACCTTGGGCAAATGGTTTTTACCTCTCTGGGCCTCAGCTTCCTCTTCTGTAGAATCAACACTTAAACCAAATAATTTCTAAGGGCTCTTCCAGATGAAGAACCTGGAGAAAGACTGGTTAAGTGAGCTGCTGAGGGTCTCAAGGCTCTCCCTTCACCCATTAGTTGTAGCATTCTATCCCTTGAGCTCCTGCAATGTGCCAGGGATGCAGGGGTGAATAAAACACTGGCAGCTCCTGGCCAGGAACGCAGAATCCTGCCACTCTGGGAAGTACTGCAGGATGTATTTTTCTGTCTGCCTTACTAAGTGCAGATCTGCTTACGGTCACAGACACAATGTTAAGGCGCTTTTGAACGTAAGCAATAGAAGCACACTGGCACTAACTTAAATAAAAGCGGAGATTTGTTGTAAGAACACAGGGCTATGGGATGCCTCGTGAAATCATAGCAGAAACACAATTAAGACTCAGTAAAAGATCAGAGGCATTAACTGGGTGTGAGGGGCACCCAGGAGGCCATCTCTCTCCATCTTTATCTCCAGTTCTCCTGTCAGCCCGCTTAATTCTTCATTTTTTCCAGTAGCTGCCACTTGGGTATAAAATAGCTTTGACAATCACATTGTTTTACATGGAGGGAGACCAAACTTCCTCTCAATGCCAATTCTGAATTACTAGGAGAGAACTGTGATTGGCCCAGTTCATGTCAGCCACTCCCCTCCCAATCCAATCCTCTGTGACCGAGTTAGAGAAGAGGTTGGAGAGGGTCTGTCCCACAAAGACCACCTCTGGGTCCTCCACCACAAGGACAGGGCTTGGGGGACGTGCCTGGGAAGGGCACTCTGCCTTCTGGCTCTGACCAGGCCTAGGATCAACATTAGCTCACTTGTGTCCCCGCATTGGGCCCTAGCCCAGAACAGGAACCCAGTACATGCTTTCTGAGTGAAGGCACAGATGAACACTATCAACTTAAAGTGAGATAGTAGGGAAAGGCTCACCAAGAGAATGCCACCTTCGGCTTTAAAAAGAAACTAAAAGAATATCAGCCCGACAGAACAAGCCACACAATTCTGAAATAGAAGTTCCTGGAAGGCAGTGAAACTTGACACCAGACAGAGTGCGTGTAGAGTCATGTATTGATTCCTGTGATAGAAAGAAAGGCTGATCGTGACTCTTGTGACCAGCGTGTATTTTCTCACAAGGCATCAAACAAGAAGGAAGTGGTAATTGAATGGCATCTTTTTGAGATCAGTGACTTAGAGGTCTTTCTTAAAGCTTCTCACATTCCTTCAAAAATACAGATACCAAAAAAGAGTGGCCAGGCAGACCGGGAAGCCCCTTTGCATTTGCCTTCTATTAGTCATGACCTTAAAGTCTGCGGAAAGCTCCTAATGGAGACTCGTGGCACTTTAGAGCTGAAATGAGCCTCACTCAACATCTCGTTCTTTGCGCTAATTTTGCAGAAGAGACGCAGCTATTCACTGCCAGCTAGAGGCGGTGACCCAGCTCGCTGTTCTGGAGAATCAGTCTTTAGTTGCCACCAATGTTGTGTGTGCACAACACCCAACAGTTGTCCTGTTGCTCAGAGCTAAATCGGAGAACTGACAGCAAATGCATAAATCAGGGCTGTTAACAGCTGAGTTAGTACTGCCATAGTACACTGAAGTCTGGTCCTGCCCTGGGTATGCTCAAGCCAAGCGTTGTGTTTGCATCAAGATACGTGCTCTGTTGATCTAAATTAGTGCTACTGGGATGGTGTTTTGACCTGATTTGTGCTTGAGAATTCTCATCCCCCCAGGACTGGCTGGCAAACGCCGTGTCAAAGCCTGAGCCCTGTTGGCCCTGCATGGGTGCTCAAAGGAAGGTCGCAGGTCAGTGTCTACACAGTCCACCAGCTGGTCACCATACACACACAACGTGGTAGGAGAGCTGCAGTGCTGTAGTTACATTAGATTTATTACATATATAAAATGTATATGTGCATATATTGAATATTCATGTATTTTTTATATACAGTTTGGGGCAGGAATACCCTTTCCCTGGGTTTCATTTCGCCTCTCATGGGGCCTTTTTAAGGGAAGAAACATTTGGCAATTTTATTTTTTAAAATGCTAAGCTAATCATTTAAAATTAATAACTTTACATTTTAACTTAGATCTAAAATTCCTTGGGGAAGAAGGCTCACGAGAAGTGTCTCAGCCTGAGAACTCCCCTGCACCATCGAAGGACAACACACCCACTTACACAGCCAACACATCTTCCTCTGAGCCACTGGATGAGCTCGAGAAGAAATACTTCCTGGAGGAATGGGCTCCTTTTGAAAGTGTGTTCTGTTTTGCTCTGGTTGTTGTTGGCTGATTAATGATGAGAAATCTCCCACTGGTGAGGTAATTCTACATCTGATGCTGTCACCGTAGGGGAAAGAAAACCTCCAGTTTCTTAGAGGAAGGAAGTCAATGCCTGTGACAGATAATCACTTCCCTGAAAGAGTAATATCTCTTGATAAGTTGAATTTTTTAAGCTTAAAAATCAATTTTTCAATGCTTAAAAATGGAAATGATTGCTAGAATTGATAAAGTGGGTGCAATTTAAAGATTGCATTTGTAAAGTGAGCACAGAAAGCAAATGTTACGAAAGTAAAGTTTCTAGGGCAGTCCTCAGGCCAGCAGACGTTGTGGGCCAGGTCTTTTGAAAGCAGCCCAGAAAATGTTCTATATTTCAGATTAATGGAGGCTACGTGAGTGTCTACATAAAAAAGGTCAACAGTGTTGTGCACTTTACTGTGTGTAAGGTGTATCTCATTAAAAAAGACGGCGCAAGCTAGCAAGCCAGCCGGTGAGCAGTGCAGAGGTTCTCTCCACGCTTCCCATCAGCTTCCACTGTGCCCAGCTCTGCTCCTGGCTCTGAGCCAGCCAGGCACTCAACTCAGCTTTGACAAGTCACCTGAGGACGACCTGCACGTGGTCTGCACTGCTCCTACCTCCATTTCTGTTGTTAAAGGGGAATGGTTATCACCCACTCCTGATTCGACTCCTCGCCCTCGCCTGGCAGAATTCGGAAGGCAAAACTGCTGGCGGGCAGCTGTGCCCCTTCTGCCATCTTCCCAAGAGCAGGTTGCTCATGGGAAACCCGCGTTCACCGCTGCTCCTCCTGCTGCAAGTCCTGCAGAGACAGGCCGGCCATGGGGGAACTCTGACATTGCCTGTGACTGGGTTGGGAAGCCCACAATCACCTGCAAATATAAGCTAGCCCTTTATTAATATATCACATCATCAATCTTATTTCTTAATTGGTTCAAACCTCAGGTGGGAATGAAATGTGCTAATCATTGGGCTCCCACAAAACCCCCAACACTTGCCTTCCAGGCAAGAACAGATAAAAAGCTCCCTGCTTCTCTGAAACTAAACCTGGCATGCCTGATTTAGGCCTTGCTAAAGCCTTGTAGAATTATTACATAAAAGTATTAGCTGATTTTTATTTGTTAACTTTTAAGTATCTTTCATTTTTGAGAAAAATAAAATCCATTAATCCATTATTGCTTTTGAAGTTTGAGAATGCTGCTTTACCTCCTGGGATAGCTTTGTGAATTAGTTGACAGACACGGAAGCCAGATATGGGTCAACACATTGACTTTGCTACTGGTGAGGTTAGATTAAAACTCTTGGCTTGCGCATAGCCCCAAATGGTCTTCAGCCTACCGCATGCCCACAGGCAGAGCAGCTGTAGGCCTCCCCCAGCAAGGGCAGCACCTGGCTCCTTGGGCTAACCCCAGGAGGGGAGCAGGACAGGTGCATCCTGCGGTCGGGCTGTTTTAAAAAAAGTTGAGAGAGAGAAAGAAAGAGAGAGAGAGAGAAACAGCAAAGTGGGGCAGGGTGTGGAGCTGAGAACTTTATATGTTGAAGCTGATTTGTACTGGGCAGCACACGTCGTATTCCTTGCTGAAGAGTTAGATGGGGGAAGAGAAGAGCAGGGAGATGTTCTTTCCAGTGCTTCTGAAAAGTTGGGTCGAGGCAGGAGCAGGTGGGGACAGGGAGACACCTCCCTTTGACTGACGATTCTAGGTCACTGAGAATGTTCTTGTGGGCCCAAACTGAAACTGATGAACCTTTACCCATAGTGCACCAAAATTTGAGATCCCAGCAAAAGTTTTAAATGATGATTTGAAAAGACGGTGTGCATTTAAATCCCACCTCCCCAACTAATACTCTGCCACCGGCATTCTGGCCTCACCAGAAGAGGCCACGAGCCCAGATCCAGCCTCAGCACCAGCAAGGGTTGTGGGGCTGGAGACTCACAGTCCCTCTGTGGGCATGGGGGGGTTCCTCTCTTGCCCCCTTCTGCCTTCTGCATCTGTGTTCATCAACAGTGTTGGCTTATAGTTTTCTTTTCTTTTCCTTTTTAAAAAATTAATTAATTAATTAGTTAATTAATTAATTAATTAATTAATTTTTTGGTTGTGTCTTTGTCTGGCTTTGGTATCAGGGTGATGGTGGCTTCATAGAATGAGTTTGTGAGCATTCCCTCCTCTTCAACCTTGTGGAAGAGTTTGAGAAGGATTGATATGAGCTCTCCTTTGTATGTTTGATAGAATTTCCCAATGAAACCATCTGGTCCCGGACTTTTGTCTGCAGGGAGGTTTTTTATTGCTGACTCTTTTCTTCACCAAGATGAAAAGAGAAAGGACACAAATTAACAAAGAAAGAAATGAAAATGGAGAAATTACAGCCAAAACAATCTTGAGAAAGAAGAGGAGACCTGGAGGAATCATGCTCCCTGACTTGAGACTATACTACAAAGCTACAGTCATCAAAACAGTGTGGTACTGGCACAAAAACAGACACATAGATCAATGTAACAGAATAGACAGCCCAGGAATAAACCGACATGCTCATGGTCAATTAATCTACAACAAAGGAGGCAAAAAGACAAGTGGAGAAAAGACAATCTGATCAATAAGTGGTGCTGGGAAAACCGGACAGCTGCATGTAAAAGAATACAATTTGAGCATTCCCTAACACCATGTACAAAAACAAATTCAAGATGGATTAAAGACCTAAATGTAAGACTGGAAACAATAAAACTCCTAGAAGAAAACATAGGCAGAATACTCTTCGACATAAATCGTAGCAATATTTTTTAGATCCGTCTCCCAAGGCAAAAGAAATAAAAGCTAAAATAAACAAATGGGACCTAATCAAATGTAAAAGTTTTGTACAGTAAAAGGAAACCATCAACAAAATGAAAAGGCAACCTACTGAATGGGAGAAAATATTTGCAAATGATAAGACTGGTAAGTGGTTAATATCCAAAATATGTAAACAGCTTATACAACTCAACATCAAAAAACACAAGCAATCCAGTTAGAAAAAGAGCAGAAGACCTGAATAGACAAGTTTCCAAAGAAGTCGTACAGATGACCA
Source organism: Vicugna pacos (assembly GCF_048564905.1). Lineage (NCBI taxonomy): Eukaryota > Metazoa > Chordata > Mammalia > Artiodactyla > Camelidae > Vicugna > Vicugna pacos. The sequence continues at coordinate 43,975,609 of NC_133006.1, read as the reverse complement.
ACAGGCACATGAAAAGGTGCTCAGCACCCACTAATAGTCAACAAAATGCAAGTCAAGAGCACAGTGAGGTACACCTCACACCTGGCAGAATAGCCATTATCAAAAAGGCAGGAAATAAGTGCTAGCGAGGATGTGGAGAAAAGGGTACCCTGGTGCACCTGGTGCACTGTTAGTGCAAAAGCAGTATGCAAAGCAGTATGGCGGGTCCTCAAAAACTAAAAACAGAATGACGACATGACCCATGAACCCCACTTCTGGGTATACATACAAAGAAATAAAAAACTTATTCAAAAAAGATATATGCACCACTATGTTCCTTGTAGCACTATTTACAATAGTCAGGTTGTGGAAGCAACCTAAGTGTCTACTGGTAGGTAAATGGATAAAGAAGATGTGACGTGTACACACACACAACTCACTTTTACACACACACAATGGAATATTACTCATCCATTAAAAAGAGCAAAATCTCGCCATTTGAGGCAACATGGGTAGACCTGGAAGACAGTAAGTTAAATGAAATAAGCCAGAGAAAGGCAAATACCATATGATTTCACTTATAAGTGGAATCTATACAACAAAACAAACAAAACAAAACACAGACAGACTCATAGATACAGAGAACAAACAGATGGTTGCCAGAGGGGAGGAGAATATGGGTAGACAAAATGGATGAAGGGGAATAAGAGGTACAAAATTCCAGCTATAAAGCAAAAAGTCACAGGGATATAACGTACAACATAGGGTACATAGTCAATAATATTGTAACAACTTTGGGGATACATGGTAAGTATACTTATTGTGGTGATCATTTCATAATGTCTAAAAATTTTGAATCACTATATTTCTATATTGTACACCTGGAACTAATATAATATTTCATGTTAATTATAATTCAATTTTAAAAATCCAACAAAAAATAAAGAATGAGTTTTCATGAGTCATTAGAACTTATGGAGTTTGGCAAAGCTGTTATATTTATGGTTACAATTTACTACAGCAAAGGATACAGATTAAAGTCAGCAAAAAAAAGGGCACATACGGCAGAATTCAGGAGGCCAGGCGCAAGTTTCCAGATGGCCCCTCCCACTGGAGTCTTTTTGATAACATTTAATTTTTCCAACAATGATGCATGACACCATATAGATAATACTGCCAACAGGGTAAGCTCAGCTAAGCCTTTATGTCCAGGGTTTTTATTGGGGGTCAGTCATGTAGACCTGGATGACTACGTGGCTGACTTTTGTCTCCATTCCCTCAAGAAGTAAGCTGATTCCACATGTTCCAAGGTCCCCACCATACATCATGGTATCAGCATAAACTATCTGATGTGGCCTCAGGTGAACAATGACACTCTTAACTGACAAGGCTTAGAGACTGTCTCCTGGGAGCCGGGCAGGGGCCCGACCTTCCTTTGGGAAGTACGAGTCTAGATGACGAGACCTGCTGAGTTAGAACCTTACTGCACGGAAGGTAGTCTCCTATTTCAAAAATTTCACTTTGATCCACTTTTATTTGATTAGAACAAGCAGATAGTAAACTTGAAATGCAAAAAAAAAAAAGGGTGTACAATGAAAAGTATTCCTCTTATCTCTACTCAGTTTCGCTCCAAAAAGCAACCCACGTTCTCCAAATTTCGTGTGTAATTCCAGAAACACTTCAGTTGCTTATGCACATGTCAGCAAACCTGTATCATGTATGTTCTTCTATCCTATTTTTTAAGAAAAAGTTAACACACTACACACATTTATTCGTTTTTCTTTTTTCACTTAACAATATTTTTGGTAACCCTTCTCTGTCAACTTTATTGTTATGCATTTGGCTATGTAGTGTTCCTCTGCGTGTGTGTGTGTGTGTGTGTGTGTGTGTGAGTGTGCATGCCACAGTTATTTAAGCAAACCGTAACTAATGGGCATTTGAGTTGTTTCCAGATTCTTTGCTGGAACAAATACTGCTTCAATAAATAACTTTACACATATATTATTTCACACCTGTGAAATGTATCTTTAGGATAAATTCCTAAAAGTAAGATTGCTGCTCAGAGGGTACCTGCATTTGAAATTTGGGAAGTGTTACCCAATTTCCCTCTATAGTTGTGTCACTAGTGTATTTTCCCATCAGCAATATGGAAAATTGCTTCTCTCTCAGCACTCTATTTTTTAAAGACTTGATGATTTTGTCAGTTTAGAGAAAAAATTACAGTGAAATTTTATAAAATCTTTATAAGGTTTTAATTATCTCAAATGTCAAAACAGAATTCTGTTTCTTAGCCTGCTCAGGTTACAGATAAACATCCCCCTCTTTCAACGTTTTCCTCTATTTTATTCCTTAAGCACAAAATAACATTTGAACTTTATTGAACACTATGCCTTGAACATAAGTTCTGAGGTGACGTTGTCCCGCTTACAACATTAACATTCTTTCTCTTTTCCCATTTTTCTTCTCCTGCCATCTTATCACCATTGTATCTGCTAAATGCTCTGACCTAAGTTCTGTCTCTGTTAAGAAGATAAATAATTTCAATATTATTATCTCGGCTACATCTGTACATCTTTGAGCAACCTGGCCTTGCGTGGCACTCTGCTGAGTACCAATTAACATTTACACTTATTGTGTATTTCTCCTACTTGTGGCACACCCAACGACTGCAGCACAGCCAGGATCTCAGAAGCCTTCTTACCCACGGTTTAGGGGAACCTCTCCTTGTGATTGTATATCTGTCTTTCTGACTTTCCTGAGTTAGGTTGCAAAATGTTTGCCATTGTGCATTCTCTCTCGAGAAAAGCTCTCCTGACCCAGTTCATTCTAGCAGAATTGAAATGCATCTTCCTTGGAGATGATTTGTGATCACACATGTTTGCCAGACAGGCCAGTTTGAGGAAGCTTCAGTGACTCGTCTTTCTGCTTTGGTTCAGCTGGGACTGGGAGATAGCTTGAGTGTTTTGTGGAAGAAGAGCAAAAGTTCTGGGTCTTTCCATCCACTCAGTACAACCAGGAGTAATGAGGGGAGTGTTAAAGTAACAGATCTCATCATCAACCCTGAGGCAGACAGAGCAGGAAGACAAAGAAAGCTCTCACATAAGTGGTAAGCAACTCAGTCCCTAGAACTCCTGGTAAAGTTAGTGTGATCTGCCACCGATACAGAAGACAAGAATCGATTGTTTGAGACCTCCAGTACAATAGCAGCTGAGAGTTGTGCCTGGAAAAATAACACATCCCCTTTCTTTTCCCTTTTGAGGCTGCTGTTTCTTCTCCTTTTTTTATTGTGGAAAATACGTACAACATGAAATTTACCATAAAAACATTTTCGGCATAAGGTTCAGTGGTGCTGCTTATACGTTCTCGGTGTTGTGCCCCCATCATCGCTGTTTCCAAAACTCCTTCAAGTACCCCAAACAGAGCTTTTTACCCAGTGGGCAATGAATCCTCACTGCCCAGCCCCACCCAGCCCTGATAATCTCTAATTTGCATCTGTCTCTCTGTGTTTGCCTGTTCTCGTTGTTGCAAATGAGAGGAATCATGATTTTTTTGTCCCTTGGTGTCTGGCTTATTGTATTTAGCATATTGTTTTCAAGGTTGGTCTGTGTCGTAGCATGACCAGAATTTCATTCCTTTCTATGCCCAAAAAAATTCTACTGTATGTATACACCACATTTTATGTATCCATACATCTGCTGGCGAATTCTTGAATGGTTTCCACCTTTTGGCTATTGTAAATAATGCTGCAATAAACATTGGCATAAAAGTATCTGTTTAAGTTCCTGTTTTCAATTTTGGGGGGTATATACCTAGGACTGAAATTTCTAGGTAATGTGGTAATTGTATGTTTAATCTTTTGAGGAGCCACCAAAATTTTCCACAATGGCAAAACCATTTTAAATTTCCTATCAGCAATGTAAAAGGGTTCTTATTTCTCCATATTCTTGCCAACACTTGTAATTTTCTATTTTTTTTTATTATAGTCATCCTGGCAGGTGTAAAGTGGTATCTCATTTTGATTTTGATTTGCATTTCTCTAGTGATTAATGATGCTGAGAACCTTTTCATGTGCTTATTGGCCTTTTGTGTATCTTCTTTGGAGAAATGTCTATTCAAGTCCGTTGTCCATTTTACTTATTGTATTATTTACCTTTTTATTGTTGAGTTGGAGGAGTTCTTTATTTATTCTGGATATCAATTCCTTATCAAATATATGATTTGCAAATGTTTTTCTCCCATTCACTTTCTTAACAGTGTCCTTTGATGTACAAACTTCTGAAATTTGATATTCAGTTTATCTATTTTGTGTGTGTGTGTGCTGCTTGTGCCTTTGGTGTCTTACCTGAGAACCCGCTGACAAAGTCAAGGTCGTGAAGATTTTATGTTTTTTTCCTAAGAGTTGCATTATTTTAGCCCTTGTAGTCAAGTCATTGGCCCATTTTGAGTTAATTTTTGTGTGTGGTATAAAGTAGGGGTTGAGCTTCATTCTTTTACACATGGAAATCCAGTTCTCCTTGCACTGTTTGTTGAAGGCACGATTTCCTCCTCTGTTGAATGAAGTTGGCACCGGGTCAAAAATCAGCTGGTCACGGACATAGGGGTTTATTTCTAGATACTTGAGTCTCTTTCATTTGTCTGTATATCTGCCCCTATGCCGGTATCGCATTGTTTTGATTAGTGTAGCTTTGCAGTAAATTCTGAATTCAGGGAGTGTGAGTTCTCCGACTTAATTTACTTTTTCAAGATTATTTGGCTAGTTGGGGGGGGGGCTTGCCACTTCCCATGAATAAGAGCATCAACTTTTTCTGTGGAAAGGGATTTTATTGGATCCGTAGGTTGTTTCAGGTGCAGTGACACCTAACGGGATTAAGTCTTCTAGTGCATAATCATGGGATGCTTTCTACTTATTTTTGTCTTCTTTAATTCCGTTAAGCAATATTTTATAGTTTTCAATGTAAAGTCTTTTGCCTCATTGGTTAAGTTTATTCCTAGGTATTTGTTCTTTTTTAGATGCTTCTGTATATGAAACTGATTTTTAAATTTTGTTTTTTGGTAGTTTATTGCTGGCATATAGAGACACAACAAAGTTTTTGTGTGTTGAACTTGCAGCCTACAACTGTACTGCATTTGTTTTCTTGTGGATTCTTTAGGGGTTTGTATGTGTAGGATCAGGTCATCTGCAAACAGAGGAATTGATATTGACAAATACGACAACATAGATGAATCTCAAAATAATGATGCAGAGTGAAAGCACACAGACAAGAAAGTACAAAAACCCATGATTCTATTTATTTAAATTCTAGAAAATACAAACTAATCTTTAATGACAGAAATCAGTTCAGTGGTTGCTTGGGGATGGAAGGCAGGCAGAGAGGTGCAGGAGAGAGAAATTACTAAAAGGTGCATGAGGAAACTTTGGGGGTTGTCGGACAAATTTATTCACTCACTTGTGGTGATGGCTTCAGAAGCAAAACAACAAATTATACACTTCAGATGTGCCATGTATTGTATATCAATTATGTCAATGTCAATAAAGTTGTAAAAATAGGTGTGTAAGCTGAGAATTGATATTTGAGTCTCTATGCAATATGTGAGTCATATGAAGGTTTTGAGAGAAAGGTGATGCCCGTGGTGCTAAATGTAAATTGATGATTTGATGAAACTGATATTATTTTTTAATTTTTCAAATATTACTCCCTAGAATGAACTATGTGGTACTAGGTTAGAGGTGGAGACATCAAGATGAACCCTGCTTAGCTTAGTACAGACACAGATGCATAGATAAAGAAATTATAGATATTTGTGTATACATGGGTTTACACACACACACACACGTCCTGTCTACTAAGAGAGCCTAGAAGCAGTGGGACTATAGTAGCAATGAGCATACTCAGATAGTGATTTCTAACAATACCATTCTCTGATAAAAGGAACAAGTGTTTTGGAGAAAAGGATAATTCTAGGGTTATGATGGGGAAAATACAAGGTGACTCTGTAGCATCTAGCAGTGCCAGTAAGAAAGGAAGTACTCAAGAAATAAACTGATTCGAACTTGTCAAAGGGACATGGGAGCCAAACTGAAAGATCTCCTGAAGACCAAATTTGGAAAACTTTGAGCAACAAAATAAATAACACAGTCCTGGATTATAACCCAAAGTGTGAAATAAATACCCACGAATCCATACTGATTAAAAAAAGTGGTAATGAGTAAATAAATAAGTGAAGCAAGCAAGCAAGCAAGCAAGCAAGCAAGAAAGAAGAAAGAAAGAAGGAAGGAAGGAAGGAAGGAAGGAAGGAAGGAAGGAAGGAAGGAAGGAAGGAAGAACAAGGAAGGAAGGGAGGCTCTTCCACACAGAAGAATTACAAATAATTTATGTCGATACTTTGCCCTCCAGGAAGTACAGCTTAATCCTCCCCTGTCCCAGCCTCCTCTTGAGCATGGACTTTGCTTGATGACTTGCTTCCAAAGAGAAGAACACAGGCAAGGCAGGTGTGGTCCACAGTGAGGGCATCTGGAAAGCACTGCTTCAGTCAGGTGGTCAAGACCATCAGCACTCGTAAGTCACACTGAGAGCACGTGATCCTGACATGACTGATAAGAGCGGCACGTGACTCTGCGGTCTTCCTTCCAAAAGCCCATAGCCACAGTCCAACCATGAGCAAACATCAGACAGACCCAAACTGAGGAACATTTCTACAAATATCTGACCAATGCTCCTCAAAACTTCCGAGGTTATCGAAAACAAAGAAAGTCTGCGAGCCCATCGCAGGCCAGAGGCAACGACTACGTGTAACTGTGGTCTCCTGGGTGGGATTCTGGAACAGATGAAAGATGTCAGTGGGAGATTAGTGAAATCTGGGTACAATGTGGAGTTCAGTTAACAGTAATGTACCAGTGTTGGTTTCCTAGTTTTGACAAATGTACTATGGTTTTGTAGGATGTTAACGATGGGGGATATTATAGTCAGAGAAAGACAAACACTGTACGATATCACTAATATGTGGAATCTAAAGCATACAACAAACGAACAAATATAACAAAAGGAGGCAGACCCGCCAATATAGAGAACAAACTAGTGGTTACCTGTGGGGAGAGGGAGGGTGGGGGGGCAACACGGAAGCAGGAGATTAAGGCTTGCAAACTGTTAGGTACACAATAAGCGACGAGGATAGCCTGCACAACGTGGGGAACACAGCCAACATTTTACAGTAACTGCAGATGGAATATAGCCTTTAAAAGTCGTGAGTCATCACTCTGCACATCTGCAACATACACTATCGTACATCAACTCTACTTCTATAATAGACAGATGGACAGATAGTAGATTTAAAACAATGGGGGAAGTAGGGCCCCTTTTTGCACTGTCTTTGCAGTTTTTTCATAAATCTAAACCTACTCTAAAATAAAACGTTTATTTTAAAAAAATATGATCCACCTTATTCTGCTCTTTAGGCAGACTGTTACACATCCATACAAGCACACGAGAACAAGTTAAAACTATGGCCAAGACTAACCTTTGTTCATCTCAAGTCACTTCTCATGAAAAAAGAATAGAAAGTCCTCCTTCCAATCTAACACTTGGCTCTTTGTGTTACTGGATTATATTCTCAAGTTTTATAGCTTAAGTCTGAGGTCTTAGTGCTCCCAACCTGCTAAATGAAATTCCATAAAAGGAATCGTTCAGGGGCAGGCAGAGGGCTAGTGAACTTGTTGAAGGCCCCCAGAGATGCAAATTACACTGGTGGCTTCTTCCAGTTGGGTAGAGAAGCCTTAGAAAAATGGGAGTGAAAGACTATATCCAAGGACAGAGAGTAACTGGATGCTTACTATGAGAAAAAAGAGCTGAGAACAGAAGTCTCTGAAGTTCCCAGGTGTCATACTGTCATGACTCCCTGAAATATCATAAATTTCCTGTGCCCTCCATGTGGGTTAGTTCCCCTGCTCTGCATTCAGAGCACACTAAACGTCGCATCACCACTAGTTAGTATTTCTCCAGCCAGACGACTTCTCTCCCCCAGAGCGTAAAGGTTATGCTCCTGCCCTTCCCCACCTCCCTCAGCCCACCTGGCCTTGTGCCTCTCGCTCAATAAATATTTTGTATTAGTTTCTGCCCTAAAATTACCACAAACTTTGTAGCTTAAAACAACAAATTCATTAGCTTACAGTTCTGTAGATCAGAAATCTGACATGATGTTTACAAGAATAAAATCAACGTATCGCAGGCTACATTCCTTTTCGGAGGTTGTAGGGAAAATCTTCTTCCTCCTGATTTGGTTCCTCGCAGTTGTAGGTCCCAGGCTTCTGTTTTCTTGCTGTGAGCCGAGGGCTATTCCTAGCTTCGACAAGCCACCGGGCTCCTTGGCTTGTGGCGCCCTTCCTCCATCATTAAAGGAGTGGCACTTCTCACGTTGCATCTTTCCAACCACTCTTCTGTCGTCTTCCACTTGCAAGGACTGAGCCAAGGCACTCTCCCCAGCTCAGGGTTCCTAACCTTCAGCACGCCTGCAAAGCCCCTTTAGCCATTGGGGGAACATAGCTGCAGATACCAGGAGGACTGGGATGTGGACATCTTTGCAGGGAGGGCGTTTGTCTGCCTACCACACATTTGAAGAGTCAGAAACCATAGAGTGAGATGTTCTTTTTAAATACACGACAGGAACTTTGTACAATTACTCTGTTGTCATTGGCAGTGACACCCTAAAAAACAAAAGTAGGAAAGTGTTCTGCCTTAGAAAAATCAAAGGATAAAGGCACTTACTATGCACTAGGATGGCCCAGGGACTCCGCTAAGTGCTTCAGATGCATTTCAGTGTTTTGTTTGATTCTCACAAACCCTAGGAAATTAGTACGAATATTATCTATCCATTTTGCAGATGAGGAAGGAAGCCAAGTTTTAAAGATTTAAGAAAACTCCCCAGTTTATACAGCTAGTCACGAGGGGAGAAGAGGTTCTGACGAAGCCCAGAGAGGGAGAAGGAAGCGGCTGTTCAGGAAGCCCCAGCATGCGCCCAGAGCCGAGCCTCAGAGCTAACACGCCCAGGAGTCGGAACAGACGGTATCTAACTGCCAACAGGGAGAAAAGAGCAAGAGTCCTTTGTGGCCTGAGCAAAGGCAAAAATAAGAACAAGTGACAAAAGCTGAGGCTGGGAGTGGATGAGAGGAGGTGATCTGAGTCTGGGAAGGGATCCAGGAACTGACTTCTGTCCCTCTACTGAAATTCTAAGTATATAAAGTTTATTTTTGTAAAATCTTCTCAGCATTTTCCCCCAACAGTATTATTGAGATAGAATTTATTTGCCATAATATTCACCCTTTTGAAGTGTAAAATGCAATGGTTTTTAGTGTATTCACAGAATTGTGCAACCATCATCATCATCTAATTGTAGAACATTTTTAATTACCTGAAAGAAACCTAGTGCCTACTGGCAGCCAGTCCCGGTTCCCAAGCCCATCTCCCCAGCCTGAGGCAACCACTAATTTGCTATTGGTCTATATAGATTTGCCTATTCTGGACATTTCATGTGAATTGCCTATTTACCCTTTTATATCTGGTTTATTTAACTGGACATAACATCTTTAAGGTTCATCCATGTTGTAGCGTGAATCTGAACTCATCTGTTGATGGTCGCTTGCATTGCTTCCACCTTTTGGCTGCTGGGGATAAAGCTGCTATAAACTTACAGGTGTACAAATACCTGTTCAAGTCCCTGATTTCAGCCCTTTTGTGTATATACTCAAAAGTGGAGCTGCTGGATCATACGGTGATTCCATGTTTAACTATTGGAGGAACTGCCATATTGTGCCAATAGTGTCTGCGCCATTTCACATTCTCATCAGCAATGGGCAAAAGCTCCAATTTCTGCCCATTCTCACCAACACCTGTTGTTTTCTGCATTTTGGATTTTTAAAATAACAGTCGTCTTAGTGCTGTGGCATGGAACCTCGTGATTCTGACGTGCATCTCCTTAATGGTTAGTGACTCTGGACTTTATGTATTTACTGGCCATCTGTATAGCCTTCTTTGGAGAAATGTCTGTTCAAGACCTTTGCCCGTTTTTGAATTGAGTTGTTCATTTGTTGTTGCTGTTGGGCTTCGGGGACACTTTATGTGTTCTGAATAGCAGTCCCTTATCAGGTATGCGACTTGCAGATATTTCCTCTCATTCTGTGGGGTGCCTTTTCAGTGTGTTGGCATTGTTTTTATGCAACTAGTTTTAAATTTTGGTGGTATCTATCTATTTATTCTTTCATTCCCTGTGATTCTGGTGTCATATCCAAGATATTCCAAATCTAATGTCATGAAATATTGCCCCTAATATTTTCTTTTAAGTGTTTTATAGCCTTTGCTCTTATGCTTTGGTCTTTGGTCCATTTTGAGTTAATTTTGTGTATAGTATTAAGTAAAGGTCTGAATTAATTCTTTCGCATGTGGATACCCAGTTTTCTCACCACCATTTGTTGAAAATAAGATTTTTTTCCCCTAGAGTGCTTTTAGTATACTTGTCAAAAATATTTGACCATGTACTTGTGGGCTTATTTCTGAGCTCTCTGTCCCACCTGTTGGTCTATATGTCTGTACCAGTACCACACTGTTTTGACTTCTGTAACTTTTTGTGTAAGTTTTAAAATCCAAAAGTGTGAGCGCTCCAAATTTGGTCTTCTTTTTCATGATTTTTGGAGCTATTTAGAGTCCCTTAAATTTCATATGAATTTTAGGATGGTATTTTTTTATTTCTGCAAACAACATTGTTGAGACTTTGATAGGAATTTTATTGACTCTATAGACCCCTTTGGGTAGTAGTGACGTCTTAAAAATATGACAACTGAATGTGGGATGTACCTCCATTTACCTCTAATTTCTTTCAACAATGTTTTACAGTTTTAAGTACAAGCTTTTCACCTCCTTATACATCCAGAGGGACCTCTAAGTCGAAAAGACACATGAACCCAATGTTCATAGCAGCACTGTATACAGTAGCCAAGACATGGAAGCAACCTAAATGTCCATTGACAGATGATGAGATAAAGAAGTCGTGATGTTATATATAATGGAATACTACTCAGCCATAAAAAAGAAAAATAATGGCATTTGCAGCAACATGGATGGACCTAGAGACTGTCATTCTAAGTGAAGTAAGCCAGAAGGAGAAAGAAAAATAACATACCATATGATGCCACTCGTATGTAGTGTCCAAAAAAAAGTGGGGGGGGGCACTATGAACTCATCTACAAAGCAGAAATAGACTGGCAGACTTAGTAAACAATCTTATGGTTACAGGGGAAAGGGGGTGGGAGGGGATCAATTTGGGAATTTGTAATTTAAAGATGTTAGCCAGTATATATAAAAATGGATTTTAAAAAAGTTTCTTCCATACAGCATAGGGAACTATGTTCAATATCTTGTAATAATCTTTAATGGAAAAAATATGAAAAATGGATATATGCATGTATATGCATGACTGGGACATTGTGCTGTACACCACAGACAGACACATTGTAATCGACTGTACTTCAATTTAAAAAAAAAACTGAGATTTTCACCTCCTTGGTTAAGTTAATTCCTTAATGTCATTATTTTCAACACCATTGTAAATTAAATTGATTTTTAAATTTCCTTTTTGGATTGTTTACTGTAAGTGTATAGAAAAGCAGACAAATTTTGTGTGTTGATTTTGTATTCAGCAGCTTTGCTGAAATTATATACTAGTAATAGTTTTTCTTCTCTGTGTGTGTGTGTGTGTGTGTGTGTAAAATTTTCAGGGTTTTCTACATGTAAAATCATGCCTTCTGTGAATAGATAACAATTTTACGTCTTCTTTTCCAATTTAAATATCTTTTCTTTTTCTTGCCTAATTGCTATGTCTATATTATAGGATAATTTCCAACCCCCCACCCCACCCCTGCACCAAACTCATATGTTGAAGCCCTAATCCTCAGTGTGCTAATATTTGGAAGTGGATCCTTTGAGAGGTAATTCGGTCTTGGAATCCTCATGAATGAGATTCATATCCTCATTTTTTTTTTTTAAAAAGGCACAAGAGAGATGATTTCTCTCTCAGTAATGCAAAAAACAGCAAGGAGAAGACCATCTGCAAACCAAAAAGAGAGTCCTCACCAGGAGCCAAATTGTCTGACACCTTGACCTTAGATTTCCCAGAATCCAGAACTGTGAGAAATAAATGTCTGTTGTTTAAGCCACCCAGTTTATGGTGTCCTGTTACAGCAGCCCAAACTGACTAAAACAGTCTAGAACTTTCAATACTCTGTGGAACAGAAATGGTAAAAAATAACATTCTGGTCTTGCTTCTGATTTTAGAGGAAAAGCTCTCAGTCTTTCACCACTGAGTGCGATGTTAGCTGTAGGTTTTTCGCATATGACCTTCACTATGTTTAGTAGTTTTTGTCTATTCCTAATTTGTTCAGTGTTTTAATCCATGAAAGGGCACTGAATTTTGTCAAATGCTTTTCTGCACCAGTTGAGATAATCGTGTGATTTCCCCCCCTTTATTTTGTTAATGGGTGTATTGTATGATTGACTTTCGTATGTTGAAGCATCTTTGCACTGCAGGAATAAATCCCACTTGGCCATGGTGTATAATCCTTTTAATGTGCTGCTGAATTCAGCTTGGTTATATTTTCTTGAAGATTTTTGCATCGATATTCATAAGGGATATTCCTCTGTAGTTTTCCTTCCTTGTAGTGCTCTGTGGCTTTGGTATCCGGATATTGGTAGCCCCTTAGAATAAATTAAGAACACAATTCCCTTCTCTTACATTTTTTTTTTTGAGTTTGCGAAGGATTGATGTTGTTTCTTCTTTACATGCTTAGTAGAATGTACCAGTGATGCCCTTTGGCCCTGGGCTTTTCTTTGTTGGGAGGTTTTTGGTTACTGATTTAATCCCCTCACTATTTATAGGTCTATTTGGATATCCGCTCTCTTCGTGATTTAGTCTTGGTAGGTTTTGTGTATCTAGGATTTTGTCCCTTTCATCTGGGTTATACAACTTGTCAGTCCACCGCTGTTTATGTGGCCTCTTATGCTGTTTTGTATTTCTGCAGACTGGGTGGTATTGTGCCTGCTTTCATTTCTGATTTTAGGAATTTGAGTCTCTTTTTGTCTGAGTCCAGCTAGGTAAATGCTTGCCGATTTTGCTCATCTCTTTTAAGATCCAACTTCTGGCTTCACTGAATTTCTCCTCTATTGTATTTATCTCTGTTCTAATCGTTATTGCTTCCTTCCTTCTGCTAGCTTTGAGGTTAGTTTGTTCTTCTTTCCCTAGTTCCTTAAAGGATAAATTTAGATTGTTAATTTGAGATCTTTCTTCTTTTTCAATTTAAGCATTTACAGTTATAAATTTCCTTCTTTGAAGTGCTTTCACTACATCCTATCAATTTTGGTGTGTTGTATTTTTATTTTCATTCATCTTTAAGTCATTTTTAAATTTCCTTTGTGATTTTTTCTTGACCTATTACTTGTTTAAGACTATACTTTTGCATTACATATTTGTAAGTTTTTTCTTTTTTATTTCTTATTAATGTCTAACTTCAGCTTGCGTTTAGAAAAGGTACTTTGTGTGACATCAATCTTTTAAAATCTATTGAGACCAGTTTTGTTGTCTAACGTGTGGTCTATCCTGGAGAATGTGCCACTTGAGAAGAATGTGTATTCCATTGCTGGGGGAAGTGTTCTGTATATGTTTGTTAGATCTAGCTGGTTTATTGTATTGTTCAGTTTCTCTGTTTCCTTAGTTATTTTCTGTCTGGTTATTCTATCCGTGACTGAGGGTGCAGCAGTGAATTGCCCAACTATTACCGTAGAACTGTCTGTATCTCCCTTCAGTTCTGTAGGTTTTTGCTTCATGTGTATTTTCAGGGTCTGTTATTAGGTGTGTAAATATTTATAATTGTTATATAATCTTGCTGTATTGAAACTTGTTAATATATAATGGGTTTTCATCTCTCACAGGCCTTTTTGATGCAAACATTTAATTCCTTTCTCATATCCTTCTGTGTATACATTATAGCTATTTTCTTTGTGGTTACTATGGTGATTACATTTAACATCCTAAAGTTATAGCACTCTAATTTGAAGTTATACCAGTCTGAGTTTAATACCATGCCAAACCTCTGCTCCTATACAGCTCCATTCCCACCCTCAGTTATTGATGCCAAAAGTTGCATAGTTTCACATTGTGTTCCCTAAACAATGACTAGTAGTTGGTTTTCTATACGTTCGTCTTTTAAAACTTGTAGAATCTAAGAAAAGGAATTACAAACCAAATAGAGACTAATACTAATTTTTTTTATAACTGCCCGTGCATTTACTTTTACTGGAGATCTTTATTTTTTCAAATAGCTTTGTGTCCCTGTCTAGCACCTTTTTATTTCAACCTTAAGGATTTCCTTTAGCATTTCTTTTGGGGTCAGGCAAATGCTAATGAACTCCCTCAGCTTTTGTTTATCTGGAAACGTTTTAATTTCTCCATTACTTTGAAAAGGAGTTTAGCTGAATATAGAATTCTCAGTTGACAGTTTTCTTCTTTCAGCACTTTAATTATCTGAACCACCTGCCTTCTGACCTCCAAGGTTTCTGGTGAGAAATATGCGGATAATTTTGTTGGGGGTCCATGTATGTGATGAATAACTTCTCTCTTTTACTTTCAAGATTTTTTTTTTCTTTGTCTTTGTTTTCAACAGTTTGAGTATAGCTTGTCTCAGTTTGGGTCCCTTTGAATTTATCCTGTTTGGAATCTCATTGAACTTCTTGGATTTGTAGATTCATATCTTGCTTCAAATTTGGGAAGTTTTTAGCTGTTATTCCTTGAAATATCTCTCTGCCCCTTTCTCTCTATCTTTCCTTCTGGGACAATGCATACATTCCCTTTCTTGATGTCCCACAGATCACCTGGGCTCTATTCCCATTTCTTTAACCTTTTTTCTTTCTATTTCTCAGACTTCATAATTTCAGTTGTCCTTTCTTCAATCCACTGATTAATTCTTTTTCCTGTTCACATCTACTTTTGAATCCCTTTAGTGCATTTTTCATTTCAGTTGTACTTTTCAACTCCAGAAGTTGTTTTTTGTTGTTGGTGGTGGTAGTTTGTTTGGTTTGTTTTTTTGTTTGTTTGTTTTTTGTTTGGTTTGTTTTGGTTTGGTTTGGTTTGGTTTGGTCGTTTCTATGCTTTCTATGTCTTTACCAGTATTTCTATTTTGCCCATACATCATTTTCCTGACTTTGTCCATATCTTCCTCTAGAAATTTGAGCATCTTTAAGAAAGCTGTTTTAAAATCTTTGTCCAGTAAGTCTGGCATTTGATCTTCCTCAGGAATCACTTCTGTCCATCTATTTTATTTCTCTGAATGGTTCATACTTTCCTGTTTCTTTGTATGTCTTATAATCTGTTGCTATTATTGTTGAAACCTGGACATTTGAATCTTATAATATGTGACTCTGGAAATTAGATTCTCTCCATCTCTCAAGGTTTGCTGTTTCTAAGAAGAAAGGCAGACAGACAAATTTTTTTAGTATTGGGAGCATTATATGCCATGCACTCTAACCTTTACAAGTGACTTTTTAATTGCTGAAAGCTATTTGTGAAATGGGATGGGATCATTCCCTTATGTTAAAAATATAATCGTGTAATAAATCTTTGGTATTTGCCAGATTATTTTGAAAAATTTTCCATTTCTCCAAAGTTGTAAATATCTTTGTATCATAGAACTTGAATTTCTTTTGAGGCCATTTCACAAAAACAAAGCTTTGACCTACTTATGATGAAGAATAGAATACAACACACCCTAAATGAAATTTGGATACTAATCAGTGGATAAGCACACAGATCAACTAAGTGACTTGGTCCTATACATTATAAATTAAAAAAAAAATGATTCAAATTTGCCTCAGCAAAATTATACATGACCACCTTTCTTTACTAGAGGTTCGTCTCATAGTTACTATTTCTCAGAGAATAGTCTTCAGTACACAGGGTTAGACTTCCAGAGTTAGGCCTTGTCTGCACTAAATGCCCCTGACCTCAGGGCCATAATTAATAAACCCAGGGGTGGGCATCTGACCTAACCTGGGACAATAAATTTTTTTCTCCCAGGGATTTAAAATCTGAAAGTAAGAAACCAGAGATCAGGATTTCTTGGAAGAGGGTCACATTGTTGCACTATGGGGAAAACACAAGCTCCTGCTGCTCAGATCCTTGGAGACGTGCTGGGTGTTTCTCTCCTGCCTCTTGGTTGCTCTCTTTTCCCTTTGATTCTGTGAGACAGCTCATTGCTCACTGACTACTCGACAGCCCTCCTTGTTCTTTGCTCAAGATCCCAGGCATTTCCCATCATGATCTCATGAGATGGCATAATTGCTCCGAGACTTTCCAGACAGTATGGCTTATGTTTGCCAGATACTCTATTTTTTTTATCCTTTCTTCCAATAAGAGTGGCCATATGACCCTGTTCTAACCAGAGACACAAAGAAAAGTTTGAAAGAGAGACTCTGGAGTAGCTCTCCCTTTTTTTCTGGCCTTGAAAGCAGACAGTGCCTGGAACTGCAGCAACAGCAGCAAGTCAAGTAGAAAGAAGGAGGAAACACGACCCTTGATGGACCACCCAGATCTAATCTCACTGCCTCCAGACTTCGTTTTATCACAGAAAAAGAAATTCCTATTTCTTTGAATCACCGTTAGTCAGATTTTCTATTTGATTTGCAGCTTTAAAATTCCTAACTAATGCTCTGTGATGGGCAGAGTAAGTCAAAGATGCCCACATCCTAATCCCTCGTGAATATGTTGCCTTCTGTGGCAGAATGGACTTTGCAGATGTGATTAAGGTGAAGAACCTTGGGATAGAGATATTCTCCTGGCCCAGTGTAAACATGTGAGTCCTTAAAAGTGGAAGACAATGAAAGAAGAGTGGTTCAGAGAGATGAAGTGTGCAAAGGATTCAAGCTGCCAATGCCGTGAAGTTGGAGAAAGAAATCTAATGACCTCCAGAAGCTGCAGACAGCCCTTAGCTTACAGCCAGCAAGGAAACATGGACATAGGTTTTACAACTGTAGGCACTGAATTGTGCCAGCAAACCAGTGAGGGGGAAACAGATCGTTCCCTACAGTTCCCAGAAAGGAACGCCACCTGCCAGCACCTTGATTTTAGCTCGGTGAAGCCCATGTCAGACCTACAGAACTGTAAGCTAATAAATCTGTGTTGTTTTAAGCCACCAGGTTTGCGGTAACTTGTTAAAGCAACAATAGAAAATTAATATATACACATAATATTATGTCAGTGTATTCAATTTATCTACCCTAGAACTAAAAGAATTTTTGAAAGTCAAGAATCTAGGTTTATAAAATTCAACCTGTACGTTCTCTGAATTAAAAAGAAAGTGCGCTTTATCAGAACTCTCAGATACACATCTGACTGTGCCCAGTGGGATCCTTCTTTCTTAGTCTGTACTCTAAGAAGACAAGAAAATTTCTATAGTGCTCTCTGTTATTCTCCAGATTTATATCTGGAGTTGTGGTTCCTCTTTGTTGCTTCCTCCACCAACTTTGATAAACCCAACCAAGCAAAGACAAATATTTAGCAGGTGCTCTTCTTTGGCAGAATTAAAATCAAAGTAGTTGTCTAGAAATGTAAGCGTATAAGGTGATAAGCAAAATATTCTAATCTATTATTCTATTAGTTCAACATATTTGTTATTTGTTAATCCTATTAAAAATTAAAAACAAAATTATTATTTTAAAAACAGTTGCTAGAGGTTTATGTGGGGTTGTTCTGTAATTATCACTAATGAAAAACAGCGTTGGGCGGAAGTGTGCACGATACAGGGAGAGTTCACACTAAATGGATGGTTAAGGGCTGGAGTCCCAAAGCCACACCACTCTTTCCACTTAGCACATGATTATGGGGAGTTACCCTTTTTTAACTTCAGGTTTTGATCAGTTAAAATAGAAGTATAGTACCTGAGTCATAGAACCGTAAGCATTAAGCTAATCATCCATACTAATGCTGAAAATTTATTTGTTGTCTATGTCAAATTCAAATTTAATTGGTTTTCCCTGACAACCCTACTGAAACATGACTCTACAAAGGGCCGCAGAGTCCGACTCCATGGGAAGGAGTCCGAGGCACACGGGACCTGTCTGAGACTGAACTAGACCAGGACCGCAGAGAATGCGCCTGTTTCCCACCACAAAGACAGAAAACACTAAGCAACAGGCACGGGCAGTCTACTAGAGGTGACATACTTACACGCACACACGAACTTCTTGTTTGTGTGAAATTCAAATTTAACTCTGCTTTTATTTGCTAAATCTGGTAGTCCTGTGTGTTGGAGTCCCCTGCCCTCTCCCAGTGGTAGGAGATCCCTAAGGCATCGGTGTAGGATCCTGGGCCAGGACCTTTTCCTGCCCCTCCCCCAAAGATAGAGCGTGTTTTATTCTTAATCTTTCCTCAGACACGCGCGTGTTCGCTTGTGCCCTAGCCTGACGGTATTTCATGTCCCTCTGCCAGTGACTTAAAGCTTTAGTTTCACAGGGGAGAAGAGCCCGGGTGGGACTCCTGGCTTTCTCGAAGTGGCAGCACCCCCTCCTCCACGTCTGCACCCTCACTCCTCAGCCTCCTGCCCCACGCCCCACTCTCACCGATAGGAGTCTGATGGACGTCCCATGGACGTGGGGAGAGCCTGCAGGTGGCACAGACTCTTCTCAGGTCGACTCTTCAGCTGGCTCCCATTTGGCCTCGAGCGCTCTGAGGTCCTACCTGCCCGCACTCTCCCTGACTCGCCCTGCCCCGCCATCTGTCTGTCCTTGAGGGGGCTTGCCTTTCCTTGGATTGGGGGCTATTTAGTCAACCTGTGACCTCAGGCGTCTGATGTGTTCAAGAAAACTTACTGTATCATTTATCGAGCTGCTACTCGTTACAGTAGGAGTAAGACTCCTCCTCTTCTTTACATTTAGACCTCCTAGCCTTTCTTCGTATTTTACTATGAAACTGAAATTTCAGTTGGGACGCAACGGAGCACCCAGGTTTTCTGCTGCAATAAAGAAAATGCATTTCTTTATTATCATCCAAATATGTTTTAGGGACACTGTTGAGCCAACAGTATAACCACACAGATGTCTTTGCAAGGGGCTTCTGGGAGGACTGAGAGCCATTTTCCAGGGAGGCGGTTTTTTATTTTAACCACTTAGCTCCTAAGGGATGTCTGCAGATGGTAGTCAGAACTTCCAAACCACTGACAGTGAGGTGAACAATGGAATAATTTCAAATCATGATCTCACAAAATCACCTGTGGATTCTCTCACTCAGGTTACGCAGGTATTTTTGTTATCTTTGCAAGTTCCAGTATTGCTTAGTCCACGTCCTCATTATTTGCTGCCTGTTTGAGGTGACTAATTTGAAACGACACGCTGGGAGGAGCCCTGCTGCGTGGCACGTCTAACCTGCACCAGCAGAGGCTTTAGGGCTGCTGCCTGTATCTGGCCTTCCTGCCTGGTATTTTTTTCTGCTGCTGAGAATACAGCTGGAAAGTGGTCTATGAGCAGCTCAGCTTGCTAGTGTTCAGTGGGAAAACTTGAGCGATACCACATCCACATTTATTCCACACTCAGCACTTCCGTTCTTTTGGGCTCACTCTTTTGTTTCATTTTGTAACTCCAACAGCTCTTCCTAGAAGACTCTGTTTTTCCACCTTTCACTATTACCTTCCCATCTCTCAGTACCTATTTCAGTACTTTATGTAAAATTACAGCTCCATAATTGTTTGCTTTAAAACTACTGAAGTAACATGCTTATAACTATGACCTAATTATTGTGGTATCTGCTTCTTATCTCTCATAGCACAGGTAGGAAAAGTAATTATTTTAGAGCAATGAAAACATTGTGGCTTTTGCTCTAAGGTACGACAACATCTAAGTCGCCACAGGGTTTCTGCATTTTCCGGCAGTGGGGCTCTGTGTCTCCTGCCTGCACAGTCCAGAGGCATCCGACACCGGGCACGCCCAGACGGCAGCCACCGCTCCCCCGCAAGCGTGTCCCTCCTCCTGTGCTCCCAGGCCCGTGGCCGGCGCCACCGTCCCCGCAGCACCCAAGCTGGAGACTGCGGTCGCTCTCTGCTCTCCCCTCCTTCTAGTGCCTGGCATCCAGCTGGACTCCAGTCCTGCGAATTCCCCCTCTCCCCCTTTCCCCAACCAGCCCCTTTCTCTAGACCCCTGCTGCCAACCTTAATTTAAGGCTCTCATTGTTTCCACCTGTCAGTGGCCTTCTAACCGATCTCCCCACCTTCAGTCTCTTTCACTAAAATATGACATCCTCCAAAAAGCCCTCAAGATGCTCACTCTAAAGTCCAGATCCTGTGAGGGGTCCCCAGGTTCTCTGAGAAGGAGTCTCAACATCCTGGCATGGCATATAAATACGTTTTTAAGTTGACCCTACCCCCGTTCCCTAGCCCTAACCCTTTTAATTTTTGTGTCTTTAGGGCCTACACAGTAGGCGCTGTTGCACAGTTTAACCCTTGCCTGACGCTCCCTGCCCCCGTTTCCCCATCACCCTCTTTCTAGGCATTTCTTTAGAACCCAGTACGTCATCTCTATATGATGCAAATAGCTTCCGAGTGGATCCACCTCCCTGTTCCCTACCTCTTCCACGGTCGTACTACTGACAGGCTAACCCTCCCAATAAACGATTCCCAGAGACATGGTGTTCAAGGCACCCACACTTCACCTTGACCCAACTTCACTTCCTCACGCTGCCACTCTGCCCACGGCCACCATCCACTCTGCAGCCCAGAACAAACCTCTGCTGGTCACACACCTCCTCTACCCAAAGCAGCTGTCGCCCGCCGTGCCTTCGGCTGGAATCTTACCCAGCCTTCTCCGGGTGGATGTCCAAGTCACCACTATGCAGTGGTGCTGCCCCGCCCACAGAAAGTAAGCTTGGAGTGGGGAGTCCTGAGGCTCTGAGCTGTGCTGGGGTGACCTTCTGGTGGCTGGTTAGGGGAAGGTGGGTGGGTCCCAGAGGATGGGCAGACTGGGGGATGAGGGAAAACCTGGAGCAGCAGGTGTTTTCTGATATGCATATTTCCATGGCCCTACAAAACCACTTAATGTTTTGGTGCCTCAGTTGCCCAGTAGCTTGGACTAGAATTTGAGGATCTTCAAACGCCCTTCAGGTTCTGCGATTCAGTTTTCTCCAATGCATGCCAAATGTGATTCGCTGATTAAGCTCATCACCAACCATCTGTCCCTTGAAGCCAGGTTTCCTTCAAGAAATACAAGAGAAAAATTTTCCCTCCACAAGGCTGAATGTTCCCCAAACCTTTGTGTGTGTTTGTACTGCTTTTACATATTTGTGGCTTCGCCAAAATCCAGAGTCTTCTCTTAAGAATGGTACTCCTGAGAACCTTCTAAACGGCGCGGAGAGGGGGCGGGGACAGTGAGGCTCGGAAGCCACTGCAGGCGCTGTTGGTGTGTGAGCAGCAGCACACGCTGGCACTGCCAGGGCTGTCGTGTGTCTGGCGTCGGGCTCACGCCTCATTCTCTGCATGACAGTTCTGAAAATGACATTTTACGAACCAAGAGTTCCTGAATATGGCAACCAGACAGGCGGATCTTATATCCCTGGCCCTGAATAACCAGAATTGTGCTTGAAGCACACACGAGAGTGCATGTTTGAGACAAACTTGCACACCGGAAGTGCAGAGATGTAAGGAAAGGGCAAGATGCCTATTTTCAAGAGGAAGAAAAGGCATCTGACCTCCTCTAAGCTCCAGAAAACCAGTTTCACAAGCAGAGTATACCGTGCTACACGGAAATTATTTACACATAAGTCCCTCTTTCCAATGAACTTATAAATAAATGAGAGTCAAGTGTGGTGGCAGTTTTGTTTTTATTTCTATATCCTTGGCTTCTGGCATGATGTCTAGAACATAACAGGTTTTCAATAAGTGTTGGTTGAATGAATAAAAAAGGCACCTCAATGCTTAGAAATGTGGATGCACAAGGACCTCCAAGACCTAGACACCTGGGGAGCAGCAACCAGGGTGAGGAATAGCAGGTGGTGTTGGGATTTAAAAGGAGAAGGAGGATGATGAATTAGTGTCTTTACCCAAACCCTCCACTTTATGAACATCTAGCCACTTTAGGAGACTATCCATTTCCTTCCAAATAAGTACCCATTCAAGCGCTGTGATCGCTTACATTTGATATTGTAAGGAAAGTTTACTAGGCTTGCATGGTTACCCTGGGATAGGTTTGGGGGGAAATGTTCAGGTGGAACCTAACACAGCTATTGGCCTGCTTTGGGGAAGGTCAGCATGTACTTTCCGTCAGGGAGAAAAACTGACATTGACTTTCCTCTGGCCAGTACTTCCCTCCTGGAAAGTGTCAGTCGCCCGCCACAGCCCTTCAGGACAGGCCAGTTCCTGCCTGTGCAGAAGCAGCTAAAACCTGCCTGGCTCGGCCCAGTCGTGGGAGACAGCTACTCCTTTTCAACATTTTACACCTGGAACTATTTGTAAATAAAGAGGAAGGTGCTTACATAAGAGTTAAGTATATTTCCTCATTTAAAGCTGCTGTATATTTCCCCAAAATACATCATAGTGTAGGGTAGCCAGTTGTCCTGGAACATCGCAGTGTATGGAACATCGCGGTGCAGGGCAGCCGGCCGTCCCGGAGCATCGCGGTGCTGGGTGGCCGGCTGTCCTGAACTGCCAAGGACTAAAGGGCTTCCTGGGACACAGGACTTCCAGTTCTAAAACAAGGGAAACCCTGGGCAAAGCTGGATGAGATGGTCACCTCGTGATAGAAGCTTTATACTGAGTGAAAGGACCAGATTGTCCCCCTTTCAATGTGAAGACTAAACATTTTAGAAATAAGAGATTTTATAAAATTAAAAACCAGAAAATGATTGATGCAAACTAAAGCCGCGTATTTCTTTAGGACACAGGTAGAGAAGGCTAAGGGGTTCCTGTCTTAGCTCTGTGAACCTCACACTGAGTAACTAGAAGAGAGCACGGTCTGTTTGAAGGTAGCTCTGTCTCCGCAGCTGAGACACCCTCACCTGTGCACCCCCCACAAGTCAGGTACGTAACCAACACTTACACTGACTCTGAAGTTCGAGAGCTGCTATCACTCATGGGAAAAACCACACACACACCTTTACACCGTGACTTGAACAAAATGACCACAAAGCAGAGAGCTTCCTGCCCCATGTGCTTGGTTGTTATGACTGCAATAAAAACAGTTAGTTTTTTTAAAGCAAAACCCTAAGCTGTACATTTTTATTATATTCAATACTTTGTAATGATCAATAATAGAAAATAATCTGAAAACTATATATCTGAATAAATACCTATTTACAATATTGTAAATGACTATACTTCAAAAATTATACAAATTTTACATAAATTCTACATATACAAAGCATGGCAGTGAGGAAAGACGGCCACGTATCGCGCGGTCTTGTATCCCAGTTAGCTCAGTCTCTCTTTAACCATCACTGCACAAACCCTGGGCCAGCAGGAGGGGCAACTGCCACTTTAAAGTCACAGTGTACTGTGTACAGAGACAGCGATCTCACACCACCTTCAAGACAAACTGCATCTTCCGCCAGACCATCGTGGGCCCTGCAAGCTCCAGGGGCAGAGCAAGCACCCCCTTGTGCTCCGGAGCAGATGGAGGAGAAACTGACGGCACTGTGAAGCTGCGCACAACTGTGTTCAGACCGAGACACCGTTCTAGTCTGTACCGCGTGGAAGCTGTGCACCGACGAGGCAGGGCGGGCGCTGCCTCTGCCGTCCCCGTCCCCTCCCAGGGGTTCCTGGTGTCTGCGAGGAGAAGGAGGAATGCACCCAAAGTGCCTGAGAACGACACACCTGTGCTGAGGTGGTCGCTCCTCTTTGCAGCGGTCGCTCCTGGGCCAGTCGCTGCCTGTGCAGATCGGAGGCTGAAGCCCCGCGTGGAAAGGGCACGTGGGCCTGACAGAGATGATAAAAAGTCCAGGCCAACTAGCACTGGGAAGGTGCTGGTCTCTGAGTAAAACACGCAGCTCTGGGGGAAGCCGCCTTGTCTGGGCAGAGGCAGGTGTCCCCGCAGACTGAGCAGTGCTCAGGGCAGAGACACGAACACCCGGCCGTGGAGCAGAGAGAAGGCGACCCTGCCCTGCTGCCTGGCCTGAGCAGCAGTGTGTGTACAGTTGTCTCTGCATAATTCACAGGGCTTTACTGGTGACTGACCAATCAAACTGATGATAAGTACTAACAGACTGCCCAACAGAGGGGTGAGCAATGACACCGTTCTGTCACATGGGACGGACTTCCCCTCATCAGTGAAATTTCTCTTGGGACATTCCATTCTCTGAGGAAACCCCCTTCTTCCTCCAGCCCCCTACCCAGACACGTTTTAATGTCTTTAAAGCTACTTCAATTTCTGTTTCATGTAAAAGGGGGAGAAAAGCAAACAAACAAAACTAGCCAACGTGAAGCTCTTCAGCCGCGAAGAACCCTCAAGTGCCATTCGGCAGGTGAGGGTCGGTTCTCTGAGGAGGCCACCCTTGCCCGGCTGCTCCTCGGAGCTGGACCCTTGCCGCCTTCTCTTATGTCTGCACTCCGGGGCTGCCCCCAACCCCCAAAGGCCTCGAAGAAGCAGAAGTGCACCTCCAAGAGGGCAGGTGGCGTGCAGGCGGAGGGGACCCTCGGCCGGGGACACTCAGGCCCCACTCTCCAGCAGAGTGCAGGCCGTGTGGCCTCTCTGCACAGGTGTGCAGAGACCTGGAGCCCGTGAGCACAGTGACGCACAGGGTGTGCCCCTCTGAGCCCGGGCAAGTCAGGGAGGAGGTCACGGCCACGTTGCCTCTTACACTAGTCCTGTTAAACACAGAGAAAGACAGTTATTCTACCCAAATACACCGATCTCGTCAGCTGTTTGGGGCTGGGGTCATCTACCACGAGACATTTCAAAGGGCCTGTCTGTTGTCTCAAGTGGACCTTCCTTGGCAGAGACGTCACAGGTGGAGCCAAACCGTTTCAGCCAACCTGCAAGATAGTGTTCATAAACCAAGAATGGTTTCCCAGCCAAAGCTCAAGGGACAACATGATGTCAAGTACAGAAAGTGTGGGGCTCTGCCCACCACACCGCCAGCTGCACGTCCGGAGGAAGAGGGCGGCCGTGCACGGAGCGCTGTGTGCAGCCTCTGTCGGCCTGAGTGTCTCCGTCTCCCTGGCTCTGTCTCTCTCTCTCTCTCTCTCTCTCACCAGAGCGCAGTAGGACTTTGCTCATTCCCGGATCACAGCCATCCCACGTGGAAACTGCCTTGCTCTGGAAAAGGTGGGCTAGGCAGATGCAGCATTGGCAGAGTGTCTGGCATCTAAAAGGATGAATTATTTGTAACCCTCACATCTGGTTAAGGGCAACAATCTCCCAGTTGTGTTTTCTCTCCTCCGTCAACAAACATCTGAATGTTTCCCCACAAAGGAGGAACTATTGTAGGTGCTGGGTGCTAATACTGACTACAACTTGTCCTTGCCCTCAGGAAGCTCACAATTTTGGAAACTAGGAGCACCTACAGTATACAGGCATACGTGTTAGGACCTGTAGGCTGACAACAGTGTCACCTTCCCCCAAACTTTAGGAACCAGGGCTCTATCTTTTGCCCCCTCTGCCTGACACTCTGCGCTGTAATCTGCCTGGGAGCTCGTCCTCCACAACGGGCCTTGCCTCTGCCAGCCCCTCTGGGAACTCCACATGTCAACACAGCGTGCTGACTCCACCACGTCTCTCGGCCCTGCTCACCAACCTAGGTATTCACTCTTCTTGCTGCTCCCCTGACGCACACTCTCTGGATGCCTGTGCTCTGAGACCTGAGTTCCCCAAACCTCTTAAGTGGAAGGAGGAAACCAAGTTCAAAATCAGAAGACTGCTTGGAGAGCTGGAAATCGGTGGCCTTTCAAAGGCTGATGTCACTGAAGGGCACATCCTCATGGTCAGGCCGCAGGCAGTCAGCGGGACCCCACTCTCCTTCTGGACAGTTCTGGAGAAGCAGAGAAAACGTCTTGTGCTCTTGCTTCAGTAGTTACAGACGCCACCATTTTTCTTCTTTTCACAATTCGTTAGTTTCTAGCTCTCTTTTTCTTTCAGTCACGCTTTGGCTAGATTAGCTCTTCATCTGGGCCTCGTGTTCTTTGTTTGTTGCCACGGGACAGTGTGGCCTGGGAATTCTGCGGAGGCCAGCACCACGTATTTGTGTGGCTTTAACTGGTATCAGTGAGAGAGGCAGAGGCAGAGAGTGACACCCTAAAAGATCTCATCCCTGCGGCCCCACTGCCCAAATGACAGCGGCAAGAGGTGCACTTACTCGCTGTCTGAAGGCTGGAGGCATCTGTGATTGTCATGACTGAGGGGTGCCACCGGCGTGGAGCAGTGGGAGCCGGGACACTGCAAACACCCTGCAACGCGCAGGAAGGCCTCGCAGCTTAGTAGACAGACAGATGAATCTAGTCCCAGGCGTCAGCAGTTCTGAAGCTGAGACACTCTGGATGACAGTATGTTCAAAAGGTCGAGGAAGATCACTTAACTAATCCCACTTGGGCCGAGGTTTCTCTCAGTTCCCTGAATTGTCGGTGACACCCCCAATGACTTCACCGGCTCAAATGGCGGCACTTCTCGTGGGCTTTCACACACGCCCACCCTAAAGGTCACAGTTACCACTCGTCAAGCACAGCACTAACTGGCCACCCTCAACCACACGTGCGGGGTCCCAGCTGGCCCACGTGGCTAGTGACCGTGCCTCACCCCGCACATATGAAAGCTTTGTTTGGCAGCTGCTGCCAGATTTTGTGGTGTTGGCCGTGCTGAGAAACGGGAAAACAGCAGGAAGGAAAGTCTTGGGAGTAAAGATCTCACACGGAGTGAAATCCCACCAGCTTGTGATGCTCAGCAATTCTGCGAGTAAGAGGGAACACAAGGGAAACACGCCAGCCTTGTCCAGGCGTCTTCTTCCTCCCCTTCTCCCCGTAATCAGGAGCTTTAAAGCAAAAAGAAGGAAGACCGGAAGGAGCTTGGGAGCGAGCAGGCCCCTGTCCAGCATGAGCAGAACCGGAAACACCCCTGAGGTGGTGCTGTGGACGTGAAAAGAGAAAACCAGGACCCGTCCAAATGGGCCAGGCTTCCTCTTTCCCTTTCCTTTAGTCATAGAAGGCAAGACACGACAGACGTAATTTTTGTGTCATGATGCAGAGAGGTGCGGTTAGGTTCAAGGACGGGGTGGGAGGAGGGGAGGAAGATAGAGCGTCTCAAGGGGAGTTTCCCTGGTGCGCGTGCACACACACGAAAAAAATTTATATCTGACTCTTCCGACTTCTGGTGCTAATAGTCTCACCTTTTCTCATTTAACCAACAAGCGGAATTTGAAATGAGCTCTGGGCACGTGGTTCTCGTAGGCCTTACTGTGTGTAGGCCACAGTGCCGATCTTGACTCAGGAGACAGCTGTGGCTGGTCTGAGTTCAGGAGAGATTGTTAAGCAGATGATCTCAGCTAGAAAATTAAGTTTATAAGAAACAAATAAAAGAAAGGAAATGTTCCAAATGGATGGCAGCAGAAAAACTGAGTATGTATCCGTCATGCATGGGCAAATACTAACTTACGAGTTGGTCACTTTTCCACAGTTCGTCTGACTCCTGGAAGCAACAACAGCACAAGGAGAGCAGGGAAATAAAAGTCACTCACTGATGGTGGGACAGGAGCTTCGAAGATGAACAGTCCACGATCTCATTTCAAGGAGGAGAAGAGTGGTTCAGAAATGTTGGTCTTCTTGCCCAGTGTCACTCTGAGACTTAGAGACAGAGGTTGGTCTTGGGAGTCCCCAGGCAGTCCACTAACCATGCTGTGTCATAAGCAGGAAGGCAGTAAAGGTGATGACAGTGCGGAGCAGAGGAGGAGGAGTTGGTTGGTCCAGGGGACTGGGAAGCAGGAGGGAAAAGAGGACGTGAAGGTGGTTGGAAGGAACAGAAGGAGTCTGCAAGTTCTTTTCAAAATATCAGTATTCCTCAGAACCTCACTACTGTTTTCTCAGCCCTCTGGAATTCGTTAATTTATTCAACAAGTATTTACTGAACACCTATTTTGTGCCAGGCACTGTCCTTGGCCATGTGGCTGTAGCAGTGCATAAGACAGACAAGGTCCTGTAGGTTGCTTTCCAGTGAGACAGTAAAAAGTAAGCTGATAAATATGATAATGTCCATTCAAGTCAAGTGCTATGAAGAAAAAATGGGCGGGTAATACGATCGTGCCTGGAGGATCTCCTTTAGACTGGGTGGTCAGGAAAAGCCTCTTTGAGGAGGTGGTATGTGGGCTGAGACCTCAAAGAGAAGAGCCAGTTTTGTGAAAGCTTGGGATTGAGCTGGCTGGGTAGAGAGCACAGCCCATGCGAAGACTCAAGTGCGTGATCAAGTGATCAAGCGACCAAGGTGGCGTGTCCCAGGGACACACAGAATGCGGGTGTGGCTGTAACTCTGGGAGGAAGGAGGAGCAGATACAATGAAGTCATCAGGGGTGAGCCCAGCTGTATTGGAATGATGCATTTGTTTATTTAATAAATAGTTATCAAGCGCCCACTATGTGCAGGGCATTGCTGAGAATATAAAAAAGAAACAGAGAAACCCCTAGTTCAAGGATTCTGTCCGCAGGGAAGAAGCTAGGAGTTTAGAAAGGGTGACAGAATATTTACACAGTTCTGGTAGGTTATAAAGTATTCCACTCCACTGAATCACAGTGCAGACGTTACTTTGTTGCTTAGCAAGGACAGGGGCTTTCCAGAAGCAGTTATATCAACACACCCATGCACCTACTAGAGCCAGCTTACAACGTGAAGAGGGGACACACTAGACGTCCCAAGCCAGGGTATGTGGTCTGAGACCCAGACATCAGCTCCGCCAGGGTAGGGGGGTCAGGTCATCCCAGAGATGAGTCACCGAGCCCACCTTTCTCCACGGGGTGAGCCTTCTCGGTCTTCGTGGGTGGGGCAGGGCCGTAGGAATCCCCCCACCGGGCCTAAATCGGTCGCACTCAGAAAACCCAGGCAGGGAAGCCGCCACGACCAAGGCTCAATTAGCACCTGATTCACCCAGGCAGTCAAGGCAGGGCGGCAACTGCTGGTAAAAGGCCCCTGAGTCGCCCCGGGGAAAGGCCTGCGGGAGTTTTGGTGACCCTCATCCCTGGGGAGCGGACGCGCCCCACTGGGCAGGGGCTGCGCCTGCGCGACCCCTGGCCCCGCCCGGCCCGTCTCCGACCGCGCACCGCGGCTGCGGGCCGCTGGGGCTGGGCCTGTGCGCGCGTGCGCTCTGGGGCCCGGTGCCGAGGAGCCGTATCCCCCGAGCCCCCGGCGCGGCCCCGGGGGCCGTGTCTCCCAAGTCCCAGGCGCGGCGGGGCGGGCGCCCGGGCTCCCTCGGGAGGGGCACCGCGAGACCACTTCCCGCAGGGGCGCCGGTGCCTCTGCGGGGCTGGGAAGTTCGGGAGGGGGCGGGGGACGCGGCAGGAGCAGCGCAGACAGAGGGCCTGGGCGTCCCAGTTGCTGCTGCTTATGCTGCCAGCCCGACGGCCCGCCCCGCCCGCCCCGCCCGTTCCCCGCCCGCCCCAACATGCCCTCAGTCCGCCCGCCGCCGCGCCCGGGTGCTAGAGCCGCGCGGCCGTCATGGGGAATGGGATGAACAAGGTAACGTGTCTCAGTCGTGCCCCTGGGCCTGGCCTCAGCCTCCGTGCGCTGCGCTTTGCTGGCGCGGCGTCCCCGTCTGCGCGCCCCGGCCTCGCGCCAGGGCGGGCGCGCCGCGTGCGCCCGGGTCCCCAGGCCCCGGGCCCCGCCGCTTCCGGGCGAGCCGCGCTGCGGTGAGAACGAGCCCGGCCCCTCTAAAGCGCCGGCGCTTGTTCTGCCGCAACTTGGGCTGAGCTCAGGAGGTTGCGGTTTCTCCCTCTCCCCCCTCCCCTTCACCCCGACATTCGGCTCTTGAAGCATCACCACCCACGTCATTACTAAACTGGAGTAGTTCAGTGTTTTCTCATCCGTAATTTCCTCTTCCCAGATTTTTTTTCCGTGTGCGCAGATGACTTTTTCTTGTGGACAGAAAAGTTGACTGAGGCCTAAGTCCGGAGGTGCTTCGATTACCTGGGGCGGGGGGCGGGGGCGGTGAGAGAGCAGGTTCAGAGCTGATGTTCCCCGGCTCCCGGGCGTCCTCAGCGGGGCGACCTGTGGGCTGGCTGCTGTGCGGACTCTGCCTTCCAGAAAATCCGGTCGCTCTGTTCCTCTGGCTCTGCCGGGCCCCCGCCCTCTGCGTTCCGGTGCCCCCGACCCTTCTTCCTAGGCGGTGGGATGGTCTGTGCCTTTCGAGTCAGCGGAAGGTACCAGATTCCAGCTCTTGCTTGGGCTGTATTCCTGTTAGACACAGGGTTAAGGATTTAATGATCTGGTATTGCTGGTTTAAAGAGAAGAAAGAACTTCCTTTAAAAAGCCCTCAGTGAAGACAGTGCCTCTAACACAGGTCTTTGCAGTGGT
This sequence comes from Vicugna pacos, assembly GCF_048564905.1. NCBI lineage: Eukaryota > Metazoa > Chordata > Mammalia > Artiodactyla > Camelidae > Vicugna > Vicugna pacos. Next base: position 43,945,086 of record NC_133006.1, on the reverse strand, counting down.
CTTGGATCAGAGATTAGTTTCTGGCCTCCCGTTTCTCTTCCCGCATGTGTGCCGCTCACGCACCCCTCCGCCCGTGTTCAGCCCTCCTGTTGGGTGGGTGTGAACCTCATCTGTCTCAGCGCTGGGGCCAGCAGTGTTGTCGTTCTTCCAGCCGGCGGGTTAGGGTCCAGGCAGCAGAGGTAGCGGTGTGCCTGCTTGACTCCTCACCTGCCCACTGTATTTCGCTGTGTCCCGAGACAGCTTGTGAAGGGACGGGTCTGTGATTTGGGCCTGCGTGCTGAGGTTTTCTGGCAGCAGGGATTGTATTCCTTGTGTGCGGGGGCTGCTTTGAGGGGAAAGAGTGGGGAGCCGTGATCAGATTTGGAAGGAGACCGTCTCCCTTTTGGGTAAATACTTGCATTATGTTCCCATTAGCACTAGAATCCGTCAGTACCCTGACCTGCTTCTTAAATGAGAACAGAACAAAAAGGGGGCTTCCACGAGTTTGAGGGCCTTGCCATCAATTGTGGTCATACCTCAGCTTTCCTTTGGTTCTTTGTACAAGTTTTTCCACTTGAGCTGTTCACTCTCCACCTCTTTTCAGCATTTAATTTGTAGTATCTTCCCATTATAACTCAAAGAACATGTTTAGGAATACAAATCATTGCCTGAGCGTTCAAACTGAATTTCAGGCTTTTCAGCAAAAGCAACCATATTCATAGCATGATTTTTACCTTTCAAAGAAAGTAGTACATTTCTCAATGGTATTGTTACCATAACCATCTTGTATTGTAAATACAGCCACTATCTCTGATGTAGATATGGAGAAGCATCCAGAGTTAAAGTCAGCAAGTATTTATTGTGTACCTACTATGAGCCAGGTACTGTCCTGGCTGAGGGGGCACGGGGAGGGGTCAGTGCTGAAGGTCTTTCACAGAACCGTTGGTGTGGACCAGCAGTTGCCCCATAGAAATACAACGTGAGCTGTATGTGCAATTTAAAATTTTCTAGTGGCCAATTTAAAAAGTGAAAAAAATTAATTTTAATAATTATTTTAATTAACTGAAATATATTGAGAATATTGTCTTTTCAACATTTAACCAATAGATAAAACTACTCATAGAGTGATTTATATATATATATATATATATATATATATATATATATATTTTTTTTTTTTTTTTACTAAGTCTTCAAAGTCTGGTGTGTGTTTTATACTGCAATCACATCTCATTTGGGATTAGCCACATTTTAAGTACTGAATATCCACTGTGGTTAATGCCTACTGTATTACACATCACGGGATTTGTGTGTGTGTGTGTGTGTGTGTATTTTACGGTGAGTGAGTGAGAGAGAGAGACAGACAGAGACGGAGTCTGAGAGAGAGAAGGAACACAAGGTGGTGAGGAGTGGAGGCTCCAGAGGAGAGATGGCAGGTTATTGAAAGTCGGGTGAGTAGATGTGATGGCCTGGCCCAGAAGTGGCCTTCCTTTCAGACCAAGAATCCTACTGGAATAAAGACTTTTAGGCTTAGATCTGAAGAATTGCTCAAAGTTACAAGGTCATTTAGTGGCAAAGTAGATTGCTAGAAGCTAGAAATTAAAAGCCTTAATTAGTTCATTTATTAGTGTGTGATGTGGAACTAGACTAAATATTTTCCTCATCTGTAAAAGAAAGAATGGTTGATTTGCAGACTTAGTGGAATTAGTATAAGGTGCTAGCCATAGAAATCCTTTCCTAAGAACGTTTATAGATAAACATGAACACTTCATTTGCAGGGTATGTGCCCTGAGGTGACCGGGACAGGACTTCTTTCCAGTCACAGAAGTTGGTCATCCTTGGCAAAAGACAGCTCATGAACTAAATGCAGATTCTGTTCTGCCTGGTTTGAATTTAGCAGTTAAAAAAAATACATTTTATGTCCTCATGGAGAATCTTCTCCTCAGTTCGTCCCAGTCTCCTGTGGCAGAACACCGTGTCCATCTCAGGTGCACGCAGCATGCTGCGTAGAGAGTGGATGGGAAGAGGCTCCTGGATTCTGGCCGATTGGAGATGATCAGGAAACAGAGAAGAAAACACAGCAGTCACGATCTGTTGTTTTTGGAGCCTCGTGTCATGTGCTGCAGTTCACAAAAGCCCAGCCTCGCTGTAGCCCTGGGGTCAGTCTGTCTTACTCTTTGTGCGGGGTAGGAGGTGGAGACTCAGACAGAGTAGGCAGCATGGCCAAAGTCCTGACGCTAGAAAGTGGCAGAACCCAGTTCCTCTGGGTCCTGAAGATAGCACAAGTCTTGTCTTCAAGCTAGAGTGCCAGTTCATGCCGGGTGATTCCTAAAGATGCTGAAAAATAACCTGAAAAAGCCCCCCAGAGTCTCAGATTAGTTGTGAACTAGGAAAAGCCGTCACCCCTCTTCCTTCACGCTTGATATTGATGGAGAAGAGAGGAAAGGTCAGACTACTGCAACTGTCTTTTCATTGTTTTCTGTGCAGTTTCCAAATAGAGCCTCTAAACCGGCCAAAATTATAGTCACTGAGGAGCTGATGGTGTGCCAAGGCCTGTTTGAGCCTTTACGGAGTGAAGTGGAGTAACTCGTGGGATCCCCACCCCAACCCCAGGAGGCAGCTGGGGCCATTTCATCCCCACTTCACGGATACCCTGGCCAGAGCCACCCGTCTGGTGGCGGAGCTTGGACTCAAAGCAGGGTGGCTGGCTCTTGGCCTCGTGCAGATGCTCTGCTGTGCTGCTGAACCCAGTCTGGCAAATGTCTTCAGTAGGATTGGGTTAAACTACGCAGGCTCCTGCAAGCAAATGTGTTTCTGTGGGGCCTTTGAAAATTGCTAGTTGAGTCAAAGTTCTCTCAACTGACTCCAAAATCGTTTTGGGGAGGGCCGATTAAAAAAGCCCTGATTATCATCTTATTAATCTTAAGTACTATAATGCCCCATTAAGAACAAAAGTCGAATCTCTCTGGCCAAGGGTTATGTTAGAGAAACGTGCGTGTTTTGATCTTGATCAGCCTGAACTAATGATGCAAACGTGGGTGAAGCATTACCGCTCCAGGACAGGATGTGAGGTCCCAGGGTTGGTTCAGTTTGTCCAGCATCCAGCTGCCCAGCCTGGTGGTCTCTTCCTCACTGCCCTGTGTCCCCTGAAGGCATCCTTCCTGGTGGAAATGGATGCTGCCCCAGTGTTTCATGGGAAACTTGATTATAGCAACTGGAGGCAACGCTTCAATCAGTGCATCACTTTTCCACGAGAAACCCATGGTTGTGCAAGAAAGAGGGGTGGGGCTATCAGAAAGCCTGATTTGGGGATGTCTGCCACTCTGCAACAGCATGAGTGTGATCTTGAACAAGTCACTTAATGTTTCTGAGCATCAGTTTGATCATCGCCCTTGATTCGCAGGGATGGTGGTTTGCTTTTTTGCTGGTCTCCTTATTTGCTCGAACATGAGTATAATGTTACCTCCCCCAGTTACTACCCAGGTTCTTGGGAGAAGCAAATGCAAATGTTTTTAGAAGACATTTTTATAAACTGCGAAGTACAAATATGCACTGCTCTGAGTGTTTTTGGATTTGGCCATCAGTGGTGACAGTGATGACATCTGCCTTGGACATGGTTGACGCCTGTTTGAGGATGACTCTTCCCCTTAGGAAGATACGAGGGTACAGCTGAGAAAGGAGTGTAGCCCGAGAGCCAGGGAAACATGCACCCTGGGCGCAGACGTTCCTTGAGCTCTGCTCTATTGACGTTTAGGGCTGCATCGTTCTTTGTTGGGGGCCCCAGTAGGGGCTTCCTGGGGCTGTGAGGAGCAGCACCCCAGGCCTCCGCCCATGGGATGCCTGTAGCACTCTGCCCGCACTGTGAAAACCAGAAATGGGTCCAGGCGCTGCCAGATGTCCCCTGGAGGGTAAAACCAACCCCTACTGAGAACCTCTGGCCCCGAGTCCTCCACTCAGAATCTCCTGAGGCCTGTGTGATCTGAATGGAGTCATCAGCGAAAGGTGGAAGGAGGCTGGGAAGGTCGAGGAGCCCTATTCTAGGTGGGGCTGGAAGATCAGACATCCTTGCGCTGTGAGGTGCTGTTTCCACAGCGGCAGCTCCTGGCTTGGCTGACTTCATCATTCGTTCATCTGTCCGTTCAGCAGTTAATCACATTGGGTTACTGAGTACCTGCTGTTGTCAAGGCGCTGTGCCAGATCTCGTAGTGGGAAATAAACGTGAAAGACAGGAAGACCCTGCCACCCAGCTTGGTTCCGGGCAGCCTGCAGGAGTGTCCTCTCCTGGAGGTTAGCCCCTGAGGACTTCGGCGGTGCAGCTGTGGCTCTGGGGCTGATGGACAGATGGTGCTGTGCTGGTGGTTTCTGTCTTCTCTACACCACCTCCTGAATGTTTTCCATTCTCAATAGTGCAGTTTTATTTCATGCTAAAGAAACAGATGCTTAAGGCAATGCTCTGAGTGCACACAGGAGTATCCTCAGATTCTTCCTTTCATAAATGCAAAGTGGTTAAGTCCATGGCCAGATGGCATTAAGAAAGTCTGTGACATGTAAACCTTCAGGGAATCCACCAAAGTCTCCCCTCGCCACTGGCTCTGAAACCCAGAAAATCCTCTCTGACCCGCGAAGAGTTAAGATCCTCCACCCTATGACCCTGTGCTGCTACTTAATCAGGAATTTTATCTTACATCTGTTTGGGTGGTGCTCTCAGATTCCATAGCTTCCTGCAGTACTAAAGGAATGTTTAAAAAATAAACTCAGAACATCTCCTGTCTTAGAAGCAGTGTTGTTTTGTGCCCAAGTGCTGTTTGTGGCTAAGGACTTGACTTTGTCCATTTATCTGTGGTCAGTGTGGGTGCGGTGCGGGTGTGAGGGCACCGTCAAGAGGGGCCGTCCGCCATGGGGAAAACTTACGATGATCACAGAGGGTTTCTGCAGAAGGAATTGGCCTCATTATCTCTCCCAGACAATCTTGTTGCAGAAAACAAGAGTCATTTTTGACCAGCAGAGTGTCGGAGCATTCTCCTTTGTGGTGTGTGCTGTTTCGTCACCGTTTATTCATTGACTGTGTCTTCAGAGCCTATCTCTGTGCCTGGCTATTGGGGCCACAGCAGCCACCCAGGTGGACAGTGGGTGGAGCAGTGGTTTCAAGGCCCAAAGATGGTCAGGACCAGTTCTCTGCTTGCTTTTTTAGAACCATAGAACATTCCCAAGTTGCATTTGCACACTTTTTCCTTGATGTATCCTTGCTTCTCACTGCATCGTGGTGGCTTCCCTCCCCCCCGTGTTCTTGCTTCTGGCTTGCGTTCAGATTCTCCACCTGCCAGCCACTCTGTCCCAGGTGAACACTCTGCTCTTCCCTGGCCTCCTCCATGAAACATCTCCCTGCTGGAAACTTACTTTATCTTATCTCATTTCATTTCATTTCAAGTTCTCTTTCTCTGTGCCTCGGCTTCCCAGCAGCAGTGACATCAGGGAGGCCAACAGGCCAGAGTTTTGGGTTTGGACTTTGAATTATGAGGCTGACTGGAGTAGAAGTGTAAGTGTTTGTGGGCTCTTTAGTCTCCTTGAAAACAAAGATGCACTTTCTCTTGCCAGTGGCCAGGCCTCCAGCCTTCCCAGTCTTGCTTTGTAATTCCGTACGGAAGAAACCACAGGAACTGGGGTTGAGCAGTTTGCTTTCTGTTTCCAGTCCTTGAAACTGTAACTTGGTCTCCTGGTCTGAAAAATGGAGTTAAAAGTTTAGTGATACAACTCTGTCCTCTCTTTATAATTAAAATATTTAAATACATATAAAATGTGCATCTCACAATTTTAGTAAGTTCAGACCTCGTCTTTGCCAGCATTCTTCCCTGGGGTCCCGTCTGGCTGTCACTGCCCTTTAACTCCAGCCGCAGAGCCACCGGCGTGGTGTCCCTGGCCCCGAACAGAGCCTTCCCAGAGCGGAAGAGGGCAAAGCCCGATCTCCCAGGCCTCACCCACCGTGGGTCTCCGTCACTCTCTTTTCCTTGTTTGGCCCCCTTGCACCTGGTGCACACTGTCTGTTTGTTCCCTCATTCACTGAAGAAAGATTTACTTAAGTATCCACCAACCAAGGGAGAACTTCTCAAGTTTGGAGAAAACATACAAATATGGCGCAGGCAGCGGTTAGAGGTCATACACTGGATGTCTGTGGGTCAGTCAGCCTGCAGATATGTTTTATTTATCACAATATTTAAGGTTTTTTTTTTTTTTAAACTTAGTTCGCAGTAGTTGAAAATTGGGCTGTTCTCCATAAAACCCGGGTGCCTGGATTTGGGGGCCTGGCCTGCATGTCCACATCATCGCCTTGGCCATGAGGAGGGCTGGGGAGAGTGTGAGGCCTGGGGCAGAGGCCAAGACAAAGCAGCCTCCATCCTTGCCAGTCTCTCTTGCTGAGGTGTTGAATTTCTGATAGCTACTTGGAGCCTTAAGAAGATTTTAATCTGAGGTCACAAGATCAGCTTTGCACCTGGGAGGCAGGTTGAGCGTTCCTTTGGAAGGATAAGTCTGGAGGCAGGGAGAACTCTAGGAGGCTGTTGCCGTACACCGAAGAGGGTGTGCTGAGACGCTTAACAAAGGCACTAGTGCAGGTTCCCAGAGGAGCAGACTAACTGGGAACCCATGCAGGAGCGGAAGTGAGTGCTGACAGAGCAGGAGTGGTGCCCAGAGCAGGAGCCGCCGGCCCCTGGAGTGCCAGTGCGGCTGCTCCTGCAGGTGGGTAGGGCTTTGCTGGCCTGTGACTTCCCTGAAGGGCTGTGCAGTTCGTTTGCATTTGTGCGTTTTTCTGGGTTGAGAGGCCGACATCAGGGTTCCTGGTTGTCAGCAACAGGATCCAAGTGTGAGTGTTTTAGGTAGAATAATAGGTCAGCGGACCAGGAGGGCTGGAGAACCTGATTCAGGCTGCTCTGCCAGGAGCACGTCCTAGAACTTCTGGTGAGAGCATTTCTGGGGCCGCCCCAGGACCGGCTGCTGCTGCCAGTGGTCCCTGCGTGTTCCTTCAGCCCTGCTTCACCTGCTGCAAAAGAGGGCGCTCTGGGCGGTCTCTGGAGCCCAGGCTGAAGCAGCCGTGGAGACTTCGGGCCCGCGTCCCGTCCTGCCGGAGCCGACAGGCCAGTAAGGTCGGGGATCTGGTGACTGCTGTTTGTGTGGTACTGGCTGGGCTCTGTTTCCCACCATGACTCCACAGAGGGGCATGGGGACCCCGAAACACAGGAAATGGCTTCAGAGGCTAGGAAACCAACAGAATAATGGTCAGCTACAAGGTTTATAATTCTTGAGCATACCCAAGGGATGAGGGACCCCAAGCACTGAGGATCTCCTCCCTGCTCACAGAGGATATTGGGGGCAGTGAAAGAGGATGTTGGGGAAATAGAGGTTGTCTGGCTTGGCTGGAGATGGAAGAAGAGGGGGAGGCCCTCTAGAGGTAGGAAGCCATGCTGAGATTCTCCATTCATTTTCTGTTTCAGCCTTCTTTTGTTTAGGAAGGGGTTTGCCACCAAACACTTTGGTTTAGAAAATGACCCAATGAGAATATGACTTTAGAGAATTAACTTGATAGACCCAGAGTTGAGTTCAGCGGCTGGGGTGCTGGCCCCCGTGTGCACTGAGCTTCTGGACGGGGGTCCTTGGCCCCACAGCCGAGGGGCAGAGACTGTGATGGGAGCGGAGCGGAGGGGTGCCCTGCAGGGAGTGGGCTCCGCGGTTTCATTCTGGGCGACACCACCAGGGGACAGGAGGCACTGATCGTGCGGGTCTGTTTCAGGTAGTGGAGCAGGGAGTGGAAGCCTCACTGGGGGTGAGTCCCGGAGGGTGGATTTAGGAATCATGAAGTCATGGTTCTGGAGTAGTAGAGGGCAGAGCTGAGCTAATCTCGTGCCCTTGCTTTATTTAAAAGTAATGTAAGATGTATCTGTTTATGTTTAGAAGAGATGGTAGAAGTGTAAAGAAGGAACACAAAATGGGCCGTAATCTTTTCCCCAAATAACCTCTTTGACTTTCTAGCAAAGCTAAACTGAGGTCATGCATGTGCACAGTACGGAGAAGTGCAGAGACGCAGAGTGGGGTGCTCGCCAGATCTCCCAGCCCCCGTGTCCCCTTCAAGGGTGAGCACAGTCAGGAAGGCATTCCTTTATTTTGACCAGGATATTTCCAAGATACAGTGAATAAAACACACGAAAACATCTGCTTCTGTCTAACAGCTCCCCACACCTGAGCATCGTAGTGGCACTTAACCTGGAGCCCTGGACACTGGCAGCGGCTGCCCGTCTTTTGTGCACCTGCCACCTCCACCTCCTTCACAGTCTCGCCAGGAGATACTGGTGTCTTTCTAGGGCCTGGCTTCCCCTGCCTGTCCTTCCCTGTCTCCCGGCCCGCTTCTCTTGGCTGCCAGGTTCCCTGAGTGTCACTGCCTCCTGGAAGTCCTCGGGGACCCCAGAGTGGTTAAGGCACCTCCCCATTCCCTGGGCGAGGGAGGTAGGACGTCGGCAGGGCCGTGTCTCTCGGTCGCACCTGTGTCCTGAGTGCCCAGGAGGTGCCTGTGTGTGACAGGGACTCAGTAAACCATTCAGCCACTGTAATATATTCTGTGCCTTTGGGGAAGCAGACACGCTCTGTGACAATGTTGTAGTCCATTGGAACTGTCGACTATATGAATTGGAAGGCCTTTGTGGTCAGTGTTAATTTTGCCACATTACAAATGGCAGGGAAGATTTTATTCCAGACCATTGCAAGTGAGAGATGGAACTCCACTCCCAGTACAACAGGAGCAGGTCAGGGAGTGGGTGGAAAGTCACTGACAGAACTTGATTAGATGCCAAGTGTGGAGGAGGAGGAGGTGGACTGATACCGAGAGAGGGTGGATGCTTGACCGCTGGCTCGGCGGGATTCTTCGCTGAATCTGGCAAGCCAAGGACAGGCCTGGTGGGGAAGGCTCGAAGTTCGGTCGGGGAGGAAGTCCTTGTCCCCATCAGCCGAAAGAGCTGAGTGGTGATTTTGCCCTGGAGCACCTAATGTCGCGTCCTATCAAGATAGGAGAGGCCTTGGAGACCAGGAGGCACCGCAGGACAGAGCTCTGCAGGCAGGCGCTGCTGGAGGACAGCGGTCTGAGCTTCTCCGCGGGGGCTTGCATTGTTCTTACGTTTCAGAGCAGGAATGACGAACTGTCTCCTCCACCATTCCTCCCAAGAGAATCCCAAAGACTGGTTATGTCTCAAGAGAGACCTGTCCAGCGTTTCAGCTCCTTGGCGGTGGGTGCTGTTTTTTTTCCCTCTGAGATACTGTTTCGCGTTTCCTAGGTCCACTCTAACCCTCGCCGCCAGTGCTGTGACTTCAGACGCGGATGTGACTGACCTCTCAGTGCCCTGGGGCCCTCTCAGAGCTAATTGTGCCTCTGGTATCGAGTCAGCCTGGGTGGTCACACATCCCCATGCCCAGGTCACTTCTGGACTTTGCTGATTGTCCTGGAGTGATTATTAATAGTCCTTCTTTTCACTCTCACAAGTGTCCCAGTTTGGTCGACCAGTTTTACGCCCCTCACACGGAGGCTGACCCTGGACCCAGGACTGCTGTGCCCCAGGAGACCCCCTGCAGAGACTTGCACACGTGCCATCAGTTTTTAGCAGGCAGTTGGTTGTCAGGAAGATGCTCAAAGGAGTCCACGCACGTGAAGGACATTACTACCTGCTGCTTTCAGCTTTCTTAGCAGAAGTGGGCACCACTGGGGAGCGAGACGCAGGTGGGGCCGAGGGGGTGTCCCCAGGGCACTGGGGGCTGCAGTGACGTGTCACCAGGCTCAGTATGCCATATGCACTGGCAGTCACCTCAGGCGGGTGGCTTCCAAAGCAGTGTCCATATTTGGATTTCAATTTCCATACAAAATATCGGCAGGATAAGAATCAGCTTTGTATTTTGCAAAGTCAGGGTGCTTGTGAAAGTCACAGGCCCCTGCTCTCATCTCAGATGTGCGGAATCATTTCATATGGGGCCTGGGGCTGGGGGGTTGTCCAGAAATCTGAATTTTTAACAGATTCTGGTGATTCTAATGCATAATCTGGTTTGAGAACCATGCTTCAGACGAAGTAGATGTTTTGGAGCAAATAGATATTCTTATTAACTTGAACAGTTGGTTCCTTCATTCAGCAGCTCTTGACTGAGTGGTAATCACAGGCCAAGCCCTGGGCCAGGAGTGGGGTCTCCAGCCTGGCAGAGGGGACAGGCCCCCCACCTGGTAATGCCCGTGACAACATTGCTGTGAGGGGAGCACAGAGGACGGTGGGGGCTGAAGTGGGGGCTCAGGACAGGCCTCCCCAGGGTGTGAGTCAGAGCTGGGCCCCGGGGATGGGGAGCCCAGGGTGGGGCTGCCTGGCTGTCAGCAGTGTGCGCAGAGGCCTCAGTGGCAGAAGTGGGGATGTGGAGGGTGCAGTGGGAAGAGGAGCAGTTGGGGGGATAGGCAGGCAGGAGGGGCAGAGGCACTTGGTTTGGGGGCTGGACTCAGAATGAGCACTTCGAAAAAGATGTAAAAAATATGTAAATAAATAGAATGAGCACTTCGGGGCTGGAGGTGAGGGAGGCCGTGTGGTGTCCGTGGAGGCTGGTGGGGACCCTGGTCTCTTACGTTGTGTGAGCTGATGGCACCAACAGGCAGCCACCCACGGACTACCTGAGCAGCTTCCTAGTGGCCGCGGGCAGGCGAACCCTGGAGACAAGGGTGCCTTGGCAGCCAAGCTGTCCGTCTGGGGAGGTGCAGGCGGGGGGAGTGCTGTGCGCAGGCCGGGGCTGTGCTCCCACCGCTGGTGTGGGCCCGCCTCTGTGCCAGATGCCATCAGCCTCAGGTCTATAACACGCGCGTCTGGTCTGTGTCTCCCCTAGATCCTGCCTGGCCTGTATATCGGCAACTTCAAAGGTAAGTTCTCTTCGTTTATTATTGCGGTGAGATACACAAACTATAAAATATGCCATTTTAGCCATTTTTCATCGTGCAGGTCGGTGGCATTACGTACATTCACACTACTGTGCAGCCATCACTGCTGTCCGTCTGCAGAACTCCTTCACTTTTCCTACCTGAATCCCTGTCTCTACTGGACACTAACTCCCCAGCCCCTGGAAACCACCACCCTGCTTTCTGTCTGAGAGTCTGACTGCCCTAGGGGCCTTGTGTGAGCATTAGTCCTTCTGTGACTGGCTTATTTCACTGAGCACTATGTCCTCAGAGTTCACCCATGTTGTAGCAGGTGTCGGGACTTCCTTCCTCTTGAAGGCGGAGTGATATTCCACTGTGTGGATAGACCGCATTGTGTTTGTCCATCATCTGTGGACGGGCTCGTGGGTGGCTTCCGCCAGTGGTGGTCTCATTTTTTACAGACCAGTTTGAGGCTCTCATACACGGTGAGTCGAGGTGTAGGTTCAGCTCATGTGAAGTGAGGCCACCGCTTATGCCCGGCCCCTTTCTGTGGCCTCGCCCTCGGGCCCCCACCCTTGGCCAGTGGCTGGCTGAGTGGTGTGGAGCCCCACAGGTTCCACCTTGACCGCTGACCTCCATTTTAACTATGCATGTTTGCTGGAGCTTTATTATCAAAAGAAGATGCTAAAAGGCACATTTGGCAGCCATGTAACTTGTTTAACATCTTTTATCACTTTTGTTTTCTAGTTATTAATACATTTCAGAACCTACTTTTTGAGCACCTGGGGAAAGCAAGTGGCAGCCTCGTCTCTAGCAGATTATTCTTAGCCTGTGTTCCTTTTCCTCTTACGCGTTTCCCTGCAGCTTGTTCGCTATTTGTTGATATGCTGTCAGCTGTTGACTTTATTTTCAGCTCATTTGTCTCAAAAGAATCTAGTTGCAGAAGGGAGCAGAAACCCACGGAGCAGAGTGCAGGTTGCAGGGCGGGGCTGGTCCCGGCAGGAGGTGTCTTGAGTGCGACTCAGAGCCCGCTTCCCTTGTGCTTTGCCCGCGGACGGGGCCCAGGACACGTGCAGAAGCTCGTCTGCCGTGCGGGTCGGAGAGGCCCGACGCGTCACAACGCCTCCCTCGCCAGACAAGCCAGGACGCCTCCTGTTTGTCTTCTGGTTGTTGCCTAAGCTTGTGAGTTCAGGTTCACATTAACTGTTAAGACAATCTTTATGGCTTCTCTGCGTGACATGCATTTTCTCTTCTTCCCCTTGGGCTCCGGGGGCAGCTAGTCGGCTTCAAAGAGAATTCAGCACAGTGAGCTGCCAGCTGCCACTTGCTGCTAGAGCGTGTTAAAAATAGTCCTGGAGTTCCTAAATTAGTGAGCTTCGTAGTTCTGAAAAGGCAGCAAGTGCTTTCGGTAGGCAGGCGAATTGTGCTGGAACCATTAATACCTTTACGGTGGTTCAGTGAGTTATTAGCAGCTTTCCTGAGGAGAGGGGAATGTCTTCATGTTTGAGAACAAACAGGATTTAGGACGAATTCTTGAAAGTAGCATTGCTAGGTGAATGATTTGACAGACCACAAATTGGGATGAGTACCGATCAAATCCAGTACTTCTGCCAGCAGTTTCGAAGAAGTTTACCTTTACCCACAGAAGGTCGCTTTCTTCTAGAAGGACGCGCACGTGACTCCAAGGGAGACCGAAGGCTCTTTGTGCTAAAATCTGTGCCTGTTTTCTAAATGTGTGCACAGTGGGATAGCAGCCCCCAGTTCCTGGGCCCCCGCCACGCAGGCCACCCGGGGTGAGCCCCGCCCACAGCCACGCAGGCCGCTCCTGGTTCTGACAGCTGATATCTAGTTGTTGGCCTCAGTTTTTCTGACACTAGTATGTGGTCATGTTTTACTCACTCGTTAATTCACCAAACATGTATTAAACACGAGGTGCAAGGTTTTCTAAAACAAGAACGACAGTGCAGTGCATAGACAAGCTGGAAGGAGGCCTTGTGTGTGTGCAGATGCCTGTGAGTTAACTCACTCACCCCACAACGTGCTGAAAGTGCCTGATGCGTGGGGCCCTTTGCGGGGAGTCTGATGTGCATGTGCATCCTGGTCCTCTTGTGATTCAGGGTCCGAGGATCGGGTCCTGCAGATGGAGAGAAGCCAAGGGGCAGGCCCACCTTGGAGTCCAGTCACCCTGCAGCCCATGAGCCAGATGGTGACACAGCCTGGACGTGAGAGGCCAGCCCACATGAGGCTGACACACCAGCTTGTGCCTGGTACTCGATGGGTCCGCCAGCATCAGGCCCTCCTCGCCTCCACCCCCCCCCCCGGGAAATGGGAACCATGTACCTACTTTGGGCTGTTGTGAGAAGGGGACAGATGTGTGGCAGGCACTGGTCAGCCTCAGTCAGCAAACGTGGGAGCCCGAGGTAAGAGGGTGCTGACTTCTGGAAAGTGGGGAGGAAAGTGTGCTTCCACAATGTCTCATTTAGTCATTTTCTTCTCTTCTTAAACTACAAAGAATACATGCTTATTGTAACACAGCAACCAATATAGACATATACAAAGGAAAATTAATGAAAAATCGTTTGGCATTTCTGAGCGATCTTTGATTTTCACACAGTGGACTGGCACTGCGCCACAGCCCATGGTCTCCTGCCCCGTCTCCTCCCTCCTGCCTCCCTCCCCCCATCCTTTCTTCCTTCCTTCTGCCTTCCCTGCCTTCTTCCTTCCAAGGCGATGCTTTACATGTCGCTTTGCAACTTCCTTTTTTCCTTTTTAACTTTGCAGTGAATCACAAACGGTCTCCCAACACCTGGTGATCTCTCCACCTAGAGAAAAACCCACAGACAAACCCAGATTCTGGAGCCCAGTCTTTGACAAGAGCCCCTCAGCTGAGGTGCCTGCAGCTGCCTCTGCCCAGGCGCCAGGAGGGGAGGTGGGAGTGGAAGGGCAGCTCTTTCCGGGGAGGGGGTGGGGTGGCCGCTTCCTCACACACTGCAGGAGTGGATGTGCACTTACGTCGTTCTCTGTCTGACTAATTTCACTGAGCCTAATGCCCTCCAGGTCCATCCACATTGTTGCAAATGGCAGAATTTCCTTCTTTTTTGTGGCTGATTCAGTGTGTGTGTGTGTGTGTGTGTGTGTGTCCCACATCTTCATCTGTCCATGTTGATGGACACTCGGGTTGCTTCCATACCTTGGCTACTGCAAATGATGCTGCTATGTTATCATTTATATGTGAAATCTAAAAAAATAAAACAGACTAGTGAATACAATGAAAAAGAAACAGACTGACCAATATAGAGAACAAAATAGCAGTTACCAGTGGGAAGAGAGAAGGGAGGAGGGACAAGACAGGGGTGTGGGACTGAGAGACACAACTGCTGTGTGTCACGTGAATAAGCAGCGAGGCCTTACTGTGCAGCACGGGGGATGCAGCCACTATTCTGTAATAACTCTAAGGAGAGTATAGTCTGTAAAAACACTGAATCGCCATGCTGCACACCTGAAACTAATACAACACTGTAAATCAACCACACTTCAATTTTATAAAGTGGGTGTGAGCTGACAGAGGGAGCCCTTGTGTTTGAGGATGTCCGCGGAATCCCAAAGAGGGAAAGCCGGCTCGGGCGCTGTGTGTGCGGTGATGCACGTGTGCACACGCTTGAGGCCTCAGAGCTTTTGTCCTGTGTCTGCCCCGAGACTGGCCGTGGTTCCCAGTTGCACAGGCAAGGCCAGGGTGGTGAGTGTAGTGTGCCTATGGTGGCCTGTGCCAGCTCAGCCTCGGAGAGCCGGCAGGGCTGCGAGCAGCGGTTCAGATGTCTTTGAAGTCAGTGTGCGTTTGGAAGCATTCCGAGTTATTGGAGACTGAGGCCCGTACCTCAGCCGTGGGCCTGAATCTGGTCCAGATGGTGTTAGGAGTGATGGCGGTAACAATAACACACACTACGAGCCAGCCAGGCGCTGTTCAAAGCAATTTTTATCATTTAGTACTTCCAGCAACACTCCGAGGTGACGATCTGACCGTTCTCCCACTTTGCAGATGAGAACGGTGAGGCACAGAAACACTTGCTCAAGGGCAGCACCAAAAATGGAGGGAACAGGCAGGAACTGCCCCATTTTGGCCCTCACCCCAGGTTGGAAATGTGTCTACTGAAAGGTTGAACCCACTAGCGGCAAGTTTATAACTCTAGAAGTTACTGTAATGAATAATAATCTGTGAGTCTGGAAGCCGCTGAATTAACTTTGCAGTGGGAAGTGTCACTACAAAACAGACTGGAATCTCCTGCTCGTCGCTCGGCGGATCTCAGCTTGGGAGTGAAAGTTGTTCAAAAGTGACTCAGAACAGTGCTGGGGGTCAATGGCCAGAGCAGAGGCAGTGGCTCCCTTTAAAACAGAGACCTTCCTCCCTCCTGTCCTCGTCCTGCACGGCTGTGCTCTAGAGGCCACGGATCAGAGTGTCTGAAGGCACCCCCTAGGGAGTTCTTTCCTGCCAAATACCTGTTTCTCTAGAGCGCTTGGTTGATGTTGCTGGTTTTCAGTACTTTCTGCAATATGTTTTTGTTCATTTTACTCAGAGACAGTCCTGCCTGACCTGCTAGACCAGCTTACTTTTCATGGCCACTCTGGCGTTTCCCGCATCTCACAGCTGGTCATCCCTTTCGTCTTCTGTGTTGGTGTAAGATCCTAAGGGAGCAGGTGGCTGTCGCTCTGCCCTCTGAGGACGGCTTCTTCCAGGAAGGCACCTGCTACTCAGGTGCCGGTCCTACCAGCAGTGGGTGGGACCTTCCTCTGAGCTGCACGGGGAGCGTGCCGCAGCACAGGAGAAGGGCCAGCTGGGTCGGTTTCTGTTTCAGCGCTCCTGCTGTGTGAAGGCGACGTTCGCTTCTTCAGAAGCCATGTGAGGGTAAGCAGGCTGGCATCAAGACTGGGCAGGAGTCCGGGGCCGGGAGAGATGCTGATGGACATAGGGAAGAACATGGTTGACTGTGTTTCGTGTGAATGCAATTTATGATGAGTTTTGTCAGCAGCATTTTCAAAATTTTGTTTTTCCTGATTATAAAACTCATGTGGGTTCATCAGTTAAAATAAAATAAAAATTAAAAAACCCAAACGTGATAGAAGTATGCTGAGAGAGTGTAAACTTCCCTGAAGCCCACACCTCGAGGTAACCGTGGTCAGTGTGTCTCCCTCCAGACTTTTTTCCACGTGAATTCCAAGCTAAATCTTCCCGTTCGTTTTATTAGTACTGACGTGTTGCATTTGTGATTGCAAGAGACTGGGAGTTGTGCTCTGGCCTAGAAATGGCACCAACCTGCTGCGTTGGGGCAGGGGCACTGTTGGCACCAGGTCAAAGGTCAGTCACCAGAGGCCCTCTGGGGCTCCGTGTGTGCAGTGTGCCCAGGCCTCCGGGGCTCTTATTCAAGTGCAGATTCTGATCGTGTGGGTTGCCTTGGGCCTGGCAGTCTGCCTTTCCAGCTCACTCCCACCCGGGGCCGTGCTGCTGCCTGGCAGACCCCAGTTTGAGCAACAAAGGACTAAGTTCTCCTGAGACTTCCGGGAGAGCTGGCACGAAACTCCAGGCTTATGCACATGCCTGTGGGCCAGCTGATGAGCCCACGGCCAGTTTTCCGGCAGCATTCACACTCGTTACCACGGTGCCCGTGGCTGCAGGCAGCCGTGCATCCATCACTTGTCAGCCTGAAGAATGAACGTCATCCTGCAGTAGCTCTAGCTGAGCACTTATGCACTTAAATGTGGGTGGGCAGAGCCTGCGCTTGTGGGAAAGAGTAACCCCAAAGTGCCGCATGTATGTGGACGGAGCTACAATGAAGTAGGAAGGAGGACCGAGCAGAAGCACCTCCAGGAGTCGCTTCTGTTTTCTTTGGAGCCCAGCAGCCAGTTTTCTCATTTGTGGCGTCAAGGACTGTTGTATTAAAAAACGGTTAATTTTATTCCCAAACCACGTTTTTGTTGTTGTTTATCTTAATCTGTGTTACAGAAGTATATTTATGGTATGATGAAAATATTGTAAAGTTAGGTTGTGGTGATGACTTTCGAAGACTTTTTTCCTGACTTCCAACGTGTTAGTTACATGCTTACTGCAGAGTATTTAGAGCAGTGATTCTTCGTTTCTGCTTGATCATCAAGGCCTATTAGAAGTGCAGACTCCCGAGCCTGCCGCAGACCTTGGGCCAAGTTGGAGCCCAGGAATCTGCCTCTTTAACAAGACCCCGGGCAGTCAGCACATGGGTGTGTTAAACGTCCATAACTGCTTGTGTTGAATACACACACACAAAGTATAAAGAAGAAACAGTTAAAAACATTTGTAATTCCATCTCAAGATTATCACTCTTTGGGCTAATTCCTCATAGCAGTTTTCCCCACTATGTGTGTTTATCTTCATTCGTTCTTACGAATTGAGTTTATATTGTATTTGTAGTTTGGTACCAGCTCCCCTGGCCCCATGCTTCATATTGTATCCTGAGCTTTTTCCATGTTGTTGATATTCTCCAGAAACATCGTAACTAATCACTGGCTTTTTCAGTCCGTTTTACTCTGTGTCATTTTAAAAAGCTTGTCCCAGGCCGGGACCGGGACAGAGGGGGAGTCTACCCCCTTGTTTTTTGCTAGACCCCTGTTTTGTAGGTTAGCAGAAGGGTTCTGGCTTGGCCTCCCAGTTCATTCAGTCTGTCTTCTACAGGTAGGAGCACTGGAAGGGAATGAAATTTTGGCGTCTCCTTAGCTGCAAATGCATATAATCCAACAGCCAACTGATACCTTACGGACTGTTTTGTTTGGAATTTCCGGACAATGGCATTTTTGGTTTTGCCATAAAGTGAAATTTAGACGTTAAAAGCCACGTCTGCATCTGGACCCATTCCCTGCTGTTTGACTTCAGGGTTGAATCATCTCTGGCTGGTTCCTATATCTTATATAGGAAGTTGTTTTTGTATTTAATTTCAGCCTAGATTAGTAATCATGAAGAAGTAATTTTAAAAACCATTTTAAACATCTTTCTTGTTACATGTTTCACATGAGAGACTAACTTAAGGGTCTGCAGCTTGACAAGTGCCAACTACAAAATGATTTCACAGCTGTGCTTCCTTTAAACAGCAACAATCGACTGTAATGTTTAGTCATCTGGATACATGACTACTTTGTATCAAAAGATGTGCCAGTCAGAAATAAACTTAGTTGTCTGCAGAATATGTAAAAGCAACAACCCTGAATTCCCTAGATCTAGATTATTCTGGTGTAGTCAGTTATGATGTTTTAAGAAAGAAATATGCAAGTCATTTTGTGTCTTTTTCTGGCTATAACCTTTAGGAGTAATTCCCTTGCAGAATATATTAAAATGACCTCTTCTTTCTTCTGTGACAGATGCCAGAGATGCAGAGCAGCTGAGCAGAAACAAGGTGACACACATTTTGTCTGTGCACGACAGCGCCAGGCCGATGTTGGAGGTGAGGGAGGGCGGCTGCACGTGTCTGCACTTGTGTTCCTGGGTGTGTTTGGCGTGAGTGAAGCCGCTGTGCCCCGCTAACGCCAGTGTGCTCCCATACTGCTGGCTCTGTGCGTGCCTTTGCCTGGTCCACGGCTCGGCGGAAGGGCGCCTTCCTGTTCTGACTGCTCCTGTTGTGTTGCTCACTTGCTTTCCTGGCTAAATGCCAAAGGTGAGCTGGGGCCGTGTCTCCCTCTGGATTTTATGGCAACTTAAAACCCATTTTCATTCCTTTCAAAATTACCTTCTGTTTTAGAATCCAGAAGAAATCAGGCTGCACATTTCCTGACTTTCCCTCCCATTTAAGCTCAATTATCTGCAATTTGCATTTGGGAATAAAAGGCAATGGAGGGTCAGTTGTCCCTGGAGGTTTTCCAGGGTTGCTCTGGTACAGAGACTGTCAGTGCAGAAGCTTGTGTGTCTAGGGTTTAAAGTAAACAGGGTGTGCCTGCCCGTTCACTGATTCCAAGCACATCTGCAGTTTTACCCTAATGGACGATTTGAGCTGTTGGCTGGGAGCAAAACCTGTGACTCTGTTTATTAGCCTTGACAGACCCCAAGTTACCTCTTTTTAGAAAATCATGTGAGTGTGGTTGTGATGTGTGTGCTTTTCTGTTTTAGGGTGAGCTGTGTGAGACGGAGGGGTGGCTTGTTCTGAAAGTAATCATCCTAGTTCAAGCAGTTTTCAATTAAATTCATATTATACAAGAGTAGGTAATGTACTTTTATTTCAAATTTGTCTGTTTTACATGACCATTAGAGCTGCTGGATTTTAGCTAGTGTAAAGCGAGTGAGAACACAGGATAACAGTGATTCTACCGACATCAAACCGCAGAGGACCACGGGGGTGAGCAGACCCTACTCCTGCCTCCAGGTTTTTGAGCTTCTACTTTCCTCTATTGTTTCAGCTCATGATTTTTTGTTAAGGTTCTATAATTTGTGCTGCAGCATGATTTTGTTGAAAACAACAACAACAAAACATCATTTTTTGGGAGCCTAGCAGTTCCCTTGAAAATAGCTACTCCATTTTTCATCCATCAACAGTGGTTTGTATTTAACATGTAGCCGAGCTACGGCCTAGACCAGAAGTCAGACACAGACTGGTCGTGACTGACTTCCTCTTGAATCACAAGGTGAGGCTGGAGGTTCCTTTATTTTAGAGCACTGCATAGACGTCCTCCCACCCTCGCCCTCCGGGCTGCCTCACCACGTTACGCCCCATGCAGGGCAGCACCTGTCACATGGGAGCGTGGCCCTTACATATGTCCAGATACAGAACCTTCAGGTGTCAGGAATGACAGAGCCCCGGCTCTTGTCTGTCCCACCCCCCCTGTTTTACACGTGGGCAACGAGGTCTGGAGACTAAAACAGATGCGGTTGTGACCCAGTGTAAGGAGGTCACTGTTTGAGTAAAAACCTCAGGACTCTGGGTAAACTATGTCCCCCCATCAGTGACACGCCACATGTCCCTTTTTATTCCCCATGGGACTGCATTTACTTGGCGACAATCTGCTTCAGTCTTTGTGTGCTATTATTATCTTGCTTAATAATAAGTACTTTCCTGTGATCTCACATTTATTGAGGGTTAGACCACCGTTCTGTAGCATGACGTACCTTAACATTGCCCCTCATAATTTATTTTTAACTTTACAACTAATTCAGGAATATATTCTTACTTAAAAATTAAAACAGTAGGTTTTCTCTGATTACATGAGCGGAGGAAACTGAGGCACGAAAAGTTATGTGAACTGGCACGTTCACCGTAAGTGATCGGAGCAGAGGGAGCTCACCAGAGGCCCAGAAGCTCCGGACCTTTGTTGAGCCCTCTGCCTGCTGCGTAAAGGCAGGTGTCTCTCTTAAATTTCAAATTCAGTTCTAGAAGCCTTAATTTCAGTCAGCCCGAGATGACTCAGGGAAGTTATTTGTTTGGAGTTGGTAGGGAATTAATGGATGGATTTTATCTTTCAGCAGCTCCATGTTATGCTGGCCCTGGTCCTTGGAGGGAAATGGGGTTGGGATGAAGGTGAGAGGGTAGATCATGCACAGGGCTGAGCAGCCAGCCTGATGAGGGGTCCCTCGTGAAGGGTGGGGGGCTAAGGGATGGGAGAGGAGAGAGCTGGGACCTCCTTCCCTCTCTGAGGTCTTCGAAGCCATGCGCATTTATCGAATGGCCCCTCGCTTTATCCGGGCAGCCCGGGGCTGGGCGGGGCTGGGCTGGAAGTGGGGAGGCAGTGACTGCCTCAGACTGAAAGGATTCAGTCCCGTCACATCCGCGTGGGAGTTCTGTGGGCCCTGCTGCTGTGCAAGACAGCACAGGTTCTTCTTCGGTGGACGAGACAAGGTCTGTTTGTCCTCGGAACCCTGGGGCAAGGTGTCGGTGGAGGGAAACAGGCCCAAGCCTCCAACTGCTGTCTCTTCAGAAGAGCATCTGAGGGTTAGATCTTCCAGAATAGAGTCTTAGGGACTGCAGAAACATAGGAGGCTTCGTACTCACCGAGTCAGCCCTAAACTAGCACCTGAGATCCCGAGGAGCTCTGGCCCCGTTTCCACGCCTGCTGCTCTTTGTTTGACGTAGAAATCCCAGCTGCACGGCGTCCTGGAGTTCACCCGCCTACCCCCTTCACTGTGTGGCCAGGAAGCTGAACCTCAGAGACGTGAGGGGATTCCCATGATCCCACAGCTGGTTTTGATGGAAACCTAGATCTCCCTTTCAAGGCAGAGATTTTCCCAGCATGCTTCACTGCCTTGGTCCTTTCCTCGCATGACTGATGCTTCTGATTTGGTAGCAGGATCGGTAGATGTTGGCACATCCACTTTGGAAAGGTGCTGTTTGTATCTGACAGTGTATCAAAATCCCTGCCTCCCTGTGCCATCATCAGCATGGGTCTTGCTCATCTTTACTTTTAATTAGCAATGCTTTTATTTTGATTTATTTGCTGTGAATGCCTTCCTTGCACCATCAAGCCCCCTGTCCAGACAGCTCTCCCGTCTGAAAGCAGGGAGTTGATCATTCACTCATTTTTGAGCTCCTCCCACAGGCCAGGCCCTGGGACAGGTGCTGGCCGTAAAGTGAATGCATCCCTGTGTCTGCCAGGAAGAAGCCGTCAGTGTGTAAACAAGATACCTATTCTGGCTATTTTGTACATGTTGATAGTAATTATAGTCCAGTGGGAGAAGGGCTCAGGCTCAGGGCAGGAATCACTCAGGGAATAGGGCTTCCTCCTCTGCCAGGTGGGTCTGGACAGTCTGCAGTGCCAGGTCTGTGGAGGTAACTGGGAATTTGGAAAATCTGATTGGAGCCGTTCCAGCCAGAAGGAGGTGGCAGAGGACCAAGACCTGACTTTTAGGGGGGCCCCGACTCCACGGGGTCACACCAGCCCCACGTGACCCCAGGAACCCTGGGGGCCCGGCCAGCTAGGCGGCACAGCCAGACCCGGAGGTTCCCTTACGTCACCTGCTAGCAAGTGGCAGAGCCTGGGGGAGAAACCTTTGCACACGCATGCATTTCAAATAGGAATTTAGCCCAAATCTGTAATTACAACATTTGGGGGGGGAAAGCTCCTCCCTCTGATGCCACGGTGAGGACTGGGCGGGGGACATCACATGAGTCTGCTGAAGGTGTTCCCCATTTGTGATCTGTGTCTTCGGCGCCGACTGGTTGCTCCAGACTTGAGCCGTGGTGAAAACTCCTGTCACAAAGGTGGTGCTTTTTCAAATCAGAAACCCTGTGTTGTTTGTAGTCATATTGAGCAACGAAAGGTTTCTCCCTTCCCCTGAAGAAATAAACAGAACTCTACCTTCCTGATGTAAAAATTTCAGAGTTTGTTTCATTTTTCACGTGTTCCGTTGTTGGGCATTTAACAAGAGTACCTGCAAGAAACAAACCTGTTTCACTATTAACAAAAATGCTTTAAAAAGTATTCCCATTCCTTCACTGGGCCAGCCACACAGGGATTTGACTTTTAAGTGATTTAGAAGAAGAAAAGAGTTGACACACATACACTCGGGGCAGAGTGTCGTGTGTGTGCAGGCAGGTGTCTGAGCTCGAGTCTGGCTTGGGTCTTCTCCCCATTTTAAGCTGTGACTTTCACATTAGAACTTTTTAAGCTTTTGCTTTTATTTTTAAGAAAAGGATGTTTTCATCAGTCATTATTTATTCTGCTGATTCAGTTTCTATTTTCTTAAACACTGAAGGTCTTTTTTAAGGCATCCAGGCTCCAAGTTCAGTTTTGTTAGTTTTATGTGTCGGTGTCTGCTGCTCCTGGTGCTGGTTCTCACTGTTGTCTGTGTGTCTGCACAGACAGACATGCCGGTGAATACCCCAGGACAGGTCCGGTCTGCTGAGACCGAGGGGCTCCTGGAAGGACCTCGGTCCACTGCCGCGTGTCTGTCTGGTCACCCACCCCATTTCTCACCCTCAGAAGTTCTGTTGGCTTCCCAGGTGTCAGAGAAGCCAAACCCAAAGGGTGAAACTGTGCTCCTCTGTCCGCTTCTTTCTTCCTCCCTCCTCTTGCCCACCCAGGTCCAGCCTCCTTCAAAGCTCAGCCCAGCTCTTCTTCTGACAAGGACACTTGCTGTACCCACCAACCTCAGGACTCCTTCCCTTTTTCTGTAACATGTGGTTTGTGCTCTTTGTTGGGTCGTGAATTGCGTGTGCTCTGTGACAGACTGTGGGGGGTCATCCAGTGGGCTTGTGACCTCTGCTCGATGGTCTGCAGCCTCACTGCCTCTGTCCAGGCTCCTGAGCTGGTCTCAGGCCACGGCAGGCAGGCACCACTTTGGAGCTCTTTGGTGTCTCCAGCGCTCAGCCTGGGTCTGATTCTCGGGGCCCCTCTGGGAGCCTGCTGTTGAACCCGTGGCCCAGAACATTTCCGCTCCACTCCCAACTGGAAGTCATGTCCTGGGTCACTTGTGGCTCCCTTCATGGCATGAAAGAAAAGCAGCGTCAAGAGCGATGTACTGATCACCAGTGACGTGTGAGGCCAGAGGTCTGGCTAACGCAGCACAGCCGCCCTCTGCGTCTCCCCGTCAGCGAGGTGCAGGGGTCCTGCCCTGCAGAGTGGACGTGGCCTCTAGTTCAGCATTACCTCCTGCTAAGTTACTGCAACCACGCGACCTTTTGATCTCCCCGTGGCCCTTTGATCTGCAGTAGAAGCTTGGTCCTGCAAGGAGGACAGCATGACCTAGGACACAGACAGTGGGTGATCAGTTAGAAGAAGACTTGCGCAGCCAAGGCAGCACGCTTGAGGTGGAGGCAGAGTTAGCTGAGACATTGTCTCAGATTTCAGGGAGCTTCTAGCCAGATCACAAGAGGCTGAGAGAACCTTCGAAGCCCCGGGATTCTGTTCTGCCTCAAGAGGGAGACCCTTCTTACCTGTGTCCTCCTCTGGAGGCTTTGCAGGCAGACCTGGGGCATGTCACCCCTGGTCCTGCCTTTCTGCCATCTGGAGATGTGCCAGTGCTCTGCTCTCAGGACCCTGGGGCCCCTTCTGTCTGTGACCTTCAAGTCACAGGAGCTCTCAGCCACATTTCCCCTGGCACAAGGAAGATAATTGTCCCACACACACAAGTGTGGGCAAGGATGTTCACTGCTGCTGTGTTTGGAATGCAAAAAATTGAGCCAACCCACACATTCAGCAGAAGGGTACTGGTCAGTTGTGATACATCCATATTGAGAAATTCCCTGCAGCGGTTCAGAAAGAAGAGGAAGGATCAGATGTGTGCACGGGAGAAGGAGAATCGCTCAGCAAAAGAAGCGAGTTGCAGAGTGATATCCGCAGTGTGATCCCGTGTCTGTGAAGTTGCACGTCAGCTGTGCGTCTCTGTGTGCACATGTCTGAGTGCATAACGCACAGGGGGAGGGTCCGAAAGGGCCGTGCCAGACTCCTGAGCGGGGAAGAGGAGGAGGATGCGGGGAGAGGGCGGGAAGGAGGAGTTTCACTTTTTTCTCTATTTATTTTCTACAGTGGGAGCATCTTCATAGTATCTTCTTGAGTGAAGAAGGTAGGGAGAGAGGGCGGGCAGGTGGCCGCGCTCGGCGTCTGTGGAAGTGACGGGCAGGTTGCACTGGGGTGCTCAGGCTTGGCTGCGATGAGTCCGGTGCTTGGTAGCAGCATTTCCCGTGGACCTGTGTTGGACGTGTGACACCAGAAGTGCCGTGTGCTGTCGGCCACAGTCAGTGGGCACAGAGCTCCTCTGTCAGTCGTCGTAACCTTTGAGGGAGAAGGCACCCCTTGAACACTTTCCAACTGTGTGCATGCTCAGTATCAGTTATGTTCTGCTTCTGCTGGGCTGTTTCCGTTGAATGAGTTTGTATCCTTCTCTGGGGTTCACAGATCCCAGCTGCAGCGTGAAGCGGTGGTGGGACTCCTGCTGGGATTGGCCCCTGTTTCCAGTGAGGGCGAGGTCGGTTGCCGCACTGGCCTTACAGAAAAGTCCACGCTGTCGTGACTGCTCATGAGATCCGGGGCCTTTGAAAACAAATCATTGTTTGACCTGGAGCAGTTTTCGGGTTGACAGTTGTTTCCACCTCTCTAGTAAAGTCTTTGACGCAACCCGAATATCGGTGGCACCTACTGTACCCAAGGCTTGCAGCTTTCATGCGTTGAGGTAAATTTGTTTGAAGCCAACCCCAGACTTAAATAGAAATGACTCAAATAGAAATGATTATGGTAGGTGTCGAAAACTGTCTAGTAATCGCTCTTTCTTGAATCCAGCTGCGTGTGAGTTCCCTGTGTGGGCAGTCAAATACAAAGACGGCAGGCAGCTCCACCTGGCTCTGAAGCCAGACTCCAGCACGGCTGGACAGAGAGCCTGAGACCCTCCAGGACTGCACTGGGCCCAGAGGAGAAGGCAGTCGCTCTTTGTCTCTAGGTGGAGGAGCCCTGTGTCAGGCTCCCTGTGGCCTGGCCCTCGAGAGCTCCCTGCATGTCTCTCTGGTCCTCACGCTTACCGACCAGCCTCTCCGTGCAGGTGAAGACTTTTCCAGAGCGCTCTTCTTCCTGGGCTTCTGCTCAAAGCCAGGCCCCAGTTCTGGAGCATCTCCTGCTGAGCCCCACCTCGCCCCTCTTCTCCGGACCGCCCCCCCCCCCCCCCGCGTGGTGAAGCGCTGCGCACACGTGCTGAGCGCTGCTCCTGGGCGGGCTTTCCCAGTCCGGCCCCTCTCAGTCCTCCACGGGGAGCAAGCCAGTGGCAAGACCCGCCAGGGTTTCCAAGCCAAGATCCCGGGAGAAGCTTGTGGCATGTGGCCTGGCCCCTCTGCTCCAGCTGGAGGGGCAGTGCGCACTGACACGCTGTACAACAGTGCCGTAAGTGCTGAAGCACGCGCCAGTTTGGACAGGATCCCCGTGCCCCGGGGCCGGGGGTGGGGAGATAGGTGGAGAGGAGCAGGGAGGCATGTCTGGTGCAGCGTGTGTGTGTGTGTGTGTGTGTGTGTGTGTGTGTGTGTGGAGGGGGTTGTCTCACGTCGGACCAGCCCATGTCTGGTGCAGCGTGTGTGTGTGTGGGTGTGTATGGAGGGGGTTGTCTCACGTCGGACCAGCCCTTCCGGGCCGCTTGGGAACGGGGAAATAAGCCCTGGGCCGCAGGACATGTGGATGGGGCTGGGTGTAGCAAAGAGGGTGGCCAGCAGCGCGGGGTGAGGGTGGTGCCACCTTCAGTTCTCCTTTTGGCTAAGTTGGGAGTTATTCCTTCAGCTTCAGCAGATGTTAATTGAGTGCCCACCTTGCAGGAGGGACTGGGGACAAAACACAAAGAGAAGCAAGAGGTGGCCCAGCTCGGGAGGAGGCAGGCACGAGACCCTTGCAGCGGTTCAGAGCTGTGAATGCGTGGCAGGGCGGGGGGCCCGGGGCGCCCAGGAGAAAGTGGCCAGCCCCGTGGGGTCAGCCAGGCCTCGCCAAGGAGTCGACCCCGTGGAGTGACCCTGAAGGATGGCAGGGCTTGCTGGGGAGCGGTGGCACAAAAGGGCAGCTGGAGCGGAAGTGGGGGCACGGGGTGTCAGAGGCACCGGCCGTACACAGCGCAGGGCGAGCCCCGCCGGGTGAGGCTCTGCAGAGCAGGTCTGCAGGGAGCTGGGCTGGGCGAGGAGGCTCAGGGAAGACTAGGTTCTGCTCGCCAAGGCGGGGAGTCCGAGCTTGCCCTCGTGTGAAGCAGAGACTCAGCAAAGGTTCACGAACAGCCAGGTGACACGCTCAGGTTCCTTTTCCAGGGTGCCGACTGGGGGATGGGATGGAGTGAGGGAGGGGGCACCAAGGAGACTGCTGGGGAGCTCTTGCAGTAATCCTGGGCAGAAATTGTGAGGGACTGAACTGGGTTTTTTTTTCTGTAATCGGAAGAGTCACTTCCACAAAGTGGTCCTGCAGCGGCACCGCAGGATGCAGAGGAGTTGGAGGGGAGGGGCTCGGGGTCCGTGCAGTCCTCTGGCCATCAGCCCTGAACGAGGAGGCTCTTGTGCGTGAGTGTGTTGGGTCCTGTGGATCCTGGAAAGGGGGAGAGGCATAGGAGCAAACCGGGAAGGCTTCAGCGGGGGATGCAGTTTTGCTAAGGAGTTTAAAAGGGAAGAGGAGCCTTGTTTGCAGGAACCACAAGGAAGAGTAGATGTGTTTCTGGTCCCAGGTCAGGACAGCACAGCGTGTGGCTATAGGCCAGCAGGGACCCCACTGGTGACGGGTGTCTGGCCCACGGGCACTGGAGGGGTTGCAGGCTCCTTGGGTGAATGGCCTTGGAGTCTGCAGTCACCAATTTGAATGAGAAGCTAAAGGTGGTTAGTTGGTTAAAACCTAAAGCAGAGTTAAACGACTCTACTGGCACTGTTGTTGTTTTTAGCCACAGGAAAATTTAGCCATTTAAATGTAGCCTGGTTTACGCAAATTTGCCATTTTTAGGTGCTCCTAATAACTCAGTACCTGGTAGGCGCTGCAGGTGGACCCCGTGCCTGCCACACCTGCAAGGGAGCGCCCCAACCTGACTTCACAAGCTGGGGGTGGGGCAGTGGCGCAGCTGAGGTCGGGCCCACATCCCTGGAAGTGCTTCCCCCTCGGGTCTGAGCCCTGGGACATCTCTGTGTGAGGCGGGGCAGAGGTGGGTGTCCGGCCCCAGGTCTGGATTGAGAGCCCCTTTCTCTCCTTTCAGTCTTCACCACGGCCAGCACAGGTGTTCCAACACTCATGACTGAGCAGGGCACCTCCGGCCAGCTCTGCCCTCTCTTCCAGGGGGTCTCGAGTGGAGGGAGGTGAAGGTCGGGGCTGGGCCATGGCTGCTGCAGCCCCGGGCAGAGGTGAGGAGGCAGACGCACCTGGAGTCTGAGAGGGAGCCTCCTTCTGAGGGCCAACTGTGGACGTGGTGTTTGCTTCCCAGGCGTTTTCCAGTTAAGGGAAGGTTGTGCATGCAGAGCAGAGGAAGGAGAGGCCTCCCCCTCGTCATCCAAACGGCTGCAGAGGGACGGCTTCCCCACGTGGCGTGATCACTCGGAGCATCTCGGACACAGAGTGGTGCCCAGACCTTGGCTTGAGCCCTCTGGTCTTGGAAACTGTTCCCGACCAGGGCAGTTAGAGGCCATTCTGGATGGTACTCGTCGTGGCCTGGTGGGGGGGGGGCTGGTCCGACTGGAATTTCCCTGTTCGGTGAAAGCCGTTGTCCGAGAGACCAGCCCCACAGCCTCCAGGGGAAGACGCTCCCAGATCTGCCCCGAGAGACTGTTAGTTCAGACCGCATGGCAGAGCCCCTGAGCCCTGGCTGGCGGAGCAGGAACAGCGTTCCCAAAGGTTTGCCTCGTCTCCCTGGTGCTCCTGAGCCCAGGGCTTCCCAGCGGCTCTGATGGGAGCCTGTCCTGCTGCTGCGTCCCCAGCGGTGCCGCAGGGACTGCTCCACCAGGCACCCCCCCCCAGAGCGAGGGACCGCTGACCTCCCCACAGGGGCTCTTCCTTCTGTGCCTCTTGCGAGAGGATGCAGCTGTCAAAATAAAAATAGCCCTCAGCTTGCGTTCAGCAGCAGCTGTCGGGGAGGGAGAGCTTGGTGAAGTGTTGCCCCTCCAAGGGAGGCCCGGGACCCTGACTAGCCCACAAGCAGAGCAGCGCAAGGAAAACGCCCCTCTCCTGTCATACGTGGGGGTTGGCACCCAGACCATGGTTCACAAGTGACCTATGAGCCAGGCACATCCGGTGCGATCTCTGACCAGCCGCTCACCTGGCCCGTGGAGAACACGCTTCCTTCACAGCCTCTGTCTGCTCCCTCCACTCCTGCCCCCGCGCTTTCCCGCTGCCCTCAGCTCGTGCCCTTCTTGTGCGGCTCACGTACGGGCCTTTACCACATCCCGCCTTTGTGTGTCCTGACCCTGACCCGACCCCGACCCCACCCACGCAGGACTGGCCAGCTTCCCAGGAAGAAGCGTCCAGCTCTGAGTCAGTGTTCGGTCTGGTCCCGCGTGGAGGATGCGGCGTCGGGTCCTGAGGAACCGGGCACGCTGCTCAGAGAGCTTCTCAGGTGCCCAAGCCCTGCAGGGGTCTCACTCCACTGTAAGCGAGAGTCTGAGGCCCACCTGCTCAGTAACCTGCAGAAGGGGCCACCGTGTCGTGCCAGACAAGGCTGCGCTCTCGAGAAGGGAGCTGGATTTACGAGTGAGCGGCCCTTCCTGCCTGGAGGGTGAGGGCGGGGCCCAGGCGAGTGGCAGACCAGGCGGGAGCGTGGCCCTCCAGGCGCCCACACAGCCTGGTCTGTGCTGGCCCTTTATCAGGCCCTCCAGCTGCTCAGTGTTTCACAGGTCGCATCTAATCTCCTTGTTTGAAAAAGTCCTGGGAAAGAGGGAAATTCACTTGTCCCTCTCTCGTCGGGGTGAGGAAGGGAGCTGGGCAGGAGGCCTGGTCTGGAACCCAGCGATCCCAGGCTGTCTCAGACATCTCCGACACGCGGAGAGAAGTGGGACGTGTGGTGTGCTGGCGAGCTCCAGGCCATCAGACCGACTCTGCGAAGCGCCGCTGTCCGACCAGGGCTCAGCGCACCTGTCAAGGGCCAGGTGGGGAGTAGGTTCGGCCCTTGGCCCTAAAGGTTCGAGGCAGCACTCTGCTGTGAAAGGGGCTGCAGGCGCCATGCAGGTGGACAGGGGCTTCAGTCTGTCACCTCTGTCTCACGGCAGGTGACAGGGAGCACAGCTGGGCTGCACATGCCAGGAGCCTGTGCTGGGCCTGAAGCTTGGGGGTCCCCAGTGCAGGCAGTCCTGAAAAACTTCTGAGCATCTGGCCTACCTCCACCTTAGTGGTAATTTTCCACTGCTAGTGAGACCAGCACAGCCTCCTGCTGAGACAGTTTAGAGCCTGGAGTGAACTGCAAGTGGAGGTGTTGCTGTTTAAGACTGCTCGGCCTGGCCTGCCGAACCGCAGGGGCCTCTGCCGGCTGGGCACGGTGCTCTTGGGCACGCTGGAACTCAAGATTCTAGAAACGGGTCTCCCTTCCTTCACGTAGCGACCATTCATCGCTAGTCTCTGAAGAGAGGTGCTGGGATGCTGAGGAAAGATGACTAAGACGGGCCCTCAGCATGGAAGGCCTTGGGGCCCACGGGAGAGGCTGGCCGTTCCCCAGCACTTGTGTCGCTTGTGCTGGGGCCCCGGTGCCGGGTCTGGTGGGCAGTCAGAGGAGCAGCCGGCGTCGCCAGAGGACTCCTGAAGGGGGGAAGAGTGCCCCGGGGCGGGGTGGGCAGGAGGGTGCAGGGCTTCGAGGGAGACGCAGGCAGCCAGGGCACCTGGGGCTCGGGGAGCTGGGGAGGGGAGCCGAAGGACTTCGGAGAGGGTCTTCTTTACTCTGCAGATGGGACGGGTTTCAGTAGCTGAGAGGCAGGATCAGATAAAAGTCTGCCTTTGTACCTCTCACGAGCAGGATCTGTGCGGTGCTCCTGAGGTGCCCACCTACGCTGGTTCCTCAGGACGGTGGTTTCTGGGCACTGAGTCTTGACGTGTGGTGCAGCATAGCCGCGCGCCAGGCCGCGCTGTGGAACTGCCTGGTTTGGGGAGATCGCTGCAACTGGCCAGTGTTTGTGAGCCGTGTCAGGCACGCAGCCGGCCCCCAGGCAGTGGAAATGGAAGGAAGGGGAGTGGGCGGTGGGCTGGAGCGGGTGGTGCCTGGCTGCCGCCCCGTGGCCCGAGAAGGCCGGCATGCTGACTGTGCCCACTTTGGCAAAAGTAGTTTGAGCCAAAATAAGCATTTGGGTTCTCCACCTGCTGACCTGACAAGTCAGATGGATGTCATTTTTTGACTAACCTGAAAGAAGCCAGCAGGTGCTAGCGGGCTCTCATTTGCATTTTTTTCTCACAAAATCAAACCAAGGGCTCAATCTTGTCCCTCCGCTCTGACCTTTGCACCCCCCCCACCCCATTGAGCACCGCAGGGTTCTTGGAAGTTGTTATTTGTGGCGGTGTCTCCTAAATTTAGCGGGTGCAGGAAGAATCAGCGGCAAATGGGCACGTTAAGAAAATGCATCTGCACTTCAGAGTTTAGACCTGACGGGTTTTGTGTGGCTCAGCCGAAGGGCTATGTTTCTCTCCCATGACTTCACACAGTCGTTCTTGGAGATTTTGTTATGGTGCAAAAGAGAGCTGGCAGAGCCTCACTCCTGAACCTCCCTGCTTTTGTGTTTCATGCTGATTTCCGGTTCTTAGTCCACAGCCACACATGCGTTTTTCCAGATGTGATTTCTCCGTGGACGTACTTTTGTTTCATGCTTTTTCCCCTTGGAAATGTTACTGGCTGTGTGGAAGCTCTTAAACTGAGGAGAAATAGTAATTACAATGTGTGTGCCACGTTCGTAACTACGTGGACACCTTCACTCGCTTTCTCTGGGGTGAGACGCGGCGCAGGGGGTCTCATGCCGGGGGGTCAGGTTGTCATGCCGGCACATTCGTCCCAAAGCAGTTTCAAGTCAGCCATTGCCATCTGTTGGGTCTGTGGCCTTCAAAAGTGTGGCCAGACTAATTTTTTCAGAGTTTACCTTCCTTTAGGTTTGTATGAAAGTGTGGAAGTTGTCAAATTCAGGGACAGAAGGTAGAATGGAGGTTGCCAGGCGCTGGGGGAGGGCGGGAGTTAGTGTCTAATGGGGACCTAGTTTCCATTCTCGAAGATGAAAATGTAAATATATTTAATGCCTGTGAGCTGAACACTTAAAAATGGTTAAAATGGTAAATTTTATGTTATGTCTGTTTTATGACAAAGAGGGCGTGGAGAGAGTGACTGTCTCAAGTGGGAAAGACTTTTTCTTCTTAGTGTATAAACTGTGATCTTGCTTCTGATCAGACAGTTCAAATTTAGTTTTTTTAATTTTATGTTTCTTTTCTGGAGTCCGAGGTTGTTGGGAATGTGGTGACGTTAGCTCTTCTCGGGGTCCTGGCCGTCCTTTCTCAGCCCGTGGGTGGGCGTGTGACGTCAGGCGGTGAGGGGCGTGCGGGGCTGCAGAGTCGTGCTTGTCCAAGCACCAGCGCCGTCTCTGCGGGGGGCCCTCGTGTGCACCTTGGTTGCTCCGGGCCCTGAGTGGGATAGGTGAGAAACCAGGGCTCCTAACTGTGTCGCTGTTGCTT
Organism: Vicugna pacos; assembly: GCF_048564905.1. Classification (NCBI taxonomy): domain Eukaryota; kingdom Metazoa; phylum Chordata; class Mammalia; order Artiodactyla; family Camelidae; genus Vicugna; species Vicugna pacos. The sequence goes on along the minus strand of NC_133006.1, from coordinate 43,913,138 downwards.
GCATTTTCCAATTCAGGCCCCCCAGGGGACTCCCTCTCCTGCCCTGCAGAAAGTGGGGTGATTTTCTGGCTGGTCCTCGCTGGCTGCACTGGGAGAGAGCAGACAGACTCTGAAGGGCTCTCTCTGGAAGGCAGCATGTCAGCTGAGTTCTTCAGGAGACTCTTACTTGTGCTGTTTCAGAAAGAAAAGAGCAGCGAATTTTAGAAATTGTACTTGAAACAAACGAGAGTTTGAGCCTTTTACTGGTCCTGAAATCAGAATCTTGGCCCTGCTTTTCAAGTACTTGCCGTCGCATCATCTGAGTGTGATCTGGTTTCAGGCCCAAAGAAAGGCAGAAACTGTGCTTTTGGTGGTGTTGAAACAGAAAACTGAAAAATGTTACGACTTTTGAGAACACGCACGTAGAAAGCTTTCACCTTTCTTCAGGAAAAACCTCTGGAATACACTTTCTTCTCAGCCAAGAAGTGCCGATGGCTTCTTCCAGAGCCTGGCACAGGCGCCCTCGCAGAGCTGCCCTGGGGGCCTCGCCCGCTCTCACTTCTTTCCTGTGTTTCCCTGACGTTCTCCCCGCACACGTCACGCTCGCTGATGCGTCACTCGGCATTGTGATTACTGCGTGCGCATCTGCCTCTCCCCCCCCCCCCCCGGTGCCTGGCTCATCAGCACAGGACGCGGGAGGCCATGCAGAATGTCCGGCAGCCCAAAGCCGTCAGTCGCCGCTCCTTTTCCTAGAAACCTCGACCGTCTCAGCGAGCTTGCTCTCGGGCTTCAGCGCCTGCTCGGGCCAGCTCTGCAAACTGAAGATCTGTAACTTGACATTTATTGCTTCCTAAAGGTTTTCCACTAGTCACTTTCCTGAAGTATCATGGAAGTACTGAGTTTTTATTTGCTTAGTGAGAATTTTAGTTCAAGGGAGGTAACCAGTCTGAGGGACTTTTCATGCTGGAGGGAGTATGACGGAGGAGTGCCACACAGGACGTTCTACAGCAGTGGAGATACTGCAGCTGTCTTTATTGCTTACGAAGTTTTCAGCTTGTTCCAGGGTTTTTTCCTCTAATGAGATGTTCTTTCTTTTTTTGCTAAACTTTCCATAATTTAGCTAAACATACCTCATCCCTCGTCTCTGCCTGTACGAACTCCAGCGGTGAATGGCCCTTGTTGGGGTCCAAGTAGGTGAACAGTCCGTTCCCCGTCACGTTAGAACGTTGGCAGAGCCCAGCCCTGTGACACCAGGGCTACTTTAAGCCTGTCTGGCCTCCTCGCAGCCTTGAGGCCCTCTCGCTGCTTTCTGAATTAGTAATTGACTGAACCGTGCGAGGGTGCAGGCATCTGGAGCCCCTTCTCAGGTCCCTCGTGTTCTGCCGTCTGTGGCCTCCGAGAGGGAAGCATTTTCGTGTTTGTTAATGACTAAGCTAAGATAAATAGATGTTCTTGGGTGGCGAGCAACTGAACCTTTTTGACAGTTTTGACTCCTTTCTTCACTGAATTTGCATAGTTCCTTATTGTCGTTCTCTGGTGAGCCGCTTCCTGGCTGCGTCCCGTTGGAGGAGGCAGGTGGGAGGCTGCTGTCAGAGCACGCGTGCCGTGTGCCTTGCGTGGCATGGCTGCCAGCCCAGCTCTCTCGTTCTGTGGTCACCAGAATGAGGCGTGGGCCCTTTGCAGTGTTGGTCTGGTGTGGCCTCCGTGTCAGTCGGTGCCACCTAGTTCTCGTCACTCAGCAGACATTAGTGAGTGCCTGCTGTCTGCCCGGCATCGCTCCAGGGAAGGTGGTTTTTGCTGTTGCTCTGTTACGTTTCCTGTGCCTGCCTTTGGGTAGGGGATCCGCGGAGGTGCGGATGGGAGGCCCTCGGCTCTTCCTTAGATGCCTCACGGACGGGAAGCTGTAGCTGCTGCCGCCAGCACAGCTCAGGAGGGTGAGGACCCTACGTGGCCGGCAGCTCCCTCCTGGTCCCCTGGGGGCGTGGACACCGGGACACCCCGGGCACTGCTCCCGGTTTGCTCCTGTGCGTCAGGCACCACAAAGGCAGGGGCTTCCTGCCGGGGCCTGTGTTCACGGGAGACGCTCGTAAGGACTGAGAGCCGCCCCTCTGGCTGTCCTCCATTTCTTTGTGTTTCCTTCCTCCCGACCTGCGGGCCGGGCCGGCGTTCGGTTACGTGGGCTCCGTCAGCGCGAGCAGGCGTTTTCACCCTGTCGTCTGGCGCTGCTCTCGCCGACAGCCCGCGTGGAAGGGACAGTGGAACCCGAGAGCCTCCCTCCCGGTCCCTGGAAGGACGAGGCAAGGGAAGGTGGGGGGCGTGTGTGGGCGGAAGGCGTTTCCCAAGCCTCTGGGCCTGATCCCTGGCTGACTCTCACTCACGAGTAGATGGAAAAGGCAGTTGAGTCATTTCCCCACGGACGCGTGAGGGGCAGCGCGTGTCCACACCGGGCACGGGACGGACGGAGTGAGACAGCTTTTCACAGTGTTGTTTCCTTTTACGCTTTCTTTCCCTTTAAACCTGGGCTCTGAAGCCTGCCTGGCTTGGAGGTGCTTCGGAACCTCAGGCAGCTGCGACTCTGCGCCCAGCAGCGTCCCTGGAAGCGCCCAGCAGCGTCCCAAGGCAGCGCAGGCAGCGCGGCAGAGTGAGGCTGGGTGGGCAGCTCTGCTGCTCGACGGCCTCCTGCCAGCAGCCGCCCTCTGCACCTGGGCCTGTGTGGCCCTGTGCGGGCGAGCGGCAGTAGGACTCATTTTTGTCGAGACTCAGAAGAGCCTGTGGTGCAGGATGTAATGGTGGACCCAAAACTCAAAATACACACATGTGAATTAAGCAGGAAACTCTGTTTTGACCTCTCGTGGGGAAGGAAGGGGAATTGTGTCGCTTGGGTCTTAGATGCAGACAGCAGATTCCACTCTGAGCCGCTCCAGCGGGAAGGTGTTTTGTGAAGAGACAGCTGAGCGCTTGTGGTCTCCTCGGAGGAGCTGGGGAAACAGGCTTCCAGCTGAAGCTCCAGGAGCAGCACCCAGACCGCAGCACACAGCTGCCACCTGATCTCCCACCACGTCCGCCACCTGCACCTGCCACACAGGTGCTCTTTACCTGTCTTACTCTTCCATGTCCTGTTTTCAAATCCGCCTCTCGTAGGTGTGTCAGCTGATGAAACCAGGCCTGAGTCTACACCCAGCAGCAGAGGAGGTTGAGAAATCTGGTTTAACGTAGCTTCTGTGTTGAAAAGTGGGATTTCCGCCGTGGGGAAGGACCACGCCGTTCCTCACAGCACACTGCACAAGCAGATGCTGCACAGGGGTTTCTGACCACCTGCCCTGACAGTAGAACGTTAATGACCTGCTGTGGAAAAGTTGCAAATAATTCTGCAAGACAAGTTGTTTCGACTTTGACTGCTGAGGGACTCTTGGCTGTCTGTGCCACGATCCTACATTTCTCTCCTTCGTTTTCTCTCTTAGGTCAGTTATTTTTCTAGTTTCTGGTATGTGTCCCTCATTAATTATCTATGATATGGTGGCCAGGTTCTATTAGGTTAGGCTACCAAGAGAGGAAGTTTTAAAAGTGGTTCATTAAGTCTTAGTGAAACCATATTCTTTTGCAAAGGTCACTGAGACCGATCTAGATTTTATATCTTTACTTAACATGGAAGACCTTTTGCACTGTGCTTTACGTCCCTACAAAGAAGAAGCAACCAAGGTTTTAATAAAACTCAAACTTACCATGATTTTTGTAGCATGAATTTACATAAACATTTTTATAGATTTTGTAGCAAACTATATGAAGATCATTTTTTGAAATTGGGTCATTCTTTAAAAAAAAAATATCAGTTTGGTTTGCAAACTTTTACTCTTCTGAACAGCAAGCAAAATAAATCACATTGTTTCCTGTGTGTGAGGCCCTGTCCCGCACCAGTGGCGTTGCAACCCCCCAACCCTCTGACTGTCCCATAACCTGTCATCGTGTTACTGTTTCTACTGTCAGCGTTTCCTTTCTGACCAGTCAGGATCTTAAATGCAATAGAGTTAAAAAGTAGAATTTGTGAACAAGCATCTGAGATAACAGTCTTGGAACTTGTGGACGCTTAATGGGAAGTACTCAATTGTTTTGCTTTTTTGATACACTCTAACCTCCAAGCTGTTTGCAAACTAGAGTATGAATGTTTGTGTGCATGGTCATGGAAAATAACCAGGAACCTTAATTAAAGAGTTTTCCCCAGTTCCTTGGCAACAAAAGATGAGTGGAAAACTTCTCCTTTTTACTTTTTATTTTGACCTGAGTAAATAGTTCCTTTAAATGTTTTTCTTCACTAAGTATCATCATTTTATTTTATTTTTTATCATTCTACAGGGGGTTAAATACCTGTGCATTCCAGCAGCGGATTCACCATCTCAAAACCTGTAAGTTGCTTTTCTCCCCCCTGTATTATTTGGGCATATTAAAAGCAAATAAAGGACTGTGAAGGCATCAGAGCCGATGGGACCTTGACGCCTGCAGGGAGGCGGGAGGCCCACAGAGGTCTGTGCTCCCTGCTTGCCGGTCCTTCGCCAGACAGCGCTGCCCGTCGGGTGTGCGTCAAAGGAGGCTTATCTCGTAAAGGGTGCCTCAAACCAGACCTTCAGCTTGCTCGCCCTCTCCCTAGAAGCTGCCGTGTCTTGTCCCATGGAAATGGAATATGAGCCACAAATGCAAGTCACACGTGTGTGATTTTAAATTTCCTAGGAACCACATTGAATAAGTTAGAAAGAAACGGGTGATGATAATTTTAATAATATGTTTATTTAACCCAATATATCCAAAATACTATCAATTCAGCATGTGCTCAATATTAAAAAAAAAAGATATTTTACATCCTTTTATTCATACTAAGCCTTCAAAGTCTGGTATGCTTTTTATACTTAAAAAAGCAAAATAATTGAGTACTTCCCATTTCCACTTGGACAGCTGCATTTCAAGTGCCCAGAGCTTCAGGGGCTACTGGCCACCCAGTGTCTCTTTGAGAGACTAGGTTTCCTGGTTGAAGGAGCCCCGCTCTGCCTTCCCCACGGCCAAGCACATCTCTGATGCTGCTTTCACTCTGTCCTCCCTCCAGAGTCGTGCTTGCTCTCCTTTCCAGACCCCCCTCCCCGTCATCCCAGACCCGTGGGATTAGGCTTGGGCAGAACCTGGGGGTGGGGGGGTGGGAGCCCGAAGACCCTCCAAGGTTGCAGCTATGACGTCACACTCCCCGGGTCCAGAAGTGCCCAGGATGACGTGGAGTGGGTGAGAGCTTTCTCGAAGCCTGGATTTTGAGCCGTGCAGGCCGAGAGGCAAGAAGTCAGTAACCTGGCTGTGCTGTGCATCCAGTGACCCAGCCTCCGCTCTCAGGCTCACCTGCTTGTGCAGTTCAGGTCGGACACCACAACCCTTCTGGAATCACTGGTTTCTGCACCTCACCAGGGAACCTGTAAGCTGCGATGTTTGTGAAGTTGGGAGGCCACAGGCTTCCCAGGACCCATTGGCATGATTCTTAAGCTCTGCTGCCTGCAAGTCCTACGTATGAGAAGTGCAGACCATGTAGTCTCTGGATCCCAAGGGCCCCGCCCCTCTGAGACCTGGCCAGTGCTGGACTAGCAGCCAGCCTTGGTTTTTCACTGCTGGGAAGCGGAGAGACCACAGGGTATGCAGTAACTTTGTGGCATCCACCTTTTAAAAGGGGGGCAGCTGCAGTCAGAGGCATTGGTGTGGAGAGGAGGAGGGGCACGAGCAGGCAGGAGGTGCAGTGTCAGACCCAGGAAGAGGGGAGGAGCTGGACGCGGGCAGGTACATCCCACCCATGGCCTGTGTCCCACGCTGCCTCTCCGTGTGTCACAGAAGCCAGTCTGTGAGACCGAGGATGGTGAAGGGAAGATTTCGTAGGGCCCTAGGAGGACAGCGGTAGCCTAGGTCTGAAGGAGAAGTGTCAGAGCACTTCCTTGGTTACCAGTCGTGTCAAGAAACAGAAGTGGTTGCAGGGCATGGTGTGCACGGAAGGAAGTAAGCCACTGCCTTTCTCTCGAGACCACAGCAATCTTCTGCCCATGTTTTGGTGGCTATTTTTAGAGCGGTTGCTTTGCTCTTATCTCAAACCGAGATTCTGATATACTGTTGAACTTGTCAATAGCTGGTTGGCATTGTGACTCTTTGGAAGAATCAGACCAACACCTCCTAGGCGTTGGTGGTCAGAGCAGGTGGCCACTGTGCTCGAGCTGTTCCCAGAACTTCTCAGCTTTGCTGGAGTCAGGCCCCTCGACGTCCAGGACAAGGGTCCTGACCCACCCAGTGCAGACTGCCTGCTGAGTGGTCCTGTGCTGTGCGGCCAGTGAGCAGCAGACCCGGAGTCAGAAATCTCAGATTCAAAACCAGCTCCATCTGCCTTGGGCAAGTCATTTTAACCCATCCAAACTTCAGTTCTCTCATCTGAGAATGCCTGCCTTCAGGATTTTCAGAGATGAGATCATGTATGTGAAAGTGTTCCCTGTGACCGCTGAGCACTTTTGAAAATAAGAGTATGTTTTACTCAAAGTATATTAATGCATCTTGAGAGTTACAGGAAAGATGGGTTTGGTGCTCTGGAGGCCCAGTGAGCTGCTGGGCAGACACGACCCGGGGAAGGGGTGGGGCGGATGGTGCCGTAGCCGCTCGCCTGACTTCTGACATCTCCTGGGTCACTTCACGTCATCTGTCAACCTGGGGCCAGAGGACCAGCTCCTAAGATTTGAACCGGTTCTCTCCTGTCCCAAATATGTACAGGGGTCTTGTTAAGACGTGTGGTTTGCCTTTGTAACCCTTTCTTTATATTGGGATGAGAGTGTGGGGTGGGACGCAGTTGTCGCAGTGTCTGAGCCTGGGGCCGCTGTGGGCGGGGCCGTGGGCTGTGCCGGGGCTGCTGTTTTGGAGAAGGAATGAAGTCGTGCGGCAGCAGACCTCTGCTTCACCTGGAAAAGGAAGTCGAGACCACAGCTCATCGAAAGGCAGGAGAAATGGCACTGTGCTGCTGGGAGCTGTGTTCACGGGCACGTGTGTGTCTCCCGGGGAACCTTTTACTTCTGACCCGTTAGAAATTCCAGAGCTTACATATGCGTAAGGCTTTGGCTGCGTAAGTGCCCGTGATGCTGTAAATGCTTCCTGCCTTACTGAAGTAGTACGGAGATCGGGAGGTTATGCTTGGAACCTGAGTGTCTTCGTGTGCTGGGAGGCAGCCTGCGCAGTAGCTTTGGGTTCTTGCTGGCTGTTCGGACGCTTCATGGAAGCACAGTGCACCTTTTAATGTGAGCAGGTGTCCACGATGTGGTGCGACGGTCGACATCGGCCAGCGGAACACTCGACTGTTCTTAAGACCCACCTCCCTGCGAGCAGCCTTGCTCACCACCCGCCGGTGATGCACCCTCGGCGGCTGTGTCGTCCACCGAGGCAGACGGTCAGGAGACGGGCCCTCCCGGTGCTCGGGGAGCCCAGTGAGAACTGGCAGTCCTTCGGCCACCATGACTTCCTGGTGCCTAGCCGTTCCTATGTGCAGTGACAGAATTAATTCTACAAAAGTGTATTGCTTATTCTTTAAAACTTCATTACAGATTTTAAAAATTATTTCCAACTTTGGATATAATTTAAGGTTTTATATCCTAACTCTTTCCCCACAAACCCTATGCCAACAGGAATTCTTCTTGCTAATTACGCGTATGAAGAGGCCCGTGGCCTTTGGAGATGAACTGCTTTCAGTCCCAGCAGACGCTCCAGAAAGGTCAGCTTTCTGTCTTGGCCGTGCTCCTCACAAACCCCCTCTCTGATCTTCCAGGAATTAAAATGCAGAAACCTGGTTTGAGATGACAGTAACACGTTAGAATTTCAGCCCAGTCCCCCACCACCCTGCTCCGCAAAGCCAGGAAGTTCCAGCTCTCGCAGTGGCGGTAGCCTCAGACCCGGGCCAGTGCTTCTGCCTGACTCGCACCATCAGAGTTTACATCCCAGGACTTGTGTCGGACGCACACACCTCCTCCGAGTGGCTGGCGTGCGGCGGTCGAGTGAGCTGAGGCTTTTGGAAATACTTGGTTTTGCTTTCTCTCTGTGCTTCCTCAGGCAAGTCATTTTAGCCTCACTTCTCCTGTCCAAAATCTCTCTCTCAGGATTTCTGCAGTGTTAGGTGAGGCAGTCAGAGGGTTGTTGATGGACACTAGAAGTCTAAAAACTCGATTCTGGTTTCCGCCTATTCAAGTAAGGGCTGTTAATGTGTCTTGAGAGTGAATGGTTGGAGATACCCATTGGCTGGCCTGTTTTATCCATTCTCACTTAATATTTATTAAATTGGCATTCGCATTTGGACACCATAAGGAAACACCTACCTTTCTTGTGTTCCCTCTGGAGCCAGCCGCCTGGCCTGTGCTGTGGAGCTGGCAGCCCGACGTCTTCACAGCAGAGCCTTGCGACAAGAGTCTTGAGAGTCAAGCAGGTTCTAAGCTTCCTGAGGTTTTTGTGGGGAAGAGGCACTAGTGATGCAGAGAGCTTGCGTCTGAGACGTCAGAGCCTCCTGGCTCGTTGCACCTCCTGCCTGTGCGTCTGGTGTAGCTCGTGTCTGTACTTTACACTCTCTCTTTCTCTCGGTCACATTTTTCCTCGTTTTCATTATAAGAAGCAGTTTTGCAAGATCAGAGCTGTGTGGGCCCTTGGAGTGCTGTGGTCTTGCTTGCCGACGGAGCTGCACACGTGTGTGCACACGCGCACACGCACAGGCATGACCCCTGGGGACTTGGCAGCCCTCAGAAATATGTGGAAAAGGTGTATTGTGTTTTCCGTGAGACTTCACTTACTCAACTGAAGAACTTACGTTTCCGTCTTGGACGCCGTTGCCCGTGATTGCTGGCGTGGGGCTGCTCTTTGTGAGATGCGGTGTGGTAGATGGCGGAGAGCACTGTTTGCTCTTTTGCTTGTTTTTAAAGTGACCTCTTCTGGCAAAATGGAAGTGCAGTACTCACATTCCCCCAGCTTCCCTCCAGATGTCGGCTTGTAGGGAACGCAAACGTGCCGAAGGCCACGCGCGGTCTGCCCGGGGGAGGAGGCTTCCTTGCTTCTCGCCTCTCTCTGGGTGGGGTGAGAGGGACAGGTCACCCAGGAGGAAGCCGCCCTCTGACCTGAGCCTGCCCTCTAGCACCTGGGCCCAGGGAGGACGTTCCCCTCACCTCTTTTTAAACATTGCTTTTCGGGAGAAAAAAAATCTTACGGGGTTTCTGCTCAGGGAGGGAGAAGCAGCCTGGAGCGTGTGGCTCGTGCTGTCTGTACAGCCTGGTCTGGTGCTGCTGGCTTTGGGGTGAGCCCAGCTGCCACCCCAGGTGCTCGTCCACGTCTCCCACAAGCAGGGTCCTCCTCGGCAGGACAGCGCTGCCTCAGATCCCACGGGGGATCACAGCCTCCAAGGCTTGCGATCTCGCAGTAAGAAGCAATTGTTCAGCCTCAAAAGCGAGCATCGTGCCGTGCAGTGTTGCTAGATCTATCCACCACCCTTCCTGAAGGTCAAGGAAACCTGGCTGGTACTGCTCTCGGCCTCTGGATGAGAGGGAGGGGTAGGGGTGCTTGGTCAGTGACGCAGAGGAGGGAGGGACGGTGGCAGTGGCCAGGCTGTTAGCTGGGCCCTGAGGACGCCTCTCGCCAGCCCACAAGTTCCCTGCGGCTGCCGGGAGCAGCACAAGTGTGTAGGCGTGCTCGCTTCTGGACGAGCCCAGCTGGCTCTCCTGTGACGGAACCAAGTAAAGGTGAAGAGCGAAGCTCAGGAATGGGGAACCGGTGCCACTGAAGTAGCGGTGGTGGGACGCGCTCCGCAGTCAGGAGTTGAGCAATGTGAGGGCTGGAGCCCTGGGTGTTTCCCGCCGTGGAGGAGGAAGTGTGGTGACCGGGCTCGGGCTTATGTCATGAGCTTCCCTGGAAATAACCCACCCCAGCAGCACTGAGCGCGCCTGCTCCTGGCTTTCCTTGGAAGCGGCACTTCTAGGAATGTCCGCCTGGCCTGGCCTCATGCCAGTTGTGTTCGTGAGCTAAGTCCGTGGCAGGGCCCTGAGCAGCCCCTTCGTTGACATCGGCCCTCCTGGGCGGGGCCCTGCAGTCTTGTCCCCACACTGTGCTGACAGGGGCCATCCGGATTTTTCTGGACTTGACACTTGGTGCAGAAAGGCCGGGGGCACCTCTTCCCGGCTCCTTGGCTGTCAGTTCCTTGGATGTCACCCTGCTGACCACATCCCACCCCCAGTCTCTTACTCTGACTCCTGAACCCCATCCTACACCCTATTTACGACCTGGTTCCATAGTGCCTGTGGTTCGGGACCTGCAGGTGTAAAAGGCAGACATGAGACGCTGTTCCCACTCTGAGGTTTCAGTCAAGGCACTCAGCTGTCGTCTTTGCAAAATGCTGGAGACCCCTCAGCACCGACACGTCCCCGAACAGTGAGTCCGCCCAGCTGGTGGGGCCTTCTCAGTGTGTTCATTTACTTCTGGATTTGCTCTTCCTTTTCTGGGAAGGTGTTCTGGCAAAAGCATGGGCTGCAGGCATGGGGAGGGCCTCTTGGAAACTGTTGGGTGCCCCAATGTGGCCGGCCTAGTGGACAGAGGTGTGTGCCCTCTAGCCGCACCCGCCAGCTTCTAGCCTGCAGTTGGGGTGAGCCTGGGTTCTGGGTGGACTGGCCCTGGACCTACAGGGCCCTCTGGCCTGTCTGCTCTACACGGTCTGCCTCTATGCGGAGGCAGACGACTGCCACACTGCATAAACCACGAGGCAGATGGCAGACGGGCAGCCTGGAGCCACTTCTCAGCCAATCCAGTGGCTCAGTGTCTTTAAAGCTGTTGCACCTGATACCACGTAGCTTGTATCCGCTGTAAGTAGCAGAATATCTGACTGAACAGTGTTTTAAGTTATAAAGAGACTGATTTACAGGAAGCCTCGTGGGTGCTTCAGGCCTGGGCAGCAGCTCCTGGGAGCCCTCCTTCCAACCCCATCCCACCACCCTCCACCCCCGAGGCCTGCCACCTGTGGTCGCAGGGCGGCGGACACACTTACGGGTGTGAGTCCACTCCTCAGCCTCCCCGGCAGGAAACCTGGGGTGGAGACACCTTCCAGTTACCACGAAGGGGAAGTTTCCGGGAGCCCCGCCCCACCTCCTGCCCCGTGGCCGAACGGGAGGGAAGATGGGACGGGGCGCTCTGCCGCCCAGGCAGCATCGCTGTGATGGAAGACATCTGCCCGGCATCAGCACGTCCGTCACCAGGGAGCTCTCCGCCGGCGCCATGGCTGATGTCACTTGGGAGGCAGGGTGGACGCTCCCAGCCCCCAGCCTTCACCCCCGCTGCGGGGCGTGGCCCCGGGGCCCACCCTGCACCCCTGCCTGCCTCGCGGCTCGGCCTCCTTGGCTTCTGCTTCACAGCCCTGCGCTGAGGTCTTCAGGTTTCAGGGTCCCAGCAGGAATCTTTCCTCACCTGTTTTACACCAAGCGGGCTTTGGGGGTAGAGTTGCGATGCCCTCAGTCACCCGGTGGGTTCACATCTGAGAGTGCTTGTTCCTGGGAACATTAGCAGAAGCACACCTCGCCCTGCTGGGCAGTCAGGTTTCAGGCAAGAGCCTGGAGTCTGTGGGCAATGGCTGCCACTCAGTGTCCTCTGTGCCGGCTACCCTGGTCCAGCCAGCAGCCGCCCGGCTGGTTGTGCGCCACCTGCTCCCACTCTTGTTGGCTTTGTTGGCCCTCATGAGACTCAGACCTGGTTAGTGCAGCTGGAACCACACTCTACTCACCTCTGAATCCCTTGCAGTTCAGCAGAGCTCCTGCTAAACAGTCAGTCCTCAGTAGGTGTTGTGAACTTGGTCCGTGGGCAGCTTGAGGTGTTTTGTTCTTTATAAGCCATTCAGAGGCGGGAGACCTGGAAAAGCACATGGTCTGTAGTTTGTACTCCACCCACCGACCTGTCTGGAACAGGCTGGCACGCACAGCTGGGCGTGAATGGCTGAAAAGCTCAGGGGCAGAAGGAAAGAGCGCAGAGCCGTCCTCGTGCAGGACTTCAGGGTTTGCAAAGCACGTTGGCCTTTGTTCCTTCATCTCAGCCTGTAAGGCATCACTCCCGCTTCGTAAGTGAGGCCAAGGGAGGCTGAGTGAGGTTCCTGGGGCCACTCAGCCAGTGAGGCCGGGCAGGGTCGGAGCTGCAGTTCCCACCTCCCAGCACTGGGGCAGGAGCAGACAGGACCCACCTCCGCGAGGGGGAGCAGGCTGGGGAGAAGATGAGGTTTTTGGATGGTCAGGCAGACTGGCTTTAGGGCTCGGGGAACCTACACTGGGTGGGCACCTCTGTCACGGGGTGGCTGTGTGGGGTCACTGTGTGCAGTGAGCGTTCAGGGGCCCAGACGGACCCTGGGGCGGGGGCGGGGCCCACCCCCAGCAAGTCAGCGGCAGCTGTGTGTCTCGGGAACTCCTCACAGAGAACTCCCGCCACACGCAGCGGGGGGCGCCCTCCTCGGACCCACAGCCGAGGCAGCTCCAGCCCAGGCGCTGACCAGGGCTTGATGTTGTGGGGCTTGGAGACCTTTTCAAGAAACCTCAGGTGGACTTTTCTTTTCATCGTGTGTTGAGTAAAGTAGAGAGATGTCACTTCTCTCTTTTTCCTCCCCCAGGACAAGACATTTCAGAGAAAGTATTAAATTCATCCACGAGTGCCGGCTCGGGGGCGAGGGCTGCCTCGTACACTGGTACGTGCACCTCTGGCCGGCAGCAGCAGCTGAGCAGTCCCGCTCCGCGCACGGAGGGCTCCTGCGTCTCCCCGAACCGCGGACACACACCCCCGACCCTGCTGGCTGTTAGTCACTGTCTCATTCTTTTTTCTTCTCACTCAGGATTTTCATTTTCTCAGTTGGGTTTCCACAGGGACTGTCTGGACAGCAGAAACCCCCTTTCCAGGGAACATACACTCAGCTCTGAACCCCAGTGGCTTTCACCACACTGTTTCCTTCTGGAGCTTTGACTGCATACACGGGCGGGTGTTCAGTGCTGCATTCCTGTCACACCAAAATGACCATTTCTTCTCCCTTGACAGGTTGGGGCTTTTGTGTGTGTTTGCCTTGTACTTTGAAGAGGACTGACTAGACTCTTAGAATTAAGCAGTTACATGCAGCCGTCCGCCTACATTCAGCTTCGCTTTGTGTGGGCCGTGTGCACACACCTGTGCACACACATGTTGTGCCGGGAAAGCTGTTCCAGCACACGTAGCTGCACCTGCCTGGCACACAGCAGGCACCCAGGGCAGGTCAGCTCTCATTTTATTACCACCAGCGCTTGTACTGATAACACAGCTAATAAGGGTAACATAAGCTGGTCTTTGCAGGGGTAACAGGTCCAGGGAACCAGCAGCCAGCATTCTGGGGCAGAGGGCTGCTGCCTCTTGAATGAGGTTCGAGCTCTTGAATGAGTTTACTGAGGGCGCAACACTCTCCTGAATTCCCCAAATGAGCGGCTTCTGCAGGAAGAGCTCTTGGCAGATGCAGGCGCTGTCTCCCGGGACAGCCACCGCCCGGACGAGGGGCCGGGGGTCCCCTTGGTGGTGCCCAGAGGAGCCTCACGGGAGCCACGGTCGGTTCTGAGACCAGCATCCCGCAGCAGGGGAGAGGGCACTGGACAGTTCGATGGCTGCTTGGCATAGTGTGGTTTCTCCTTTTACTTTTAGAAAGAGCAGGACATGTAATGAACACAAGTGCAGGTTTTGTGACACTCACTCGCGTTTGCTTCACAGCACTTCACGCTGCCGTCGGAGCCATTCCAGGGGTCCTGGGTGCAGTGCCTGGCGTTAGCATCTCCCCAGGTGCAGCCCAAGAGGATGCCTTTTTAAAACAAGCTCTCTCGATATTTCTGACACAAAGCCTGAGGGCAGAACCGCTACTTGAGAGCGGTTCTTTTATTTTTACTATTACTATTATTTATATTTGACTGTGTGCAGGCCTGATACTCTAGGAATTCGTATTTCGTAGAGTTGTGTAAATCTGAGCATAGGCCTTTCTAAAAATGAGACACTCGCTTACACTTCCCCATTGTAAACCGTTGCTGCACACTCCAAGTCTGACGCAGCACAACCCCTCTGTGACCGCCTTCATTTGCATGTGCATTTAAAATCGGTCCCCGTCCTCAGCCTGCTGGAGAAACTGCCCGTTACCGCCTGCAGAGCGTCCCCCCGCCCCCCCAGAGCACGTGGACTGTGCCTGCTCCGGTGCCCTGCCGAGGGGTGTGCAGAGCACGCAATGCTCAGCGAACTTCTAAGCTGTAGGCTTGGCCCTCATGTATCTAAGGAAGCCAGACCTAAAAAGTGGCACCTTCTAGACGGCTGCAGTTTGTAACCGGGCTTATTACTCAGACCCCCTTGCTTCCTTGACGGGCTTTAGTGATTGTGCTGCCCAGGGGAGTGGGAGCATCTGAGGAGGGGCTCAGGAACAGTAGAGGATCATAAAGCAAAGTGTCTGGAGCCAGAGCCAGTAGAAAACCAATAAAAAATGAGGCTCACACAGAAAAAGAATGCCTGAGATTCTAGCATCACCAAGTAGAGAGAAGCCGGTGTGTTTCTGGGTGACTTCCTGGTAACGTACTGGCTTGCTGTCCACTCATGATCCAAGACGGGAAGGGCGCCTAAACAAGTCCACAGAGTCACTGACCCTCCCTTGCCCTGCGGCTTTCGGCCCTGCAGCCTGGCTGGCGTCTCCCGAAGTGTGACCCTGGTGGTCGCGTACATCATGACGGTCACCGACTTCGGCTGGGAAGACGCCCTCCACACCGTGCGTGCAGGGAGGTCCTGCGCCAACCCCAACCTGGGCTTCCAGAGGCAGCTCCAGGAGTTCGAGAAGCACCAAGTCCACCAGGTAACTACGCTTGGGGGCTGGCAGCGGCGGCGGCGGCCCTGGGAAGATTCCTCAGTCTTTGTGCACACGCTAGACTCCTGGAGGTCGGAGAGGCCTAGAGGTCATCTGGGGCAGGTCGCCCTCATCCCCACTGCAGCCACCTCTGGCCTCTTGTTCACTGCCCTTCCCCTCGTTCCTCAGCCTCACATGGACATCTGTTTCTCTCCCTTTGGGTCAAGCACCTTCTCAGTGCGCTTGCTTTTATGTTCTCAAGCCCAAACCGGGGAGAAGCAGTCATTCTTCCTCCTTGCCCCTGGCTGGCAGCCTCAGCGCTGCACGCTCAGCACCCATATGCTCCCATTTACAGTGGCAGAACCTGCCCGTCAGGTAGTAGGTGAGGGTCCTGGGGTGCAGCTTTGTGGCATCTCGGTTTTGTTTCCACCTTCTCCAGTTCCGGCAGTGGCTGAGGGAGGAGTATGGAGAGGACCCTTTGCGGGACGCAGAAGCAGCCAGAAGCATCCTGGGTAAATATAAAGAGCAGGGGCGTGCAGAGCCCCCGCCTGGCACCAGGCGCTGGAGCAGCTTCCAGGCCCTGGCTCCTCTGCCCCATGGCAGCCACACCACGGAGACCTAGCCTGGGCCTCGCTCCTGCCACTCCCACTCGCCCTCCGTGCCGTCCTGCTGGGTACCCTGGTTGCTGGCCTGGCCCGAGGACTGGAAGTGGGTGTCTGGTGAATCAGGCCCCTCCCAAGAACCACTCCCAGCTTCTGCGCTGCCTGGATGCTGCTGCCCCTCGTGTCCTGGCGAGCCGGGGTGCGTGTGCACACCTGTGTGCACGTGCGTACGTGAGCATGTCTGTGCATGTGTGAGTGTGAACTCTGCATGTTCACGTTACGGGAACCACCACAAACCCTGCACTGTGGGACTGGCTGTGCTGCTTCTCCCAAGGCTCCACGGGGGGGGGGTGCGTTTGGAGTTGGCCTTGGGAGAGCCATTTAGCCAGGGCAGCCCGTGCCTGTGAGCAGACGGTGGGGAGGGCTCAGGGGGCAGGGGCCTCCCCGGAGCCCAGGGTGCTGGTGCCGGGCGGCAGGGGCCCAGCTGCCTCCTGAGGGTGTTCCTGGGACCCTTGGAGGCTGGGGCAGTGGTGAGCCCGGCCTCGACCCCTCCCGCCCAAGTCAGCCCCTTCTCTGCCTTTCACACCCTGAGGGCCCTTGGTGGCTGTCCTTCCGCACCAGCTTTCACCGCATGGGGAGCAGCCCCACGTCCGCCCTCTGCCTCTGTCCAGCTTCGCCTCTCCCCGCCGCCTGCCGCTCTTGCTGCCAGGGCCTCTCTGCAAGGTCTGCATGCGCCTCGGAGCTGGAAGAAAGAGCGGTTCTGGGCACCGTCACGGTTTCCGCTTGAATATGCGTTTTTGAAGTCCCTGAGCACTAATCAGGCACCTTTGTGTGTGCTGTGGATTTGAAACCTGCTCTCAGCTACCTCGTTAAGTGTTTTCGAGGTGTTTTCATTATTCCAGTCAGTTCTGCCTCACAGCTGGAACTGTTCCATCACAACTGCGTCTGAAGCCAGAGGGGAAAGGATCACATCACTGGGCTACTCAGAGCTTCTGACTTGGGCTGCAGGGGTGCCTCCTGGTGGGTAAAGTCACCAGCCAGGTGCGACCTGTGCGCGCTGAGCAGCCCCGTGGCCCAGGCCTCTGTGCTGACTCGGGTGGTCTCAGCACGAAGAGCCACGCAGATGAAGACACATACTCAGCCTCTCCCTAAACAGACGTTGCAGCCCAGTTTCTCCGAATTCCACCACAAAAGGGTCCCTGAATAAAAAGAAAGTGTGTCATAGGCGACCTCCTCGGGGCCAGGAGAAGGGAGGCCTGCGCATGGAGTTACCCTTCTGCAGCCAAGACAGTTTGCCTCGAAAGTGACTTTTCCTTAAACCGAAAAAAAAAAAAAAGAGAGAGAGAGGGAGGGAGAGAGAGAGAGCGCGAGCGCAAACATGTTAACAGGAAAAGTACCAGGATGTCAGCTTGAACGCGTAAACATGTGTGTCCAGCGTGGACCCTAAACGTATTCCTGTGTTTTAAAGTGTCGTTTTACGTTTGTCGCCAGTGATGTTCTTTCTTCACAGCCACCTCGGGGATTCTGAAGTCCTGGGCCTTTCTCTGAAGACTGTAATGTTCCTGACGTTTCTGAAATGTTGCAGAGCCACAGAGTTTAGGCTGGTGCTGCCAGGAAGAAAAGCAACCCAGAGTTTAAGTGTCCAGAAGTGGTTTGTGAACCTGCCTGTTTTCCTCTCAAACCGGTACAGCATGTCGCCAGCCACGTGCCGTCTCTGGCAAAAGAGACCTGTCTTCACCTGGTGCCACTGCTGTGGCTCCCTGTTTGCCCTGAGCCCCGCTGCCCAGGCCGTCTCCGCGGCCTGCCGTGCCCCCTCTGCTCCTGGAGCGCGGCTCCCGGGCTGTGTTCCATCCCTGGTTTTGTTCCCCGTGTGGCCTTGGCGCCCACACGTGTTTCTGTTGGTGAAGGCAGCCCTCCACGTTGAGCCCCGCCGCCCGCCTTCCTCCTCAGCCGGGTGGGGACCCCACGCCACCAGGCCGTTGGGGGCTGCTTTCCAGAGGGTGGGGTGGTGACCTGCTTCCCTGTGGGAGAACGTGGGTCCCCGTGGGCCGGGGTCCCGGGGGATGCGGCGTCCAGTGCCTTCTCCTGATTCCGTGTTCAGCTTCGATTTGAAGGACGCTAACTGGTGTGAAGAGCAGTTGAAGTCAATTTCTCAACTTTTTCTCGTCTCAGTCCAGCAGGGGAGAAGGAAACCTAACTTTTACTTAAAGGATAGGTTTGGCTTGAGCTCAGGGAGCTGACAGGGTGGGCTCATTGGCGGAGGTGTGTGCTTGGCCTGTGTTCTGAGTCGGGGCGGGGGCGGGGCGATGAGTTGGGTGAAGAGGACCCCTCGTGCCCAGCAGCCCCTGGCCGGTGTGGGATGACAGTTCAGATCCATTTGGAGCATTAAAATGCTTGTTCTGACTCAACAGGCCCGCCTGGGTGAAGCATGGGTAATCCAGGTGTAGGTGCTGGACCTGGAAGCCCTGAGATGCCCCCCAGTCCCCTCCTGTGAAGATCGGACTTGAGCAGCAGCCCAGCCCAGGGCGAGCCTTGGAAGACCCCTGGGCAGCACACAGGCCCCTCGCCAGGTGGCTGTCCGGTGCTCTGCAGGCCACAGACCGTCCCCCGCAGCGGTGTAGGCCGGAGAGAAGATAGTATTTCATTCACCTGAGGCTCAGAGAGCCCAGGAAACATACCAGAAACTAAAGATGTTAGCGATGCTTTGCTTGAACCTGGGTTTTCTGGTCCCAAATCAGTGGGCAGGGTGAGAGGGAGGGGCCGGGTGCCCCAGGCTCTGCACGCAGAGGCTTTGAGGCCCCAGCGCCAGGGCCTCTGGGGAAGGGCCAGCACCACTGCAGCGTGCGTGGCCGTGAAGCTGGAGCCTCTGTTTGCCTGTTTCCCCCGCGCTCTCTCTGGGGGTGATTTTGGGCCACTGTGGGGTGGTGGTCAGTTCCTGTGACCAGACCAGGTGTCCGGGTCTCGTGGAGATGGGGACGGTGGACTCCCCCAGCCCCGAGGGCCCTCCTTGTCGGGTAAGGGGGCCGTGGCTCCGGGCAGTTCTCTCAGGCTGCCTCTTCTGTGGTTTTCTTCGAACACCGGTCCGCCCAGCCCAGGTCCACCGTGAGGGAGGCCTGCCCTGCCTCCGTCATCCAGCCCCTTGTTGGTTCGCTTGACGAAGGCTCGTTCGTCCCAGCAGGTGCTGTGGGACTCAGGCAGGACACACAGACCCACCCCTGGTTCTCAGAAGACTGGCTTGGTGGGGGGTGGCAGCGAGGAAAACTGGCAGTTGCAGAGCAGGCTGCGAGCACCAGGCAGGTGCTCCTGTGCCGTGTGGGGAAGGGAGACACCTTTCCAGGTTGGGGGAGGGAGATCGTGTTCGGGAAGGCACCTCAGAGAAGGTGGTACTGAACTGGAGGCCTGAAGATGGGTGCTGAGCAATCAGCACTATGGGCAGAGGGGAGTCCAGGCAGAGGCCTGCACGATCGCTTTGTGTGACAGGAACCGGTGCTGGGGGGCAGTGATGGGAGCTACAGACACAGGCAGAGGCCCAGGCGTCCACTGTCCACTTGGTGCTGCTGTCCAGTGACTGGTGACTCCTCACACCTGCCTTGAAGCTGACCAGCTCAGAGGTCTGGTCCCGAGCATGCAGCCTTGTGAGCAGCCGGTCTGCGGACCGGAGGGGGCTCCTGAATGTGCTGGGCGCACTGGCACAGTGGCAGGTGTGCAGGGGGGAGTGGGGGTCCATGAGGGGCTGGTCAGGAGGCCATGACCACGGCCGTCCAGGTGACAAACGGGGGCCTGGAAGGGGACTGTGGTGTGGAGGCGAAGGGGCTGAGGAGGCTGGGGGAGGAGGGGTGCTCCTGGTGCGGCTCTCCCGAGTCTGGTCTCCCCCGCCGTGGCAGGGTGTGGGCTCTGCCCTGTCCAGGGGGGACTGAAGGGTGCTGCCGGCCCAAGGCCCCCACAGGTGCACCCCTGGTGGGACCCTGCTTTGCACATAAGGTGCTCAGGTCTGTCCTCACACCCATGACCGACTTCCAGGAAGCAGACTTGTGACACTTAATGTTCAATTCAAATGTCCAGTTTCTTACTTTATTGGGAAAGATAAAATATTTGCTTTGTGAAGACTAACTTTATCCCCTAACCAGGCTGTCTGTCTCTCATTATCAAGATTTTTGGAAACCAGCAGATGTACACCGTGACGTACACAATGTTGTATGTCAGTTATGTCTCAATAAAGCTGAAGAAAAAAGGGAAAGCATGTTTAGTCCTGAGACGCTGCCCTGTGCTACGGACGTGGGGCTGACACCTGGGGTGCGGTGTCCTGACAGGCGTGTCCCGAGAGGTGTGGGCCGCGTGCCACCTGGCACACGTCTGCAGCCTCAGTCCCTCCTGAAGTCCCTGTGCTGGTCCTCACAGGCAGCCTCCCCCTGCCCGGCAGCTTCTGACTCAACTCCGTTTCTCAGAGCACCTTTGTTAACCTTTGGCTTCTCTGGGTCTGGTTCCCGCTGGTGGCTTTTTTGTGTAAAAGGTGCTGGTTCCTTCCAGCTTCTGTCTCAGCAGGAAACCCCACACCTGACTTCTGGGGCCGCTTCCTGCTGCTGGTGCACGGAGACAGCCTGCTAGTTGGTGTGCCTGTGTGCGTGTGTGTGTGCGCACGCGCACACACACATGCACAGCTGTCTTTTGTTGCTTGTTCATTTTATTTTGGAGAAATCCTTAGCCTTTGAGGAATCCTGTGAGCCCAGGTTCCTTAGACGGCGTGGCCAGGGAGCCCAGGAAAGGCAGAGCTGGTCACCACGGGCTGCCCTGCATGCTAGCACCTAGTCCTGGAAACGGGGAACACACACAGAGACTCAGCATCCTGTGATCCCACACTGGATGACCCCTCCCATCCTGACTCTGAGTTATTAATAATTTTATCAAGAATGTGCTTTCAACACGCTTGTATTTACAGACGTACTTAACAAGAAATCACCAAGACTTCAGAGGGAAGTTCCTCTTCCCTTTCCTTTTTATGGCCCAGAGACAAGGAGAAACGGAGAAAAAAAAATGCCTTTGACTTGTGCTGGAGGCTTGAGAACGTCCACTGTCCCTTCTGAGGGTCTGCTGGGGCCTCCTTAGGCCCCGGGCCCACCAGCTGTCAGATGCTTGACTGCGGGGACACCGGCCGCATTTCACCCGGACCCTTGGCTTTCTTGCTTTCCTCCCAGTGAGATTTTGAGAACTGTGGCTGCAACGGCGGGACGTGCTTATTTCAGCCAGTGTCAGAGTCAGTGTTCTGGTTGCAGCGTGGCCTCAGCCACGTCGGGCAGCAGTGGGTTAGAGGCTGCAGTGCTGGTCGGGGCCGTCCGCCGGGGGAAGAGTCGCAGTCCAGGCTGAACACCTGCAAGCCTGGGCTGCGTCGGCTCTGGACACATTGTGGGTCAGAAGAGTTAGCAGTAGGCAGTTCACTTTCCTGGAGCCTTGGGTTCGGCTGTGAGTGATCTAAAGGGCTCTCTTGTAACTGGAAGCCCAGGGCCGCCCGTGTTCTGATCCAGGTGGTCTGGCTGCATGTGTGGGGGCAGGTTTGGTAGGGGAGATGGGATGGGATTGGACCAAGGCCTGTCTGGGAAGGCTGTGGGGGTAGAGGGGACTGATTCTGGGGGTGAACAATTCCTTCTAGTTTGGGACAGTTTTTGGAAACAGTGCTGATCACGCCAAGGGCATTTCCCAGCTCGACCCAGGGAGGCTCACAGCTCACGGGGGCTCAGCGCCCAGCCTCTGGGACGCACACGCATGACAAGTGGCACGTGTGATGGAACACTGATGTGTGTGGGCCCCCCCCAGAGTCCGCTCACCTCAGACGTGGCCAGACCGGCACAAACAGGAGCCGTGCTCTCTGGTGAGCGGGCCTGCCTCTCAGTCGGCTCTGGGTTTCCCCAAGGCACCAATGGGGAGCCTCTTGGAAAATAAAAATCAAAAGGCCTCCGTGTGTGCACCAGAGAAATGTCATCTTCTGCTTTGCAAAGGGTGTGCCCTTCACAGCGAGAGGCCACGGGGTGCAGAGCTTCCTCAGAAGGGAGTCTGCAGAGCCTTGCCATGTACTGGGCCAGATGGTCAGTCCTCCTCGGTCTGTGTGAAGCCACGCTGATGTGGTGGTAGGAGGTGTGAGGCAGGACCAGTGCTCCCTGTCCGCAGAGGCCCTTGTGAACCTCCAGAGGCCAGGTGCATCTCGGGGCTTGCAGCAGTGGCTGCCTCTCTCCTGCCTCGATACTCACAGTCGCGCAGCACAGGGGCCTGTGCTCTGCCCTGCCGCGCCCTTCCCGAATCTCCCGCCCGCCGGGAGCTCAGCGGTGCCGGTCCTGATGCGCAGGTCAGGGCAGAGGTGACCAGGCAGCCTGGCTGCGGTCCGCTTTGATCCCAGTTCTCTGGAATACCTTGGGGAAGTCCCCAAGAAGGCAGCCCACTCATGTGGGGAACTTCTCTGGACCGGCGTGGAAGAAACCCCCTAGAGGGGTGAGCAGAGCTGGACGGTGCCCCCCGGGAGCTCGGTGCTGCGGCCGCAGCCCACCTCACGGCTGCCCGGGTGTCGCCGTGTGGCCTAGGAAGGCCCTTCTGCCCCCGGCTAGGTGACAAGACGGTCAGCCTGAGGAAGGTCAGCTGTCACTGAGCGCTCAGAGTGTGACATTTCCTTGAAACCACATCCTTTCGACAACTCATGGGATAAGTTTTACTGTTATCCCCAGTTTCCAGACAAAGAAACCAAATTCTTGAGAACTTGAGTGTTGCCTGGTCTCAGGCCAGAAAGTGGCCGATGAGGCCTGGAGTCCAGGCAGCCTGGCCCAGCCGCACCAGGCCACCGCTCCCTTCAAAATGCCAGCACGCCTGGAGGGGCCGTGCTGGGGCTCTCTCCTGAAGGTCAGGGGCCTCGTGGGGAGGCCAGGGAGGGACACAGGCTGGCACGAGGAAAAGCTGTTTCTTCTTTCCGCCGGAGCCCCGAGCGTGGCCCCTGTGCCTGCCTTCTGCCTCCAGTGGCGGGCCTGACTTAGCCTGGAGAGGTGGACAGGGTCCCAGGGCCCGGGAGGCCTCTGCAGGAACACAGATTGGCCCTGCCCGGGGGGCTTGGAACCCGCACCCTAAGCAGTGGGGCTCTGCCCTTGATGCCCCGTGGATGAATGCATTCAGGAGACCCAGTGGGGTTTTTGCAAGAAGCTCAGGGATTTGCTGTTGTTCAGCTCAGATCACTCAGTGGAGACCCTCGTCGAAGACAGAGGTGAGGGAGGCAACGTGGACATTGGAGCAGAGGCGGTGACCTCCTTCCGACCCCTGGGGCTGACGGCAGGTCGGGGAGACAGGGTTACAGAGCCTGCTGAGGACTGGGGTGCAGGGCCCAGCAGGATTTGGGCAGGGCGGGAGGCCACGTCGGGGAGGAGTTCCCACTCTGTGTCCTGTCCTGTCCACCCAGACCGATGCAGAGCCGGCCAGCGGGGAGTTCTGCGCACTGTGGGCTGTGGGGGGCACAGCAGCGTGTCCCCCTCCTACAGGTAGCCCTGACCCTCAGCACTGGGGGGCGGACACGGAGTGATAGGATGGAGGAAGTGCCACCGCTTCCAAGAAGCAGCTGGGTATCGGCGCCAGTGCCGCAGCTGGTCTGAGAGGCAGCCTGGGTTCTCCTACACGCTCTGTGCCAAAAGCAGGCTATTAGGAGCTTGGCCTGTGACTCACCGCTTTCATCTTTAAAAAGCAACCTAGAAGCATCCATGCCTGCCCGTGTGCCCCTGATCTGTACTTTCCCGTGGCCTCTCCAGAGAGAAGACACCCTCCAAGGGACGGCTGTCGGGGTCAGGTGGCATCTGACTTCTGCTGTGAACCATGCCCGTCCGTGAAGGGGAGGAGAGCTCGCACCTGTCACCCCAGGGTCCCCAGGGCTGCCCAGAGGGAGCGGAGGAGTTAGCCTTGGCAGCCCTGTCTTCAAAGACTGTTGAATTGAGGGGAGAAGGCAGTCAATCTGGAGTGCTCTGTGCCCAGATGCTGCACATGGAAGCACCAGCACAGGCCAAGAAGACCACTGCCTGGTGGAGAGTGTGCTGGGGGTGGGGCCGAGGTGGGAGCTTGCGGCACGTTGGCGGTTGGGCGGGGAGGCGGAGGTGCAGGCAGGATGGGTGCACTGGTTAGGAGGGAAAGGCAGCGGCAGCCAAGGCCGGGCCTGGTGATGACAGGTCATGCAGGGTGGGCTACAGGCAGGAGGCAGAGCTGGGGGGACAGGCACCCCAGCCCAGGTGGACAGCCCACAGGAGCCCCCAAAGACAACCTGCCAAGCGAGGTGCCTGACAACGTGTTTCATTGTCACCTTGAAGAAGTGGCAGGTGGTGCCGGCTCGAGTTCTCAGAGGCAGAAACAGTCAAGGCGTGAAGATCGTTGGTGGTCACACCTGTGAGAGGGGGGAAGCAGGCTCACGGGGCAGAGGGGCTACCTGCTCCCAGCCACAGGGCCCTGGGGGGCGGCTGGGCGCCCCAGAAGTGCGGCCAGTGGTGCTCACCGCGCTCACGGGATCTGCAGGGTGACCAGGTGCTGAAGTGCGACCCTGCAGAGGTGCTTCTGCACAAACGTGCCACCTGCAGGACCAGCCCCCCAGTGCTGGGGCTTCCGGGCGCTGGGTCGCTGGGTGCCCCTCAAGACCTGACGTACCCCTTCCCCCGGGCGCAGCCCCAGGACTTGGGGGAGGCCTGCTCTCCTCACAGGGGTCCGCCGCTCCCTGTGCAGGAGATGCGGAGACACACTGGCCACAGAGCATTTATTCAAGATTATTTTCAGTGATACACAACTGAGAGTCAGTCTGCTTTTGACCACCACCAAGAGCCAGCCACCCTGAACCGTTTCAGTGCTGAAGTACACCGCACCCAAATTCTTCTGTAGGTCTAAGTTCTATATGAGTCTAAGGCTGTGCCTGCTGTAGTGTTTTGATAAATAACGCCAGCTTCATACGTGCAGGCTTTTATTACACAGCCTTTAGTCAGCAGCGTATCCTCCACGGACGTGAATGTGGAGAACTCCCGCTTAGCAGCAGCGCTGGCGGGAGGGGATCCGCCCTCTTTGTTCTGTCTTCGTCTTCCAAGTTCCGAAGGTTTGCCGCACCAGCCCCGTGGGGAAGTTTGGCCTCCAGCCTGTAGAGTAGATTCAGAACAGCCAAGGAGGGGACCGCCAGCGACTTCAGCCTGGCTCCTGCGTGACCACGTGCGGCCACTTGAACATTTACTTGCCTTGACAAGCTGTTGGCTGCACAGACGTTTGAGAGCCACCAGAATTGGTCCCAAAGAAGCACAGACATGCTATTTGTGGAATCTGAAGAGAAATGGGGTTTCTATGAACCTCTCCCAATCTTACCCTTCTGTTTAATAGTTTTCCTATTTGTGTGTCTGTTGCTTAACATGAGAGGAAATTTTCAAAATTGAAGCCAAATTGGTCTATGATCAATGATGAATGAAGGTAGACTGGCAAGTCTGACATAAAGAGAAGTTCAGTTTCCTAGTCGGCTGTGAAAAAGAAAGAAGTCACGCCATTTGCAGCACCATGGATAGACCTGGAGATCGTCACTCTACGTGAAGTCAGCCAGAAAGAGAAAGAAAAATGCCACATGATATCACTCATATGTGGAACCTAAAAAAGAAAACCGAAGACACTGATGAACCAACTTACAAGACAGAAACAAACTCTCAGAGAGAGCAGTCTTTCGGTGACCCGAGAGGGAAGAGCAGTGGGCAGGGGTAAGCGGGGAATCTGAGGTTTGCAGACACCAACTGCTGTCCATAAAGTAGGTAAACAGCAAACGGCTTCGTGCAGCACGGGGAGCCGCGTTCGGTGTCCCGCAGCGGCCTATGATGGAAAAGAAGATGAAAACGAGTTTACATGCGCGACTGAAACGTGATGCTGTGACCAGAAGTTGATGTAACCCTGTAAATGACTACACTTAAATAAAAAAAGAGAAGTTCCGTTTTGACAAAATCACTGACAATTGCCGAAATTATTCATTAGCGTGACAGACCAACAGATAGGTATGTTTCTTCAAATACACTTTATTGCAGTTAAAAAGTATTCGTCCATGACTTTTTCCTCTTTTTTTTACCACGATATTGTTTTATTTTTGTTCTTATTTATTTATTGGCATGCCAATGAATGTAAGGTGCAGAAAAGCTCCGTTCACAGCATTGTTTCTTTTCTGTGTCACTCCAGAGGACTCTGGTGTCACACGTGCCACGTGCGACCGGTGCTCACAGGTCCTTAGGAAATACTGCGGCCCTGAGGCCTGCTGGTCTCCCTGTGGCCCGTCCCTCAGTGCCTGCCGCCGTTCTGATTTGGTTTTTATCTCATTTACTGACTCCTGAGACTTGGCCAATTATTTCCATTTCATTTTCTCTATAGAGACACAAGTTAAAAGTCAACTGACTTTTCACACGTTCGTTTCATTTTTTTCTGGTCCTTTCTTCAAAGATAATTGAAGATTGCTGTGGTCACTTGTGAGGCCCCTGGATGGGAGAGCTGCTTTGTTTCCTGGCATCTTTGCCTGCTCCTGTGTGAGACCCTTCCGGTAAGAGGCTTGTGCAGGAAAACCTACATCTCACTGGAGGTAAACGGAGGCTGAGGCATCCCCTTTCTCCTTGTCACAGAATTCCCATCAGCAAGTCTTTAAACTGCCATCTCTCCTTTCAGAGACTCAGATTTATAAAAATTCTGTGAACATACCTCCTCCATTGCCAAACTCACAGTGCACCTCTGTTTGGTGATAGGACCTAATTTAGATGTTTGTGAGGTTTGTGAAGTGACTCCCAGTCATAAAGCACACCCTTCTTCTGTGCCAAAGATTGCCAAGTGTCTTTATTCCTTTTTAAAAATTACAGTTGATTTACTAAAATGTGTTGATTTCAAGTGTACTGCAAAGTGGCTCAGCTATATATATGTACTTCTTCAGATTGTTTTCCACTGTAGGTTATCACCAGACATTGAACACAGTTCCCTGTGCCGTCCAGTGGGCCCTTGTTACCTACCAAGCACATTTCTAACACAGGGACCAGCCGGCCCGGGACCCCAGCTTCTCAGGGCAGGCACGGCGCACAGCAGGTGCAGAGCCGTGTCTGTCATGAGCCCCTTCCTGCTGCACCTCTTGTCAGAGCCCCCAGGGCCTCGCTTTCCTTGGGCTGTGGCTGCACCCCCCGGCCAGCACGCACACTGCAGGCCCCCCAGGCCCCGGCTCCCCCGCCCCAGCTGGCCCCCCAGAAGTCCGGGCTCCCCCCGAGTGTGTGTTGTGCGAGCCGCGTCCTGGCCGTCTCGTCACGCCTGGGCTCAGTGAGAGGATGGGCCGAGCCGCTCGGCGATGCGCACAGAAGCCCCCCTGCCCACTGAGTCCTTCACACCCTCTCACCCGACTTTCAGAAGTGTGCCAGGACCCTGTCTGCCCCCAGCCGGCCAGTCCCTTGGGGTTGTGGGGTCTGGGCGTGCTGTGGGCCAGGCGGGCGGGGCTCAGCCCGAGCGGCTGCCAGTCTTCCCTGTGCTGACGTCGCTTGTCTCTGAGCCTTTCTTTAAAAAGTAAATTAACAAAAGTCAAGTGTTTTGGGAATTGAACCAGCCTCTGAAACTCTCTTTTCAAAAGGCCTCACCACTAGCGTCCTAATCTTGTTTTATTTTGCTTCTTAAGCTTAAAAAAATGCTGACACCTTTCTTTCCTTTTTCTGTATTTAAGTCAATCGGTTGAAACCATTGGTGGCCCTGCTGTGCACACAGCTGTGGGCCAGGCCCCTGCCCATCGGAGCCCACGTGTCCGCTTCCAGGGTCTCTCCTGAACGTCACTTTTGCAGCCCCAGCCAGAGCACGTCCGCACTTCTGACGTCAGCGGCCTTCTCGTGGCTTGGATTTTGAACTATCGTCTCTCTCTTACAGTACCGTTGACCTTGTTTTTGTCACCTTTCACTTAAGCCCATGCGCTTACTATCTGATAGCCTTGTTCTGTTTCCTGGATTTCTTCATTCGTTGCCTTTCTCACAATTTACATTCATTTCTCAGAACAGTTTGATGCAGATTGTTTGCTGTGAAGCTAGCTCTGGACAAAGTTCGTGGTCCCGGTTGAAACGGTTGCTTAAAGCAGCTTTTCTTTCAGAGACACGGCTTCTGAGCTGGAATCCCACACCTCTCTGGAGAGACACCAGCAGGCATCAGGCACTGTGAGCAGGTGTGCGGACGGCGAGTCCCCCACGCAGACTCCCCGTCGGGTCTGCGGTGCCTGGGGTGTGCTGCGGGCACAGGGTCCGGGCGTACGCATGTCTGTTCTGTTTTACCACAGCTTTTCTTCAAGTTTCTTGGGGAAAAGGCTAGACTTCCTTGATTTTCTATCCAACAGTTTCTTCCTAGGATTATGGAAATTTGTTTCCCCCTAAATGAAAGAAGTCTACAATGGCATTCAGAAAATTACTTTTATTTGGTCAGTTCTCTAGTGCTTCATAAAGTGTTTTCCCACTTACAGAGCACCTTCACGTAGATGAATTCATCTTCCCGACAAGGCGATGGGGTCACCAGCACACAGGTTCAGCTGCTGACTAGACTCAGGCTGGAACTCAGGTCTGACTCTTAGCCCAGGGCCCTCTGCCCTACACCAAGTTGGAACCCACGGACCACAGGCTCTCCATGTGAGCAAAACAAAGATAACCTGCCAAAATAATCCAGAAACAGAGGTCGAAGCAACGTTGTCATGTGACACAGTCGGTTCCCAGTGGATTGACACCAATCAGTAAAGGGTTAGCAGAAGAGGCCAGAGTTACCTGGTCTACGAGGGAATGTTGTCCCCACAGGATACATTCACACAAGAAAGTGTCTCCTCCAGGACTTTGGATGTGAAATCGTCTTGGAGGCTTGTAGACGTGGTTGTGTCTGGGATCCACTGAAGGAGTCTCGATCCGCCAGTGGGTGGCCCCTGGGCTAGGAGGGGCAGCAGGTGGAGCTGCCGTCGGTCTGGGAGGCACCCTCTGGGAGAACCAAGACAAAGTGCAGAAAAGAAGTCAGCGGCAGGGCAGAGGCTGCTCGGGAGGGGCAGAGGCAGGCGGCCCAAGGACTGAGCGGATGGGGAGGAGGGAGTTTGGTCCGGCCGGGGTGGACGGTCCGGGAGCAGTGCCGGGAGCAGCAGGTCCAGGGACCTGCCAGGCAGAGTGGGGTGCTGCTTGTCTGCCGCGGGGCAGGTCCAGGGCTCAGTCACTCATTCTCACAACACAGCTCTGGACCAATGACAGCTGTCAGTCTAATGCCAAGTCTTCACTCGTAAGTAAACGTACTTTAAGACCATAGGGTCAATCTCCTCTTGCTCAGAATTGTTTTGTTCCAAAACTTAAAAAAAAAAAGTTTCAAGTCCATGTAAAAGAATTGATTTTTTCAAAAGAAGAATTTGAGTAGGGAAGGAAACAAAGGGGCAATTGAAAAGTAGCTACGACCCGCCCGGCAGAGGCGACGAGGATGTGTTTCGATAGACAGTGAGGAGGGGTGGCAGTAAGTGCGTCTCTGACGTTCTTGGCTGGGGTAAACCTGGCAGAGGTGCTGAATCAGTAGCCCTGCCCTCCCTCTCTGACTTCTGTGAGTGTAAACCTCAGAGGCCAGAGAGCAGGGAGCACGACGCTCTCCGGAGGTTTGGAAACTGGCCTGACTCGCGCCTCCTGGGTGGCGAGGATGCTTGCCCCAGCTGTGTGCTTCTCTCTGATCGCAGCACTTGACAACTGTCAATGTTTGGAAAGAAAATTTTTCAAAATTACTTCTGGAGCTTATATTTATGCATTTGTCAAAAGAGGGTAAGCCAAAAAGACCAGCTGTGGACCTTCTCCAGTGATAGCACCTTTTTCTTATTTCCATATTTTAGGAGATGCCTATTTTTAACATGTATTTGTTGCCTGGACTCTGCTCTGCAGACGTCGCTGTAAAACCACATGCTTTCACAGAACATGCGTGAGACACACACTGTCTTTCAGTGACTGTTGTCATTGCTGCTCAGCAAAAATCAGAGAGAATGTTCTACAGGCATTTTCTTGGGAACCAGTGGGGTTTAAGTGGGTGCGTCAGCCTCCTTCCTGCTCTCAGCTCTCACTTCGGAGGTTGGGCCTAATCAGAATTATGTATTATTTCAATTTTTTTTTTCCTGAAATGCTGGCAGGTGTCGTTGGGTGAACCCCCTTCCTGGCTGCATCCTCCGTCGGGGCCAGTGTGATTTCTCCAGTCCTTGGTTTACTAGGCCTCAAAATAGGGACAGAATTTCTCAGAATTTCAATGTTTTGTAATGTATCAGATGTAGAGTCATTGAAAGAGAAAAGTATCTTTGTGTTTGTGGCCTTGGGGGAAATTTGAATTATTGCAATTATCTCTTCTCTTCCATGTCCTCCCCGTTTCCAGCTTAAAGGAGGTCAGGAGGTGGGGGGGTGAACTTAACTAACACCACCTTCCTTTACTCAAAACTTTGCCAGAATGAGGTCTTGGGATAGCTTACCCAAAAGCCCAGCTTCTAACCCATTTCTCACTTTTCTTAGGTCCATTAGAGCTGAAGATTCTAGAAATTTATTTTACGTGCTGCCTCACGTAGGGGCTGTGTGTGCATTTGGCCAAATAGGTGTTTGTAACGAACGCCCAGGGAAAGCTCTCACCCCAGACAGATCGTGGGCCCCTGGAAACAACTAGGCATCCAGGTGAGGCCAAATGTTTCTATCTCCAGGAAGACGTGTGCTGTCCCTCTTGCAATTAAAGAGGCCCCTGGGCTTCTCTGAATAGTGGCAACAACTGTTATTTAATGCACACAAAAGGAGACAGGCTTTTTTTTCACTGTAGCAAAGATTTCAGTAGGCCACGGGGGATTCTGGGGAGTTTCAAACCTTTTTCCCCTTTGCATTTCATGTCACGCTGCGCATGTTTCGTCATGAGTGTTTTACATGCTAACAGAAAACGTAGCCTGTCTGACAGGACAGACCCCGCCGGTGGCCAGGTTGGACATGGGTGATCATGCGTGCAGACTGTTTTCCACGGAAAGCTACACACCAGCACTGACCAAGCAGCCCGCGTGCTGCAGCAGGTGCTAACAGACGTCGCAGCTGTCTGACTGGCAAAAACACTGTGGGCTTGCTCTAACGGTCATTTGGGTCGGTGGAATGTGGGGAGTCTGACCTCTGCTTTCAGGAGACTGCTGCCCAGAGTCACAGGGCATCGCGGGGACCAGGCTGACCACCTGTCAGATTCTCTCCTTCCGCAGTACTTTAACCCTCCTGTTGTTTTTTCCCTCGGGTTTTTTAAAAAACAGCTCTACTGAAGTCTAATTTACATACCATGCATTTCACCCATCTAAAGTGTGCCGTGAGTTCAAGAACTCCACCAAGTGTGCAGCTGTCACCCTAACCAGACTCAGTTTTCATCACCCCACGCCCCGCCCCTTCCACCCCCAGCACCGACAACCATGATCCGCGCTCCTTCTGTCAGTTTGCCCCAGGACAGTTTGTACGGGCGAACCATACAGTGTGGTCTTTGGTGTCTGGCGTCGTGCACCAGCGTAAAGTGTGGGAGTGCCATCCGCGTGGGGCATGTGTTGCTGTTTCCTTTTTACTGAACTGCCTGGTTTGTTTTTCACTGGAGTGAAGGGTTCACCAGTGGTTCTGCACTGGGACCAGTGGTGGGACATCTGGGGGCATCTTGATGGTCACATGGGGGTGGGGCTGCTGCTGGCGTCTGGCACGTGGAGGCCAGCGATGCTGGAACACAGGGCCCCACGACAAACAACTACCTGTCTCAGAATGTCAGTGGTGCTGAAGCTGAGGATCCCAGGCTAGGCTTCTCGGAGTTTCCATTGCTGTCGAGGCCCCTGTTTAAGACCAACTGGCGCACAGTGGGACTCTTCCCTCCTGTCTGACTATGTATTACTGAACTGGGGTTCTGTTTGTCTGATTTCTGTGTGTGTAAAATATGAATTCATTTGTGAAACTGATAATCTTTTTTTACCATTTGGGAAAGTTTTGGAATCTCGCAAAATAGTATTCAGTAGGTTGCACTGTCCACCAAAGAGAAAGGTGAGGAAAAAGAGTATACAGTTCTTATCCCCTGGTTGAGATCTCAGTATAGCCTGGTTCTGAAAACTTAGCGACAGAAAAGTAGCAGATGTCTTGGCTTGTGCCGCTTAAATTCCAGGAGCTGCAGGAGCCACTGGGCGGTTTATAATACAGGCATCTAATGAAGAACATTAAGTTCATTCAGCAACAAATTGCACCATAATTTTTGTGGAATGGGGTCCAATATTATGTACTCTGGTTATATTTTTCCAGTTCAGCTTCAAATTTTGAAGCTGCTGTTATTCTTAACATTAATGAAGCAATTTTATGTGGGACGGAGGTTAAAAGAAACAGATATAAAGAAAACAACACTAAAGAAGTTCTTCTCACCAGCATAAAACCCTTCTTGAGAACAGGAAGAGATCAGCCAGAGTTAAAACACTTTGTTTTTGAGGCCAGGGATTCCCTGACTGCTGGACTTTCCTCCAGGGAGGTTGAGATGCCAAGAGGTGGAATGCTGTCTCCTGGTTCTTTTAAGCTTTGTGTGATGATGAATAAGAAACAAGGTTTTCTGAAGCTGATAACGTTAAGAGGAGACTGAACTGCCATGAGCTGGTGAACCATCCTTGGCAGAGGGTACCTTTGGGAATCTGACAAATAAACAGTGTGTTTCAACTGCCTGGGTGACTTCTCCTCACCCTGACAGCTCTTGTGTTCCAGTGGGCAGCTCCAGCCCAGCCCCCAGAGAGGGAGCGGCCAGAGGGGAGTGCGGACTGTGTGTAGGCTGGGAGCAGGCAGAACGGGGTCTCCCACAGTCTGACGTCCGGCGTCACCCGAGTCTCCTCAGCACCTCCTGCCAAAACTGATGGTAAACCACATCAGAAATACAGGGTAGAAGTAAACTGGGCAAGATATATACCCACACCTGTGCGGGTGCACACATGCAACACACATACATGACATGCACACCCGTACACGTAGGCGCCTGCACGTACAGTACATGCACACGCTACACACATGCCCCCCCACAGCACAGGCATTCACGCACACACGCACGTTCCTCAGAATCACGGTGAGCACTTTGCAGACATTTATTCATCACTGCCAGACAGTTATTTTGTGTCTGTGTTACAGGTGAGAACACTTAGGCTCAGAGAGGTCAAGTAATTTGATCAGGGCCATGCAGCTGGTGAGTAGTAGCAATTAGGAGGTTTTCTCTAAATCCAAATTCCAAAGAGAGAAGCAGTGCAAGAGAAAATCTCGCCTTTAGAAAGCTGTCACTCCAACATAAAAAGACCAGTGGTGTGGGAGTGAGGGAGATGCCTAGGCAGAGCTGAGGCGGTGGAAACACGCGTATACCATTATAATGTGGAAACATCTGTCGACACCCACAGAGAGCACAGCAGCAAGGGTGACCTTGACGTGAATGCTGGGTGATGGCGATCGGCGTGCGGCGGGTTTG
The DNA here is from genome assembly GCF_048564905.1 of Vicugna pacos. Taxonomy (NCBI): domain Eukaryota; kingdom Metazoa; phylum Chordata; class Mammalia; order Artiodactyla; family Camelidae; genus Vicugna; species Vicugna pacos. Next base: position 43,880,213 of record NC_133006.1, on the reverse strand, counting down.
TGGACAGAGACGTGTACCAGGTATTGGCGGCACTGGGTGTGTGCTGAGGGGGCGTGGCAGGGGCACATGGGAAATCTCTGTGCCTGTCGGGAACCTAAAACTACTCTGAAAAAAGAAAGTCTGTAAAAATAAAAAGACGTAGCCCCACACTCAGTGTTCCAGCTCAGCTGTTTCAATACCGCTTACAGAAGATTCAACTTGGTCGATCAACTGCCTGAATTAGAAGCTCAGGAATGTGCTAACCCTTTGTCTGTCTCTCTCTCTTAACATAAAAGTAGCTTTTTTCTAAAGATAAAAGTGACATATGCTAACTACTGAAATAGTCCATATGTATATGAAATATTTTTAAAAGTAAGAATTATCTTCACCTCTTCATCTAGAGATAAGCAACCTTAATGTCTCCTGAATACTCCTTTTGCTGTGTCTCTAGGCAGATTGGATAGATGGATGGTAGGTAGGTGGTAGGTGGGTGGTAGGTAGGTGGTAGGTAGGTGGTTGGTAGGTAGGTGATAGGTAGATGGTAGTATTACCGAGTCCAAACTCATTCTACTTGCCACACAACAGGCCAACAAATTGGAAGACGAGGTGTTGGGACAAGGAATAGCGACTTTGTTCGGAAAGCCGGCAGACCGAGAGGATGGCAGACTAATGTCTTAGAGACCCATCCTCCTCGGGTCAGAATACAGGCTCCTTTTATACAAAAAAAATAAAAATAAAAAGGAGGGGGAGGGGGTGTGGTTGGTTGTTGCAAACTTCTTGCTGCAGGAATTCTTTGTCCTTGCAGTTGTCCATGTGGGCCAGGTCATGGTGCTCCTGCAAAACCTCCAACAAAACAAATGTTTTTCTCTGTTCTGCAACTTGCTATCTTTACATGAGTGCAGAGCCAGCAAGACTAAGCCTAGAAAACAGGGCACAGGGTTAAAGCCAAAGGAACAGATCTAATATAGAGTCAGATTTGGTCTTTTCTGTTACAGTAGGTAGGTGGGAGGTAGGCGGTAGGTAGGCGGTGGATAGAGAGGCTCGGTAGAGGTATATGCACGGTGCTGTGGTATAGACGCTGTCATGGAGCAGGTGTTTTACTCACATGTGGGTTGACGTTCTGTATCAATACATCGAATTCTACACCATCATCACAAAGGCCACCCTGATTCATGACTATGATCTATTTGACCTATATGCCCTTTTCCCCCCAAGTCCTCTTGTCAGGGGAGGGCAGGGCAAAGAGACCTCAAAAGCCTGACATTGGGGTGAAAGATGTCTTTGAGAAAGGAATCAACTGACACTGTCGACGTGGAGCAACCCTTCAGGAAGCCAAGACCTTTTACTATCTGATCACCTGAAACTCTAGAGCTTTCCTCAGCTCAAGGTCTTTAAGCCCAGCTGGGTCTGACAGAGCCTGGATTTGACACCAGAACTCGTACAGTGCGTGCAGGTGACCTGAGCCCACACTGTCTCAGGAGAGTCCCCCTGTTCTGCATGGAAGCGCCCTCCTCACCTGGAGGCCCTGCCACGTCCTGAGCGGCTCCCTGATCCTGGATACACCCTGGCATCTAGTGTTTGATCGGATTGCTTCCATCAGTGCGTCCCTGCTCTGTGCTGAACGCGAGACGAGGAGACGGTCTCTCTTTGTGACGTTGAGAGCAGGGCCAAATTTTCAGTGCCGCTCCTTCACTCAGCAAGTGTTAACTGAACACCTACTGTGTGCTGGGCAGTCTTCTAGGTCCAGGGAGATACCAGCACACCAGACAGGCATGAACGCTGTTCGAGGGGTGAGAAAGACGACCCACAAACACCTCGTGCTCACATTTCTGCAAGCCTGAGTGAGATTTTCTCCTAAAAATGATTTTCCAGAAGTGCCGTCATGGCTCAAAGGGGCTCCTTCTCATTCTTAGGTCTTCTCTGGAGACCTTTTATTTTGTAAATAAGACGATTTCAATTACTATTATGTTTGAATGACATCAGTGAGCCACCCCACACTTGGAAGACTCTGGCCTCCATGTTCAAACACCACCTCCTCTAATGAAGAGCTCGGAACTCTGCCCAGAGCTTCCCAGCCCTCACCCTGCTGCTCTCAGGGAGAAGAGGAGCTGAGGGCAGACCTGTTCCTCATTCACTCCGTCAGGGAGCGTGGAGGGTGGCACCACCACATCGTCCGCGTCACCCAGGTCAGGGGCTCTGCTTGCTCCCCCCCTCAGACTCTGGAAATTTGCTCGGTCAGTTAGAAACATGCATCCAAGGGGGAGGGTACAGCACAGGGGTAGAGCGTGTGCTCAGCACACACAAGGTCCTGGGCTCTGTCCCCCGGACCTGCATCAAAACAAGCAGATAAACCTATAGTTATCCCCCCCACGAAATAACCGAAAAAGCGGAAAATCCATTTCTTAAGAAAAAAGAAGGAAAGACAGAGAGAGAGAGAGAGAAAGGAAGGAAGGGAGGGAGGGAGGGAGGAAGGAAGGGAGGAAGGAGTGTCCAGGACCCACCCTGGAGGTGGCCTTGACCCGTCTCCGCGCTGCGCTGGGTCTGAAGCAGAAAGGCCCCGCCAGCCCGGCCCTGTCCTGGGCTGTGCAGGCCGCGGGTCCTGACCCCAGGGCCGCCTCCGACCTGCCCTGCGGGCAGGGCCCCACCGCAGCTTCAGGAAGGAGCCGTCAGGGCTGCTGAGTAGCGCTCTGCACCCTGAGCCGTGGATGTTAGCCACCGGCGCTCCGGGCTCTCCTCGGGCTTTTTAAACAAGATGCAAGACATACAGGGTGCTGGCTCCCACAACGAGAACTGGTATTTCGTATTTTGTAATGCTTATTTTTCCTATAAAAGAGATAAAACATTACAAATGTAATTTCTAGAATCCTTTAAAAACAAGCAAAACATATCATTTACTGTTTACAGATGCACGTACAAGGGCTACAAACAGGTAAGGAGTGCCTCTGGGCGGGCCTGGAGGGACCGCTAAGCGGACGCGTCCTCTCCTGCCCCCGAAGACAGCAAGATTCACCTGGAATCCACAGGGTCTTCTGGAAGGTCCATGTGGTCCTCATTAGAGGCTTTCAGCTCCCTGGGGAGGCTGTGCGGCCTGTGGGCAACAGGATGTAGGGGAACATTTGGCAGAGCCTGGTGGCCACCAACATGCCCTTCCTGAGTCTCCTGGGTGCTTCCCTCCCCGGACGACTTGCTGACCCTCAGGCCACATGCCCTGTGCCCTCCTTGCTTCTGCGCAGCTGTCCACTCAGGCTGGCCCGCCCCGGCTCATTTAGGGTGGGGGGGTGCTGTCTGGGAGGACTCCTCGCCCCTCCCTGAGTCCTTTCCTGGATACGTCCCTGTTGCACCCACAGAACTCTGTCTTGCAGAAGCCGCTCCTCATTTCCCTCATCACACGGTACCATGCAGTGCGTGTGCACGCGCTGCGTGCACGTGCATGTGTGAGAGCTCGTGAAGCCAGGGTGATGTCTTCCTCAGCTCAGGACTCCAGCTTCCTACACTCTGTCCGGCACGGGCTATTGAACAGATCATTCATGCGGAGTGTGGGGTTTGGGAGAGTCTCCGGACTGTGTGCTCCGGACTTCTCTATAACCACAGGGATAGGTCTGTAGCTGGCACCTGGGGTGAAGCACACTTCTGACGTGGGGTCAGGGAGGGTGGGCACTTGCTGCGTTAGCTCGACTGGGCTGCTGCTCAAACAACTACCACAAATGGGGAGGCTAGCAGCAGGCCTGGACTTCTCACAGTTCTGGAGGCGGAAGTCCGGACCTCGGCCCCACAGACCTCGTATCTGTCTTCCCGCCACGTCCTCATGTGGAGGGAGGGGCGGGAGCTCTCTGGGGTCCCTTCTACAGGGACTCCAATCCCTGATCAGGATCCTCAGGACCTGATCACCTCCCAAAGCCCCACCTCCTACCCCCTCCCTTGGGGGTTACAGTCTCCACACGTGGACTTCGTGGGGACACGTTCAGTCTACAGCATCTACGTTTCAAATAGCCTCTTTGAGAGTCTCGAATGTAAGGGGCTGGCTTCTTGTGAGGTTAGCACTGCATGGTTTTACTCTGGAAAGGCCGCTGACAGCGCCTGTTCTCGGGAGGGGGGACGGCTCCTCTTTCTCACTACAGTTTTCATTCACATTCTGGGGGGGCCTTCTGTTTAACACCGGAAGTGGGAGGGGCCCTGGCAGTGCCCCATGGCAGTCACCATTAGGACCCTCCCGGCGATCGTGGAGCTGGACGAGCATGGGGCCACTGCCACTCCCTGGGCTAAGCGTGAGTTCAGCTCATTTTTAAAATTTTAGGTTAAAACACATAGAAATCCCAGTCCTGGTCACACATCTGGAGGGAACTTAATTGGAAAAGACCTGCACCCCGAAGTTCACAGCAGCTCCATGTACGACAGCCGAGACGCGGAAACAGCCTCGATGTCCATTGACAGGCGACCGGATAAAGGCGTTGCGGTGCATTTATGCAACGGAGTGCTGCTCGGCCGTAAAACATAATAAAATAATGCCATTTGCAGCAACATGGATGGACCTGGAGATCATCACTCTAAGTGAAGTAAGACAGAAAGAGAAAGAAAAGTGCCACATGGTATCACTCATATGTGGAATCTTAAAAAAAGAAAAGAAACGAAAAGGACACTAATGAGCTCATCTACAAAACAGAAACAGACAGACACAGTAAACAATTTATGGTTACCAGGGGAGAAAGGGTGGGAAGGGACATACTTAAGGGTTTGAGACTTGCAAAGGCTGACCACTATGTATAAAACTAGATAAAAAACAAGTTTCTTCCGTACAGCACAAGGAACTACATTCAATATCTTGTAATAACCTTTAATGGAAAAGTATATGAAAATGAATATATGTATGTACATGCATGACCGGGACACTGTGCTGCACACCAGAAACGGGCACACTGTAACTGACCGCACTGCAATTAAAATAGATAAATAAATAAATAAAAATAAAACACATGGAGACAGACGTTCTGATGTGTCTGCTGCTGGACCCGTGGTTACCCCAGCCGCAGCAGGTGTTAGGTACCCAGACACTGAAGGCTTATTGAAGGAGAAAAAGGATTTGGACCACAATCATCTTCATGAGTCCAAGGCTGACGTGACGGCAGGTGACAGACGTCTGGGGGAGCTGAGCCTCATGGTCTGTCTTCTCGAGACCCAGCTCCCACTGGTCTGGGGGGGAGTCAGACAGCTCCCCAGACTCCCACACGTGCCCCCCCCCGAGTCTAGACAACTTCCCCGTAAACTGAGAGGGGGTTACAGAGTGTCTAGTATCCAGTTTGGGGGCCTTCAGATATGCAGAGTTCTCTAAGAAAGAGTAGTGGTTACGTTCTCCTGAATAAGGCTCAAGGTACGGAAGCAGCGATGGTGACAGCGGCAGGGACAGCAGCAGGGAGTGTGCCCCCCGAGTGCCCACCACTGACGTAGACGTAACCTCATCTCATCTGAAAAGCAGCCTGGGTAAAGCCTCCATGCTCCAGCTGCTCTTAGACCCGAGTCTGAGCTCCCCGACGTGCCCGACAACTCCATCCGCAGCATCTGGCCACCTGGCCCTGCTCCCCACACGTGCGTCCTGGGGCCCCCTACCAGCCCTGCACTTGTCCTGGGGAACAGCTGCCTCCCCGCCCCAGGCAAGGGTTCCCGTGCTGTAATTGCTCAGTCAGCCCTTGACGGCCTCTGTCTTGGAGCCAGAGGAAGGATGTTCTCAGGAAGCACAGGAGTCAAGGGGCTCAGACGTCCACCGGCTGCAGCCACAGGGGCCAAAGCGGGAGTGAGCTCAGCACAGGATAAGTGGTGGCGTTGGACCCGAATGCGCAGGATGACTTGAACGTGCAGGTCCGCGCTGGTGGAGAAGTGAAAGCCCACTGTGAGGAGGGCGTCCTCTGGCTCAGGGCCCCGCGCACGGCCCGTCCAGCGCGGAGCGTGCCTGGTGCGCGCTCAGTCACCGGGGGCGCAGGGAGGCGCTGCGTCGGCACCCCGGACCCGGCGCAGGATGAAGCTGGGGGTGAGAGACTGCCTCGGGCCAGCCTGGGATGTGAACTCGGGGGCCTGTCTTTAACTGCTTTTTCTGCCACTGCCCTCAAAGGCGAGGCCGAAGGCCCTCCCCGCTTCCAAGCCGTCATCTCCCCAAGTGTGCCGGGACCCAGGACGGACACAGCACGGCGTGTGAGTCCCTGAAAGCTCCGCTCCTCGCTGGGACACCAGGGCCACGGCTGCAGTGCGTTCACCACATGCTGCGCATCCCTGGGTCCGCCTGGGCTCCCGGGGCAGCTGCAGCCGACGGGGACAATTTTGGCCTCACTTACACCTCTGAATGTTAGGGGATCTCGAAAGGATAAAGATAACGGAATGTGTCAGACGAATTCGACAGCAAGGTTCAGCAGCAGGACCCACGCTGCCTGCCCCACCCCTCAGAGTCAGCCCTGCCCCACGTGCTCTCAGGCCGATCACCCGCCCTGCCCCGAGCAGCTCACCTCCTGCCTCTCGCTGCTGGTGTACACGTTTGGCACGTGTGTGCAGGAGAGACTCCTCAGGATCCGCGTCAGTTTGCACCTTGGAGACCAGGCTTACTGACGTCCTGCGATACGTGCGTCCCTGTGTCCTGGCTGCCAGAGTGCACTCGGTTCTGTGGAGTGATGTACAGGCTCCTGGATTCTGTCTCCTTCAGAGCTATTTATAGAAAGATGAGGACAGAGACATGATTCCTGGTTTCAGGCTCCCCAGGCTGGCAGAAGCTGGAATTGCTTCAAAGCCCTGATTGCTTCTGTGGCCAACTTGCCAGCACCGTCTCCTGAGTGATGAGCGCCCCAAAGCAAAGGGAGACAACCTCTGCTCCTCTGAGCTGAGCAGGCGCCGAGGGGCCGGACACGAGGCCTTGCTCTCCTGGGGCAGCGTCTCCACCAGGAGGTGGTGGTTGGGGTGCAACTGTGGTGGTGAAACAGAGACTGGAAAACCAGGCAAGGTCAGGCACGGCCTGATCCACAGCCTGTTCTGAGTAACGCGCCGGCATGGCGGGCCCCGGCTGTGGGCACGCGGCTCATCCCAGGTGGGAGCGAGGGGGCTGCCAGACAAGCCTGAGGCTGGTGGGGCCAGAAGACAGGGGAGGGTTTGAGAAAGAGAGGCATGTGGCACAGACACCGGCCCGAAGGAGCTCCCAGCGGCCAAAGCTGGACTGATGCGAGCGTCCCGGTGGGCAGAGCCTCTAACCCAGAAACGAGAGGCGCTGCGCTCTAAACCCCAAGACGACACGAATGCCCGTGTGTCCACAGTGACGCGAACTAGCAAAGAAGCAGGCGAACCAACGGCAGCGAAGGATTTAAGTTAACAAGCGTGGAAGAAACAAGGAAAACACCGAGTCATCAAAAGGCAAACACTACAGCAAGAGCCGTCGCAGGGCAGACCCACTGGTGACACAAAAATCACTGTGCTCAGCTTCGAGGAAAAACAGGATATTTCCATAGTCTCTCACCTTGTCTCCCCCAAGAGGTTGACCAGTTAGGAAGAGAGAAACAGTGTTAATTACAGTCTTCACAGCTGAGGAAGCCCGCAGCCCTGGGGACGAAGGAAGGAAGGAAACCGTGGGCCCCACACACCCTGCTGGACGCTCGGAGGACAAGTGCCATTTCCTGGGACTCCTGCCAGAAGCGCATCACCTCCACTGATCAACACCGAGGAAACAGCAGACAAGGCCGCATTCTGAAACTTTCCACAAGGTGACCGCCAGAAGCCTTGGGTGTCAAGGGCATGAAAGACAAGAAAGGACTGAGCGCCACCGCCCAAAAATTCCAGCAGCTGCTCTCCTGAAAACAGAGGCCAGGCCTGAGTCAGGGAGCTGCTCTTCAGCTGGAGCCGGGCGTCGCCGGGGGAGCCGGAGATCCCCGCAGATCCTGCCCCGTTTCTCCACAGAGATGAGACCGAGGATGAGGGAAAAGCGTCTGAACTCGGCCAACGGAGATGGGCAGTTAGGGCAGTGCAAACTCAAATTCTTTGTTTAAAAAAATTCTATCTCAATTTGAAAAATTGTCCGAATTCTCTCCTTCACGTTGCCTGCCAGATAGCTTACCTCATGCAGAGCACTAAGGCCTGGGAAAATGATAAAGAACTGGAAACGTGACCCTCATTGCTGGGACTCAGAGGGAAATAAGGTCACAAGAGAAATACACAAGTCGAAGTTGAAACCCGTGCCCACGATCAGTAACCACACACTTCCCTCAACAACAGTGCTTGGTGCAAGTCTAACCTTTGCCTCTAAATGGTGATGGTTTGAGGAGAGCTGTCCACTTACCCACGCCTCCTCTCACAGCCTAGTGGAGTGCCTTGTGTATTGCAAAAGGTACTAAAAAATATTTGTTACATGAATAACCTGTCTTACAGTTTTTAAGAATGCCTGTAATGAATGGATGAAGGATAGATGTACAGAGTACTGTTTGATCGTAAAGAAAGAAAGACGCCCTGTCATCTGTGACCATGTGGATGGAGCTTGAGGACATTGTTGTCAGTGACACAGGCAGGCACAGAAGGACAAACCCTGTGTGACCTCACTTGCGTGCAGAATCTCAGTCAGGCGCACTTGGAGAAGCAGAGGGTGGAGGCGTGGATGCAGGGGCTGGGGGAGAACAGGGGGCGGCGGTCGGAGGACAGCGCTGCACTTACGCCGGAGGACAGGCTCCGCTTGGGGCCTGCAGCTCACACGCTGGGCTGCACACCTACACTTGGCTAAGAGGACAGAATTACTACATGACAACAACAGCAATGATTTAAAAGGGGTGGGAGGAAACTCTGGGAGTTGATGGATGTGTTCATGGCCTTGATGGCGGTGATGCTCCACAGATTGAACTCATCCCCAAACTCAGGTTACATACATTAAGTGCATCCAGCTTCTTACGTGTCAATCACACCTCAGTAACATGGTTTGAAATTTAAAAACGTAATTAATTTTTAAAAGCAACGCCCACAGACATCGCCTGAACTCGGACAGAACTTCCACCAAGCCCAGAGACAGCCCTTAACGACAAGGGAGACGGAAGGGCCAGGCCGGAGGAGGCCGCTGCGGGCTGCGGCTGAACGCGAAAATTCGGGCCGGGAGGAGAGTGTTCTGGAACGGAGAGAGACCCGCCTTTTGCTGCTAAAGGCAGAGCATTTGAATCACAGGTAGAGTGGGCGAGGGAGAGGTAAGAGGCTGCAGTAGGAGGGGGTGCTTTGGGTGGAAGGGGCAGAACAGGCCACTGGGCCGCTGGTTATGAGGGTAGCTGGTGTCGTGCAGATGAACGTCTCTGAATGTTCATCTGGGTCGATTCAAAAGCATTGGGAGGCCTAGAGATTCTGAGAAGGAGGAGCGGAATTTGGTGAGACACAACGGAATACAAACGCGGTGATTACGGTGGGGGAAGCCCCTGAAGATGGGACGGGGAGGCCAGTCGTGGAGAAGGGGCTGGTCAGAGGAGCTGAGAGGCCTAAGGCTCAGAAAGGGGGTGAGACCATTGGATTTCTGCGAGAAGGAGGTCACCAGTGGAGGTGTTCAGCTGAAAATGTGTTGAGGGCAGGAACCCTGCTCTGATACAGCTTTGGTTTCCAGAGGAATCTTTGAAATCCGACAATGGCGCTCTATGCCTCCCAGCCAGACTTCAAGCAACCCAGCGAAAGACACCAGTGTGAAAGTAAAGACATGTGAGGAGCGAAGCTCACAGCCAAGAGGAGGAGTCCACGGGACTGGCCTAGGCGGGGCACACACTGAACCTGTGGGTCCGGCGTCCTGTCTCTGCACTTGACATAAACCAGCATGTCTGTCAGTCTTTTCTCTGTTGCTTTTCTGTCTTTAAGACCATGCTTTTATGGTTTTGATTATAAGGTATTTTTATCCCCCCAAAGTGTAAACTTCAGAGAGAAAATGGAGGAAAGACAAAGGATGAAAACCCCGTGTGGCCTCCCGCACGTCGGGGCCCCAGCTGCTGCCCGTCCCTCTCAGCTAAGGCCGCGTGTGCATGTGGCTCTGTGCCTCCTTCCCTTTAACATCATAGCATAAGCGCTTTCCCCAAAGTAGCAAAGCTTCTCTCAATTTCCCAACTGTGTGAACGTGCTGATGCATACTGATTGTTCCTGATGATTAGATATTTAAATTAAATCCAAGTTTTACAGCAACAGGTGCTGAGACGAACACTTTGGACGGGAGCGTCCGGTTGTTTCCGGGGGAGGTGCTGCACGTGGTTTCAGCTGGGGGGTGAACTGCTTTCTCTTTCCAGCGCTTATTCGTCGAGCAGTGCACGGGTGCAATGCTGCTCTGCCCCAATAGGGCCACCTGGGGAGCAGAAGGTTTGGATGTGGACACTGAGGTACAGGCAGTGTGAGCACTGGGCAGGGTCACCTGCAGGGCGGCGGGGAGTGGACTTCTGACCCAGGGCTGTCCCTGAGGCCGCACAGGCTCAGGGGCCCCTCTGTCCAGCTCGTCTGTTGACGGGGGCGCCTCCAGGAACCCCTGTATCTCAAGTGTCCATCCCCAAACAGAATCACACCTGTGGCTCACAGTCAGCAAAGAGAGCCTGCATGGTAACGCAGACTGGATGCGAGGCTGGCCCCCAGCACCTCCCCCCGAGCCCTGACCCCAAGGGCACCTTGCCGAGGCCCCCGACCGTCCCCACATTTCATTGCAGCCCCAGCTCCTCACTTCCAAGTCTCGGAAGCAGTTTGGGTGAGGAATCCCCCAGGCACCTGCTCTTCTTCGCTCCTGATCCTTTCTTCCCTCTCCTCACGCCCCCAGCGGGGCTGCTCTGTGCGCACGGCACACGTGCTTCCTTCCATGGCCAAGGAGCCTTAAAGGATGTCACCTTGGGTGGCTCCGCCAGGGCCACCCCAGAGCCGTGCTAAACGAAACTTCGTCGGAGGGAAGTGATCGGTGTCCACGGTCGGGAACCTGGTTCCTCCTGACCTCTCGCTGTGCCCCACTCCGAGTCTGGGGCAGAGACGGTCAGAGTGCCCACTGTGATGGTTGACAGTCAGAGTCCCCGCCTCCTCCCTGTCCACTGGGGGGCCTGTCTGCCCACCCCGAGACTGATCCCTGGTGAACCTGCTTCCAAAGTGAATTCCACTCCCTTTTACAGGTCAGTCCACCTAAATGTCCTGGGGGTACCTCTCATCTGGTCCCAAGTCAGCCCTCACTCTCCGTCCTAAATTTGGTGACCCTCCTGCAGCTGGCTCTCAGCACCCTTGGGACCCACACGGCCCGGTGCTGCCTTGCCGTGACCTCCTTGGTCCCCAGGGCCCCCAGGCCCAGCAGTGCCCCGCCTCCCGTCTTGGAGGAGGACTTCTGCTGATGGACCTGAACTTGATTTTCAAAAGGAAGAAATACCGAAGAAATTGGGAAATTTCAATGAACTAGAAAGGAACATTGGTTTTTAATCTATAAAGCTGGAGGTGGAGGAGAATGCATTAAGAAGCCTTTCGTTGCAGACGATACAAACAGAAGCCAAGGAAAGGCAAACATTTACTACAACGGTGGGGGGAGGGCACATTAATTTATAAAACAGTAAGTACATAAATCACAAATTGGAAAAATGCAAAATTTTAAGCCTCCCCAAAGTTCTATGTAGGTCACCCAGGAAGAACACACCCAAGCACAACCTATAAGGGTCAGTTTACAACCTGTGGCCCTCAGGGACGAAGGTGACACTTTGTCCAGGATAAAAGCAAACACATCTGCCAAAGCAGCTGCATTAAGGGTTCACAGCATCGCCCTTCTGAGGCCTTCCCTTCCGTGTAAGTCAGTTCCTTTTCACAATTGACAGACAATAAAACAGAGAGCTGAATTCAGCGAGCAGACGAGCAGACCATTCCAGGGGTTTGTTCAAAAGGCACTGCCTACTGGCTTTGAAGGATGATTTTGCAGAGTTGAAAGAAAAAGCACATCGTTTAGAAGAGAAAGGGAATTTCTGAAGGGAGTTTCAAAACAGAAATTTCAGTTTAAATGGGATGAGGGACACAGGCTGGCTCAGCAGCGACGGAGAGTCTTGTGGGTGCTGGGTGCCAGGGAGGGAGGGGCTGCAGGAGTTCAGAGGGCTCCCCTCCCAGGCGCTGGGGCCACACAGAAGGGCCCAGCATGGGGAGAGGAGGAGGACCACCAGGCCCTCGGGTCAGGAGGGAGGGCAGCACACCTCTCGCTGGCGGCCTCAGCCCCGTCCCAGCAGAGCTGTCCTCTGCTGTTCACATGTAGGGCCGTTAAATCTGGTGCTGTCTGATGGGCCTTAAGAACAACTGACAAAACAAAACTGATGCCTTTTGAGAAAGTCCAGCATGTGTCAGTGTGCAGACTGTCCCTGTCTGCTCCCCGGGGCCAGAGTGCCTTGCTTGTCTGACTACCCTGCCCCCACGCACCTTCCAGAACTTTGAAAGTTGAAGAGGAAACGGCCAGGGGGTCCAAAACACACATTTTACCGGGCATCTGGGCCTGACTGTGAGTGGGCACCTCCAGCCACCCCTCCCTTCTCACCTTGCAGCATGTGGACCAGCACATGTAGGGGCAGGAGGCGCCTCGGCTCCTCTGTAGGGGAGGCAGCCGGGGGCAGGTGGGCAGCTCGGCAGCTCAGCAGCTCAGGCACCATGTGAACATGTGTGACTGTGCTTCCCTGGGGCCGAGGGACAGAGGGAGCATGCGGAGGGGAGCAAGCGACGGTCCTAGGGGCCTGGCAGAAAGGCTGGGTGAAAGGTCAGAAGCCAGGGGGCTGCGGACATCAGCAAAGTGTGTGGCCAAGGGCTAGCCTCACTGACCAGCTGGTTCTGAGGACATCAGTGCCTCTGACAACCCCTCGATCACTGGTGTTCATCTCCAAGACGGAGTCAGAACTCTGGCCTCACTGCCACGCTGACCAGAGAAACCATTTTCAAACGCACCCCTGAGCCTGTCTGAAGTGCTGGAACGAGGCTGCCGGTGGACGCACCCCTGAGCTCGGAAAGGGCAGAACATGTCTGGGGGCAGGTCTGTCTCCGGCCACGAGCCCAGGTGGGGCAGGACGGAACCGGCCTCTGTGTCCCAAGAAAGTTTTAGGGCTCGGACAGTGTGGTTTGCGGGCAGCAGCTGCCTTGGTGGGGAGGCCCCTCTCCGCGGGCCAGCCCTTGCTCCAGTTCCGAGTCAAAGCAGCCGTCCCACAGCACGCTTCCAGGGGTGCCCGCTTCCGCAGCGTGGGGTGCCGGGCAAGAGAGGTGGAGAACATGTATTTGAGCCCCTCAATCAAACTGCCTCCTGGCTTGGCCGGGTAGCCCTCCCACACTTCTGAAACCGAATCAGTCATCTGCATTCAGAAATGAAAGTTTAGAACATTATATAGAAAATGTGCTCCGATTTTTGTGAGCTAAACGTATGTGGAGAGGAGTTGAAAGAGGATTTTTTTGAGTTGCCTAAAATCCAAGGTAAAGCTTTGGACTCTTGCTAAAATTAGTTAACGCGTATAAAGCACTTAATCTGTTGTGTCAGAGGCTGTCTCATAGATAAGGCACCAATGATTTCCAGCCTAAGATGCCTGCGGAGAATCTCCCCAAGCGGCAGGGGGACAGGTGCTTCCCAGCCAGCGGCTCCTCCACCCGCTCCAGGCACCACCGTGCCCACCTCCCCCCAGTTCCCGCACCGGCTCGGTCTGGCTGCTTGCCTGGCCCTCAGGCCCCCTTGCCCTGCTTGGAACAGGGGTTTTTCTGCTCCACTGCCCTTCGGGAGACGTGCCCTGCCCTCCACAGGCTGAGGGGAGGGGGCCTACTGCATCTCAGTGAAGAGGGACGAGTAGGTGAGGACAAAGGCCCAGCCACGCAGTGGACGTGCTGCGGAGTCGGCGGCCCTGAAGCTCAGTCGGCAGGAGCGGCCCTCATCTCCTTCGAAGGCTGGTGCTCCTCGTACTTGAAGACGAGGCAGGGGCTCCTCTTCTGCCAGACAACATGTGCCCCCCAGACTCTGCCCTGCTGCTCCTCCTGGCTGGTCATGGGTGTCATGTTGCTAGCCAGCCCGGCTGGGGGTGAGCGGGAACCTCAGTCTCGCCCACCGAGACCAGCAGGACCCAGGCAGGCAGGCGGTCGTGGACATGGCTCTGAGGGTGCTGAAGTACCTTCAGGCCAGAGAGGCAGGACTGAACACCCCACAAGGCCCGGGAGGTGCTGGGCACATGCAGAGAAGATGGTGCCCAGGAGGAGAGAGAGAAGGCCACACGGAAGGGGACGGGGTGCTCAGCCTGGAAGAGGTGGCAGGAGGAGTGGGACCTCACACCACAGGTGTCCTCAGCAGGATGCAGCCTCAGGGAGCCCGGTGGTGATTAGGAGTGGGGTCACTCGTGGAGGCCAGGTGGGAGGCGTGCCCCCAGCACCCTGTCTTGTCCCACACAAGTCTGCTCCTCCCCCACACTTCTTTGTTTGGGTCTTGGTCACACCCTCCCCCATCTCTGAGCCTGGAAACTCCAGTAATTTTAGCTCCAAGCTCGCTGTACCACATCCACCCTCCTGCACGCCGTCCCCTCTAACCCCCCCTTCACGCGTCCTTGTCCCAGAGCCCCCTGCTCTCCCTGGGGCCTCCCGGGGCCCCTGGCCTTTCTTCCCTCTCCGGCCTCCCCAGGCTCACCAGGCAGTCTGTTCTCCAGCAGAGCTCTCACCTTGTGATGGGGGAGCATGAGTCACTGGAGAGAAAGCTCAGGGAACACCGCGTGGCCCTCCCTGCACCCCTTCTCCATGTCATGTGACCAGGACTGTTCTGGATACATGCAGCTTTGTTGGCCTGAATTCTCAGAGTGGTGACGGTCAGCAGTGAATGGCTCCTGTGAATAAGAGGCAGCCCTGCGTGGCTCCAAGCCCCTGAGATCTGCAGCCTTTCCCGAAGACACACCCTGCCACCCACAGGGCCCTCGAGTCTCAGAAGTGGCACTTCCTGTGTGACAGGTGACAGCATGTCCCACCACGTCCAGCCTGGAGGAGGGTGGACAAACAAACTTGAGGAAAGCCCAGCCTCAGGGACTGCCGCAAATGAGTGGAACTGGCTTTTCACCTCTTTCTTCAATTTTCAGAAAATTGCCCAAAGTCATTGCAAACACCTCGCACTTCTGTTGACTTGGAGAAGGGAGTTCGCAGAATCAAGAGGTCCCTTGTTAAAGCTTACGTAGAGTCAGAGAAAGGATGCGTCACAGGACACTTCTCAGAACACTGGCCAGAGGAGGAGACAAGGGACAGCTGTTCACACAGTGTCTTTGACTCCCTGACTTTCTACTGCATAACTGACTGAAATCACAACCCAGCTTCCAACCTGCCCAGAGTGGGGAGGTCACTCCTGCTGCCGTGGCTGAGCTCTGGGAGCCCTCCAGGCTCCTCTGCAAAGCTCCTTCACTGAAGCTCAGGGCACTCTGCGAACTAAATTAGGAAAGTGAACACAGCTCTGTACAAAAAGATCCAGATCTGAGTGCCGCGTTGGCATTGCCAGGGATTTGTCCACCACCCTTTAATCCGGGTGTGCTGGGACAGCATTTAACACTAATTTCTTTCCCAGACAGCATTCTATCCCAACTCCTCTCCTGCACAAGTGGCTTATAGGTTAGGTTTTCCCAGAGGATTAAACACTCGAGGGCAGTGGCTGGGAGTCAGGACAGCTCCCTTGTTTCCTCAGTGTGAATACGGCTTTGGAGGAAGAAGTGGGGGCCAGTGGTTAGGTCAGTGGCTTTAAAAAATGCAGCTTCTCTTACTCTGAACTCAGCATAACCAAAAAGGCCACTGGTTCCAAGAGCGGAAGGAAGAAAACAGCTAGCTAGGGCTGGAAGAAGGTCCAGGGGCTGCCTGGTGGCACAGCCGAGAAGGTCGGAAGGCCTGCCTGTCACCCCCCAACCCCGGACAGAGCCGGGCCAGTGTAGAAGTGTCCCCTCCAGGCTGGCAGGCCTGCACTCGGAGGCTGATTCTGAGATACTGTCGCCGCAGGCAGCCAGACGCCTGCAGACCAGGGTGAAGGACCGCTGGCTGGTCAGAACGGGGCCCAGGCCATGGCCCACGGCGGCCCAGGGTGGGGCCTGAGCACTGCCTGCCCTGTCCTAGGGGTGGGGGGTCAAATGAGACAAAGTCCATGAAACATCCCGAAATGTCGAGCACAGCATAAGCAACAACCGAGCACGGGACGCCCCAGACGTGTGCTCAGCGCCCTCCCGTTGGCCCCGGGGCTGGAGGCAGCGAAGGCACTGCCTCTGTCGGAGACAGGACGGTGAGGCTTCAGTCGACAGTCCTCACAGATCGGAGCCAGTCTCGCTGACCCCACGCCTGAGCACTTAACTGTCAATAACCGCAGACGATAATGATGTCCTACAGTGTTGCACAACGGTTAGCACTGTAATACCCTACTGCGCGTCACGCAGTGCTGCAGCACACTCGCACTGTGACACACGAGCCCTCCATCGCTGAAGCGCGGTCGGGTGCTGTGTGGGGCACTGCAGCGTGTTACTCTCGGACAGCACACTGTGTACTGCTGTACAGTTGCACAGTATACATCACTACTTACATAACAATAAATAATCCAACAATAGCATAATCCTGCCACACAGGATGCCATGGGCAAAGGTAATAATTAATACTGCATGTGTGTTCAGCCAAAAAGCATTAGAGGAGACATTTATCTTATATAAATTACATCACAACAATAAAACATTCTTAGTATTGTCCTGCTTTTTTACAAGTAACTAAAAATTACTGCCCCTTAAGCTTTTTCAATGATATAGTTGCACTGTTTTTAATACAGTATAATCTCACCCCTTTTTAAAGGATGAATTTGTGAGAAAGTAGTTTTAGCCAAAACAAGGTCTCAGTATTTTTTGGTGTGTGTCTAGCATGAGTTTTTCTGAAACATTTTTCTAGCACGTGAATGTACAATTTTAAAAGATTGATTTTTAAAATACTGAATTTAGGTAAATTCAACTTTTCTTACAGTTTCCTTACAATAAATGTGAAATGCAAATTGGACAGCTCCCTTCAGATGGGGCTCCACTGAACAGCACTCGAACGTGGGCAGATAGCCTCCTCGCAGAGTGCGACGACCAGCTTTTGTGTCCACAGCATTCAGTGGACTGATTTCCTATTTGCTTTCACTTGCTGGTGAGCTGTGACAGGTGAAGATGATGTCCAGGCTTCTCCTGGGGAGCACTTTGATTTTCTCAAGTGTGTGGGGGAGGGTCAACCATAGAAGCTTCTGTCCTTTCTGTTTCAACTATGACTAAGATGTAAAAGTCTTTGGTGAGCACCAGGCAGCGCCTTCCTGCCACCCCCTCGCTCCCCGGAGAACAGGGCATCGGGAGGTTTAGTGATCAAGACACATAATTCTTTGTATCCACCTCATCGTGAAAAATCTGTATCACTTCCAGGAGATCAATATGGCAAAGGAGTAAGCCAGAAGATGGCGTTGAAGGTTAGCGATCACAGCTTAAGGCAGGGTCAGCGTGGTTTTCAGCGTCTGCAAGTGGCGAGCGAGGGGAGTGTTCGAACGACTAAGCCCGGGCCGAGGACACGTGTGCGAAAGTGCGAAAAGCTCTAGTCTGTCGTTTTTGTTCTTAACGACCTCTCGTCTGTTGGTTGTGAGCACTTTGGGGAAAAGCAAGTCACTGATTAAAATGCAAAGCCACGTGGAGGCAGCAGTCTTCACCTTGCTCGCTGAAGTGTCCCGAGTGCTTCCAACGGCTCCTGACAGGTAGCAGGTGCTCAGAAAATATTTGTTGAATGAACGGATCAATGAAAGAAGAAAGGAAGAAAAACAGGCTGCGGCCAGAAATTTCTTTGAAAAAACCCTGTTGTTTATTACAGAGACTCTGATAATGGAAAACTTAACTTGACTGAATAAAAGTGTGGCATCCTGTTAATTTCTGAGAAAGTCTCTGGTTTGAGGAAAAGCATGTCACTCTGTGCCTCTTGCCTGTTTTGTTCCAGCCTTAACTTAGTTGGTTCTTTGGGTAGGAGACAGTGGGCCAATACACAAGATTAAAAGAAAAACTGAGAAATAAGTGAAATCAAAAGTTTTTCAAAAGTTGCAAGTTGACCTGGGGTGGTGGTGGTCTAAAATCATACAGAAACCAGTGATCTGACGGTTTAGCTGAAATCGCTACCTACAACACAAACGTGCCAAAGCATCCGAGATGCTCTGGGGGGAGTCGAGTGGGCAGGTGCTCGGGGAGTTAATTTTGATACTAAGGAGATTTTGGAGAATCAGGGAAAATTGCTCCACTTAAATGTGAGTCCTACTCCGGACGTTCATGCCCCGCTGGTAAGTTGTCTCCTATCGGCTGAGGTTAAAACTAGGTCCCTGTGAGGGGAGCTGCAGCCCAGGAGCCACTAGGTACTTGGAGACTCTCCCCGCTCTTCCCCGCGGCGTAGCTAGAACTCTGGGCACTGGGCACCGTGCGCCGTCTGAGTCACCTCCATCCACCTGCCCGAGACGCAGAGGTCTGTGAGCTTCTCGAACGTGCAGACGGCGTGTGCGCGGCAGTTTGTAGCTCAAGGGATCCGGGCCGTTTCCTTTCTTCTTTTCAACAAGTACGATGTTCTGTAAATACCGTGGAGGGGCGGGGCCTCGGTGACAGCGGCGGTGCCAGGGTGCCCCCCACCCACTCACAGTTCTTCGAGGTGGGCAGCCCTCCGTCTTTGGTCACAGCGCTCTGCAGGCCAAGCCCCCGTCGCACCAAATTCCGGCTCCTTCACGCCCCCCACTTCCCGCCTCGGCAGCGCTGCCGTCTTTTCGCTGTTCCTAGTTAACCCGCGGGCCTCCTGCAGCCCCAGCGCGGAGGCGAGGTCCCTATTCGCGCCTTGCCCTTCGCAGGAAACCGCCCGAGTGAAGTTCCCGGACCGGTGCGCCCAACGCGTGGTGCGTCCCCAGCCCGCCCCAGGCTCTGCTGCGGGCCCAGCTCGCCGCCCGCGGCCCCCCCACCCTTCGCCACGCGCTGGGCTCGGGGCCGGCAGCCCCCAGCCCCGCCCCGGCCCGGCCCCGCCCCGGCCCGTGGCCCCCACCCCCGCCCGCGGGCGCAGCAGGCTCGCCCCGCCCCAGGCCCCGCCCCGAGCGGGGCTTTTAAGCTTATAAAGTTCCTCTTTCCCACCTCGCGGGTTAGTTTCACTGCTTGAACGTGGGGCTCAGTGCGGCCCTCAACTCCGAGTCCGGGGCGAGGTAAGACCTGGGTCGGGCAGGAGCATCGCTGCGAGCAGGGCATCACAGCGAGCCCGGCGAGAGACCAGAGGTCCTGGGGTCCATCTCGAGGGCAGCGCAGGGCACCCCAGCTTCGGAGCCGGGAGGGAGCACGACCCTCGAGGGAGCCCCGACGCCCACCCCGGGGACTCCCGCTTGGCCCCGCCGTCCTTGGGCCGACCCAGCCCGGGCCCGAGGAGGCCACGCGCCGGACCGCGTGGGGTAACGGGGGCCCAGGACTGGCCGAGGTGGAGCTGCCAGGCTTTCCCGCGGGGGACAGCCCTTACTCCCGAGGCTTCTTCTGCCTCTCGTTCTTGAGGAGCTCAGACTCACCGGGGCCTCCGGCTCGTGGCTTCCCGGTTGGTGATGGAAGAGGAGGAGCCCCAGATTTAGGCCACCCGGGCCCTGCTCTCCTTGACCCCCTCACCTTCCCCACCCACCCACCCCCCGCCCTCCCCGCCTCCACTCTCCCTTGCCGGTCTCCATGTCCCGCTGACGCTCTGCGCGCGGGGGTCTCCCGCTAAGAGGCTGAGTCTCCGCAGCCTGTGGCTCCTGGGACCCACTTAATCTTTGCTCGCTGCCTGGGGCTCAAGGGCATTCTTGGGGCAAAGAGTGGAGCAGTTGTTGGGTGCGGCGCACCTGAGATGCGAGATCCTTGGCACGCGGGGCCACCAAGGGAGCGGGAACTCAGGAGTGGGCAAGAGTGGAAACTGACAGCAAGAGGGGACCTGACTGGCCACGGCTTGAGAATGGGCGGAGGGGCGGAAACTACGAGTGAGTGCAGAAACGGAGTGCCACGCGTCGTGGCGGCTGGACCGGCGAGGGCGCGCGAAGGCTAGAGCTGCGTGTCTGGGCAGCGCTTGTGCTGCGGGCGCGTCACAGGAATGGAGAGTCCAGAAAGCTGGGTAGGAGGGTGGACTGGGGAGGCGGCGGGACTGTGGCGCCCAGGGCAGGAGCCCGGGCCCGCTGAGAAGGTGCCTTCTCTGGGGGCCGTCGGCAACGCCGACTCGGTAGCGCTCGCCCCGCCACCTCAGAGCCTCCGGGGCCTCGTGGTCATTGCCGGAGGGCGGCCCTCCTCTCCCCTGCAGCCCAGAGCGAGCGCGGGAGGCGGATCCCGGGCGTGCGGGAGGACGGTGTCTGCGCACGGGGCATGAACCTGGAGGGCAGCGGCCGCGGCGGGGACTTCGGCATGAGCGCCGTGAGCTGCGGCAACGGGAAGCTGCGCCAGTGGCTGATCGACCAGATCGACAGCGGCAAGTACCCGGGGCTGGTGTGGGAGAACGAGGAGAAGAGCATCTTCCGCATCCCCTGGAAGCACGCGGGCAAGCAGGACTACAACCGCGAGGAGGACGCCGCGCTCTTCAAGGTGCGCCGACCCGGCCGGCGCCCGGCTGCGGCCCCCAGCGGGGAGGGGCACGCGGGCGAGGCCCTGTGGGAAGGGGGGGGGCTTCAGTCTCTCTGAGGGAGGCGCGTGGGGCGCGCGCGGAACCCGGGGGGTCGGACGCGGGGGGCTCTCCCGGCGGTGGGGCCGTCCAAAGACGGCGCCTCTGCTTCCGCCGGAGCCCCCCGGTGAGCGCCGGAGCCCTCCTCGCCGCGGCTGACCCGCGCGCGTGGCGCTCGTCCCCTGCCGGCAGCGCCGCGGGCGCCGGGGCCTGCGTCTCCGTTGTGCTCGCTCCGGCTCCGCTCCGGGCGCTTTCCCTTCGGCGCGTCTCCCTCTCTGACTTGCACTCTCTCCCCCGGCTCTCTCGGGCCCTTCCCTTTCAGTGTTTCTCCCTCTGTCATCTCGGTCCGACTCGGTCTCTCCAAGTTTCTCTCCGGGAAGTTTTCGCAGGCTCTCGCGCCTACCCTCTTCTTCTCTCTCCCTCTCAGGGCCTCTGTTTGGGCCTCTCTCTACCGGTTTGCCCTCGCCCCCCGTGTGTGTCCCTGTCATGACCGCTTCCCCCTTGGGCAGTTTACCCAGTGACCTGTGCTTTCAGACTCAGCCCTACCACCTGTGGGCAGAGCAGAGGGGACTTCCTCAGGGAACTTGCCTCAGAGCATCTCAGATCGAATGATGGCCAGAGGTGCTCTGTGGGCGGCCCCTCGCCCCACAGCTCTGCCCCTACTTCCAACCTATCCCGCTTCAGACGCTGGGTGGGCGGGGCCCTTTCCAGGGGTCCTGCAGCCTCACGCACCTTTCACAAAAACCTGGCATCTTTCTGTTCCACAGTTCTGGCAACCCTGTGAATCTGAAGCCCTAACACTGTTCTTTCCTTTAGAAATACAGTTCACAGATTCTTTTCTGAAAGATCTACATTTTACCCTCCCCCCTCTTCCTTCCACCCAGGCTTGGGCACTATTCAAAGGAAAGTTTCGAGAAGGCATCGACAAGCCAGACCCTCCTACCTGGAAGACACGTTTGCGATGTGCTCTGAACAAGAGCAACGACTTCGAGGAGCTGGTGGAGCGGAGCCAGCTGGACATCTCGGACCCCTACAAAGTGTACAGGATCGTCCCCGAGGGCGCCAAGAAAGGTAGGGCTTCCTGGACTGGGGCTGCCGCCACTTTAACGCCTTAATTTCAATCTCGGGGCCTCTTTTTCTGGTCTTGGTTTTTTTGTAGCCTGTCTGCCAGCCTCAGCCTCCCATTCAAGCCCAGCAAGCTATTTGGGTCACACATGGAAATTCTCCAGCGCAGGCTAATTTCTCAGACTCCAAGTCTCTACCTGTGTGTGCGTGCATGTATGTTTTCCAGTTCTGCTAAGATGTGGGCCAAATTTCCAAACCAAAAATGAAAAGGCTGTTCGAACCGTTACTTCTCTATCAGTTCTCTCATGATTAACTGTTTTGTAGAAGGGAGGCGCACACAGTCCAGATGTTGTTGCCATTCATCTTAATAAAAGTGTCAACTTCAAAGTGTGCCATGGTCAACTTGGGTGCTTATTAATATTCAGATTCCCACTTTCCAAGATTCTGACCAGTGTGTCAAAACAGAGCCCAGGAGTCTGCCATTTAAACCACAAGGTGACCTCACCAGCAGCGTATTTGCTGGGCCCGTCACGTCACAAGGCTCATGGCCCATGGCTTCACCCACTTCCCTCCTTGCCCTACACGCGTTGGACCTCGCGGGAACCAGTTTAATGGCCTGGACAAATAATGCCCAAGGGAATTGCAAAAAAATGCCTTATTTGTCAACAATGTTATGCATTCTAGGAATTAAACCCTCAGGTATTTTTCTAAGATTTGACGTTTAGTCATGTCAGTTCCCTTTTTCACTCTGTGCACTTCCCTTCTGCCTAAACACTCAGGAGCAAAGCAGCTGGCCCTGGAGGACCCACAGCTGCCCATGAGCCACCCCTACAGCGTGACAGCACCTTACACCCCACTCCCGGCTCAGGTATGGGAGGGCAGGGCTTCAGGAAGGGGAGGCTGGGTCTGTGTGAGGCACACACAGCGGAAGAGACCCAAGACAAAACAGCAGAACTTCATTTTTGCTCTTAGTCAAACAGCCAAGGCAAACCCTGGGCCACTGGGTGACTGCCTGGCTTCCCACCTGGTGTTGCCGTGGGAGCAGGTTTCAGGCGGAGGAGGGCGGGAGTGTCTGCCTGTTGGCCAGATGCTACTACGGATGCTGAAATCTGGGAAACAGGCCTTTTGTGGAAGTCAAAGCTTCTGGAACCAGGGCTTTATCATGTGAAACCACAGGGCAGATGATCCCTGCAGACTCAACTGCTGTGAATTACAGCTCTGTTTGATCCGCTCTGCTGGGTGGGAGAAGACGCATTTCCCGGCAGTGCGTCTGGTGCAGGTTTAACCATGTGATGAGCTTTACAACACTGTCTCCACTGTGCTTTTCGTTCTTCGTGGCGAGTTTCCACCAAGCCTTCTCGGATGATAAGACAATTTGGCCGCCGGCCACACAAGAGGTTCCCGAGGAGTTTGCAGGACTCCTCGAGGCCGCCCCCTGAGCTGGTGGCTCCCCTCAAGCTCCACTCTGGTCCCTCCAGCAGGTTCACAACTACATGATCCCGCCCCACGACCGAGGCTGGAGGGAGTTCGTCCCTGATCAGCCGCACCCAGAGATCCCGTACCAGTGTCCTGTGGCCTTTGGACCCCGCAGCCACCACTGGCAAGGCCCATCCTGTGAAAATGGTAAGGAGGGCACTGGGACAGCTCCTGTGGCCAGAAGGCCTGCCCCTCCTGGCCTGTCCTCTGGGCAGTCCCTCCTCAGAGCTGCTGGGAAAGGCACCCCCTGCAGTGAAGGAGAGGAGGGGACCCCAGAGGAGGGATACTGAAGGTCACTGACGCCTGGCCTGTGTGTGCCAGGACTTAGGCTCAGCGCTGCCTCCTGGAATCTTCTTTAAACATTGCAGGGGTCCTTCCAGGCCCCTGTTTCTATAGGTGCAAGCTCACACCATGTAAGCAACGTGCCCAAAGTTACCCAGTGAGAGTGGAGGGCTGGGATTCAGTGTCAGGCCTCCTAACCCCAAAGTCCAGCCACGTAACACAGAAGATGTCAGATTTCAAACTGGTTGGCAGTATTTCTTAAATTATCTGCTTAGTAAGGTAGCATGTTTCTTCCTCCCTGAATAATCTTAAACTTCGTTTTCAACCTTGGGGAAAAAGTAGTAGATTTTGGCAGTCTCCCCAGAGAAGACGGAATTGTCCCTTAATGCTGGCTGTTCCTGTCCACGTGTCTGTGAAACCAGCACATGGCAGCTGTGCCCGTGCCCTCCCTCCACAGGGACACTGGGAGGTCGCTGCCCCAGCGTGTTTCTCCTACACGGCAGTCGTGCCCACCGAGTTGTTGCTGGGCTAGGGCGACAATAAGAAGGGAGTGAATGAGCACTGTCAGGAGGACGTAAAAGGCCCCCCGAGCCCCTGGCTGGGGCCGGTTTGGTCTGGATTGGAAGTGCTTGCCCAGAGCCTTCCCCAGACACCGAGATGAGATCTTGCCGCAGAAGCACTGACTTGCTAAGTGCAGAGAAGATTTCACATGGTATGATTCAGTACATCAAAGCACAAGCTTTTAGGACTTCCGAGTTAGTTATCCGAGTGGAAATTCTAAGACTGGTCAACATACAGATCCTTTTGTATGTTCTAGGAGTATTTGCTGCTTTCTCTGGTCACGTCCCGGTCACTCTTGGCTTGTGGTATTGGCTACATATACGGTTATTTCAGATTAGTATTGCATGACATGTTTATTAAAAAGCTCAGATTTTGGTTTTAATAGCTTTTCCAGAGTGATTCGCAGCAAAGTCGGCTTTCCATGTAGTGAAGGAGTTAACTGACGTTGGACTGGTTTCCAGAGTCTAGACCTATGTCCAGTGCGCCAGCACCTCTAGACTAGTGACCTGCGTGAAGAGGCACCACCTGGAGCTGGGACAGGGTGTGTGAGGCAGACATACCTTGAAGCACAGGCGACATTAAGTGAAGCTCCAGCAAAATCGGGTTCTACTGCATGTTCTTTCTCTATTAACGTTGCTGGCAAGAGACAAGGTCCAGTTTTCCCCCAAACCCAGGAGCAGCAAGCTAAGTAAACGTGGGCTGAGCAGTTTGTAGGGGCTTCTTTTTAATCAGGCTCTTTAAGCTGGGCTCACAGCTCTGCTGTGCACCTGCTGTGTGAACGGGGGCGAACCCCGCCGTCTGTCTGAGCCCCAGTTTCCCTGCACGTCAGTCGTGGAGGAATGTGGGTCCGAGGGCATAGATTGAGAGTTGCCAGGAGGGTAGGTCTTTTCTCTCAGCAAACTCACACACAGGCCCACAGGCCTTCTGTGAGGTGAGGAGGTGTTAGCCAACCAAAGGGAAATGAGGGACGGAGGGAGGAAGAAAACAGGGAGACGCCAAGTCTCCTTCAGTGAGAAAGTGCATTCCTCCTTCAACCCTGGTCTCCCGGCTGGATGCCAGCTTGTCTTGTGGCTCTGGAGGGCCCGAGCCCTTCCGCCCAGGCTGGTGCACCCCAGGGGCTGACTGGACACACCCTGCGGGGCTGGATGGACTGTCTGGCTGCCATCTGATTCTTCTTTGCAAATACAGGTTGCCAGGTGACAGGAACCTTCTATGCTTGTGCCCCGCCTGAGTCCCAGGCCCCCGGGATCCCCATAGAGCCAAGCATAAGGTCTGCTGAAGCCTTGGCGCTCTCAGGTGAGTGGGGGGCCCCGAGGCGGCGTCTGCAGGCTCCCCTCGCGTCTGGGTGGATTTGAGGGGTCAGTGAGCACAGCTGGGCCCGGAGCAGTGACGCCCCTGACCCCCGACCGTGAGCGAGGTTGGAAGGTTAGCAGGGGGAGGAGGGCTCCGATCCTGGTCATTCCTCTAATCTGCCTCCACCGCTGGTCCCACCTGGCCCCGCTGGAGGCTGACCTTGCAGGAGTGTGCAGACCCCCGGTGCATTCCTCCAGGCCCTCTGCAGCCGGCACCCTCGCGGCACGGTAGGCTCCTCAGAGCAGAGCGCGGGGCTCCTAGAAAGAGCAACCAGGGGCCTTCGTCAGCTTCCCGCGGACACTAGCCCTGGGTCCTTCTCACTGTGTGCGCTGCCCGAGGAGACAAGCGTGGTGGCCTCCCCCTGAACTTGATGTGTCCTGCAGACAAACATGGATTCGATCTGGTTTTTAAAGTTTCATTTCTAAAAGACTCCCTGCAGCTTGGAGACCATGCCTGTTTTAAGGAAGGCACCCCAAGGCTCACTGCACTTGCGTGGTGTATGTGTGTTTGTTTTTAGATAATGTTCTGATTTTTTTAGGTGGGATTTGTGTTAATATTAAAACTGAATAGCTAAGCCCCCCGCCTTGCCCCCGGCCTCTTTGAAGATGAGCCACAGAAAGTGTAAGCCGAGTTCTCGAGGTTCCGGGAGGTGAGAGCCGGGCTGTCCTCGCCCCCAGGGGCCTGGGCCTCCACGCACGGACCTTCCTGGTGCCGCGGCTCTGCAGGAGTCTCGCCGGCCCTGGACGTTTCAGGGAGGAGGGGCTTCTGAACAGAAAGGCCTGTGTGTGTTTTTAGAAACTTTCAAACCCTTTTCTTGAACACCTCAGGCTTGTGTGGGTCCCTGAAGAGTAGGAAATAGATAGCTATTTATATCCCTGTGACCTCGTGATTTCTGATGACGTTCAATGAAATGAAACCTCTAGTGGCCGACACCCACTCCTGGGGCTCAGAGCAGCAGAAGTCGAAGGGGAGGCTCGAGACAGTGATGTGGGTTGTCTGAGTGTCAAAACCTGCCACTGAGGAACAAGAGGCTTTTGTGGGTTTCCCTGGGCACACAGTTCAGCTAAGTCCCAGCCTCGCCAGCTCAGCAGAGGACCGCCGTCCCTCGTGGTGAGCCTGCACGGTCACTTAGGACGGGCTGAAGCTCCTCGGCCTTTCAGATCAGGGCACCTCTCCAGCCTGGCTTGGTCCCTTCAGCCTGTGGGTTGTATTTTAAAGAAGGTTCTGAAATCAACGAAATTTTAAAAATTAGTTCATCTTGTTTGACGTTTGAGGAAGTGAAGTTCTAGAGCCAAACTCAAACACAAAGTGTCAGCCCTGGGAACATGGCCCTCACAAGGTAATTTCGTTAAGCAAGTGGTACATTAACAGTGGAAAAATAATTTAAAAATCAGAAAAGCAACAATGAAAAACGATAGTGTCACAGTCCCACCGCCCAGAGAGCACCACCGTCCCAGGGCTTCTGCGTGTGCGTGTGCGTGTGGGGAGCACCATCCTGACACTTCAGGGCGGCTTCAGGTGTGTGGAAATATTTGCTTTTTTTCTCAAACACCATTGTACTTTTTTTGCTGAAAGTTGAACTTAGGGTTTACTTCTTCCAAAATCAGAACTGCTTGTCTGGCTTAAAATGCATTTTTTGCTCAGCAGCACAGGACTTAGTGTATTGGAGACGAGTGTCCTCGTCACCAGTGTGGTGCCCCCGCCAGCAAAAAGTAAATCCGTGTCATGTGTGTTTGGAAAGTGCCCAGTTAGAGGGCAGTGAGGAGACTCCTGGCAGACGTCTCCACCTCCCTCCGAGTCCCCAGGAGGGACGTGAGTCTTGCAGGGTCCTCTTGGCCCCTCAGCAACGTCCCACCAGATGCCCCTCGCCCTGGTCAGCGGCTTGGCCTCCGGGGCGGGGGTCCGGCGCGGCGCGGCTCCTCAGCGCTGACCCTGGAAACTTTGTTTGCAGACTGCCGGCTCCACATCTGCCTCTACTACCGGGAGGTCCTGGTGAAGGAGCTGACCACGTCCAGCCCTGAGGGCTGCCGGATCTCCCATGGGCACACCTACGATGCCAGCAGCCTGGACCAGGTCGTCTTCCCCTTCCCGGAGGACAGCGGCCATCGGAAGAACATCGAGAAGCTGCTGGGCCACCTGGAAAGGGGTGTGGTCCTCTGGGTGGCCCCCGACGGGCTTTACGCCAAGAGACTGTGCCAGAGCAGGGTCTACTGGGACGGGCCCCTGGCGCTGTGCAGCGACCGGCCCAACAAGCTGGAGAGAGACCAGACCTGCAAGCTCTTCGACACTCAGCAGTTCTTGTCAGGTGAGGCCGCTGATCTCCGTCAGGATGGAGGTCCTGGGGGGAGGACCTGCCTCAGGGGTCTTCCGTCTGTTAACCCCGGGCCTGCCGGGCAAGGCCCCAGGGTAGGTTTCTGGGGGGCTCGCCTGTCACCCCATCAGCAGAGGCGTGTGAGAAGGAGGCTGACCTCAGGAGGACTGTGGTTCAGGCTGAGGTCTCGAAGTTCTGGTGTTCACCAAGTACTCACCAGCTAACAAGGCTCACATCTGGCTGGCAGTGTGGCCTCAGCGAGCATGTCTGCCGATGTTTTGGCTCCTTTAAGTTTCCTAGAAAAATTGTAAGGTTGGAAGTATGTTGTTAACACTCTGGCTGTGAGGTGTGTCACCCTCAAGAGAGGCCTTCCAGCAGGTGGGACCAAGGCTGAGTGTGTTGAACTGATTTTGCAGCAGGGAAGTTATGAGCTGTCTCTGTAGGTTTCACATCACGTTTTCCAGAACCAGTAGGTGTCGTGTCCCTAGTTTTGATCTCGTGGTAGTTAGCTGAGCCCTGGGCTGGCTTTTGTGGAGAGCGCTGGCCACCACACGGAGGAAGCTTTGCCCAATGTCCGTTTACGTCTGGACTCGTGTTGCCTCTTCTGGGGCAGAAGCAGTTCTCCGAGCGTCCGCATTGTCGCTAATGACCCTGTGCAAGTGCCCCTCCAGAAACACTCTGTCCTGGGCTTTCTCGTGCCTCTGCTCTCCCTGAAGGTGCTGCTCAACTCCACTCACGTCAAGTAACAGGATGAGGCATCCTGGAGCCTCACTGCCGGAGGCACTTGCTCAAATGTGGGGTTGAAGTTGCCCGAGTTTGCTTGGGGTCACCCAAATTCTCTTTTTGTGCCGAAGCAAACGCATCCCCAGACAACCGGTCCCCTGCAGGGCCGGACAAGAGGGAGAGCCGAGCCCTGGCACCCGAGGTGGGAAGGCGCGCGGGGCTGGCTGCCCCGCCCACCCGGAGCCTCGGAGCTGCCTCCCGGGGGCCTGGAGGGCGCCTGGGTCTGGGTCTCTCCGAGGCGGTGGGGCTGAGGCTCAGAAGGCACCGCAGGGCGGGGGCTCTAACGGCAGGCCCCCGGGCAGTGGCCCTTCTTCCCCGAGTCCCTCACACCTAGGAAGGGGGCCTCCTCCCTTTCTGGCCAGGCGAGAAGCTGCGCCTGAGCCTCGGGGCCTGGAGGGCTGCACTCACTTCACGTTTATCTGTGAGCAAGGGCTGTTTTGCTTTTTCTTCCTCTGTGACCCAGGGCTGTGCCCTTAGCCCAGTGCTGCCTCTTTTTATATCCTGAGGTGTCACTGAGGTTCAAGAGGCCTGTGAGCTCAGAACTGCAGCTGCGCAGAGCAGCCCCTCCAGCGAAGGGCTCCCACGAGTGTCCGCAGGTTACCGGCCTTCAGAGAACCGTGCCACCGTGCCCCTGCGAGCAGCCTGTGTGGTGTGGGCGCCTCTGCCCACCTCGCAGCGTGGAAGCCTTTCACATGTTCTGACTAAGCCGGTTGGGTTTGATTTGAATTCTGGAAGACAAAAAGAAAAGCAGGAAGTCAAATGGTCCACTGAGTTAGCTAGAAACTTTTCTTCAGTTGAAGAGAACAGTGGAAATCTTTGATATCTGCCCTTTCAGGACCTGCCGGCTCCGGGGACAGCCCCAAGGGGCCCGGGGTGCTCATCTGATAAGAAGGCAGCCGCAGCTCTGCAGACGTGACATCTGGCTGTAGCAGGAGGGCAGGGCCAGCCGGGGCACTGTCACCCTGACTGAGGCTGGGGGCCGGGGCCCCGCAGGGGAGCACATGGCTCAGCGGTGCCCCTCGCGTGGCGGTATAGCCGCCGGGACACACCCACACCCACAGGCTCGCAGCCCATCACCCCCACCCCAGTCTCAAACCCATGGCAAGAAGTCAGCCCAGAGTCAGTTTGGGATGCAGCTGCCCACGGCTGGGGCTGAGTCTCCGCTTTGGCGGTGTCTGCGTCGCGCCTGTGGAGGTCCCGGTGGCGAGGACGGATTAAGGGCTCAGCAGTTTTGAGATGAGGTTCATGAGTAGACCAGGGTCAAATCAGACCATTCTATTTTTTTAAAGAGAATTTCTCTTTGGTATAAATTATTCTCTTGCCTCGATGTGGCTTCGCTTCCTTTTCCTCCTCCTTCATTCCTCTCTGCCGCCTTTGCCTCCTCACGGGTCCCCAGCTGCAAAGTGCAGGCCCTGGTCTTAGGCTGCGTCCGCTCGAGGTGAAGGCGGGAGCCTGCGGGAGGGACTCCATGAACGCGCGGTGGTCCTGCCCTCCCTGCCTCCTGCCCTGGTCCCTGAGTAGGCGTGGGCTCCCTGCTCCAGCCTGCATCCCATCCCTGTGGGGTTCTGAACGCCTCTCTTGTGGGTCCCTGCAGAGCTCCAAGCGTTCGCCCACCACGGCCGGCCTCTGCCGAGGTTCCAGGTGACTCTGTGCTTCGGGGAAGAGTTTCCAGACCCTCAGAGGCAACGGAAGCTCATTACAGCTCACGTGAGTGTTTGCTGCCTTAATGATAGCGTTTCCTTGGCCTGCATGGAGAGCAAGGTCCCGCTCAGAGAGGTTCGGTTGAGACATGAGTGTCCAGTGACCAGGCAAAGCAGGTGCAGCAAGCAGCGCAGCCCGAGCCCACCCACCTCCCGGCGCCCGTGACCCCGCGCTGCCGCCCGCCCGTGACCCCCAGCCCTGGCTGCATCCTTCCTGTGTCCTTTGTTCTTCAAGGAAGTTGTCGTATCCCCCTTTGTGGGGATTTAACAGGATGGAAGCTGAATGTTGCCCTTTAGAATTCTTCCCCCTTAATACTGCTTTTCAAGTGCTCATCTTCCCTTGGGGGAGAAGCTTTTCCCAAACTGACTTTTGTGTATCTTGTAGGCCCCTCCAGATGTTCCCCAGATCCTCTTTTATTTCTGAATTTTAAAAATTATTTAATTGCTGGAAACCAAGAGCATGTGTTATCTGGAAGAAGCTAAACCGTTCAAGCATTTCGAATGGGTCAGCTCATCACCAGGTTCACCAGCAGTTTAAGATGGGATTCACCCGTGGCAAGGAAACATTTCACAAAAAAGGAAAGAAACGGGACTTAGATAAATAACATTTAGCATTCCTTTGCCACAGAAAACAGAGTTTTGAATACTTAAGATTTTTGAACTTGAAATTTGAAGACTTTGCATTGCATTCAGGCGTTATTAATGGGCCCAGATAATGAGCAGTAACAGGTAAAAAATTACACCAAATAATAACAAAATTCAGGTCAGATTTTAGTTCTGATACCGGTTCTTGTTGAAATCTGACATAAAACACTGTCTAACGTGCGCTCTCTAATGCACCCCCCCCTTCCTGATTGTAAAATCAAAAAACAACCAACCAATAAACAAAAGTATAGTCCCCATAAACTTTAGGGTTTTCTCACAAGTTCTCTCCCGGGATCGATACAATTGTTGATTTAGTAACTGATCCTTGTTAACAACTGTCAAAGGACTAAAGCATCTTGGCCCTGGGAGATAGCATCTCAGACGGCAATGGTGACCCCGAGCCTGTGGAGCTGGACACACTGGCCCTGGTTGGGCAAGGATTGTCCCCAGCCGGGATCCCGAAATCGAGGGGATGGAAGGTGGACGTGGGAACACTCCGGAGTTCTGCTCCTTTTAACTATGGATGTATTTCAGTTACTTCCTGTGAGGCATGCTTAAGTCGGTCTGTCTCAAATAACACCAAGGCTCAATTAACAGCACACTTGATTGGCTGAAAGAAAGCATTCGGTTTTCTTAGACACTTAGGTTCAGGAAGAGCTGAATGTTGACTATTTGTTTGGTGAACGTGGTCTACACTAATAACCAAACTTGATGAATTTGGGATCAGTTAACTTCTCTTTTTTTCACAATATCAGTTTGTTTTTGTTTGATTTTGCTGCTTTTTTTTTCAAATCTTTGGTTTAGAAATATGCAGATTATCCAGGTTGTCCATGAATTGTGAGTCCCTGAGCCCTCAGGCCTGTCAGACTGCAGGTGTGGAAATATAAATCCATTGGCCTAAATTACCTGATTGCCTCAAACTTACTTTTAATTTGGTTGTTCTTGCCTGATTTGCTTCAGTCTTAGTTAAACGTGAATTTCAGGCAGCAGTTGGTTTACAGATGCCATCTCTACCTGTCCTGTCAATTGAAACCCAGAGTTAAGGAGGTTCTGTTTATAGGCTGGTGCATGTAACAGAAAGTTAGTTCTCCAGAAGCCCCCAGTGGGACTTGTTCTGGTGTGTTACGAACCTGCACCTGGACCTCACCCTCAGCTGTGGAGGCTGCCGCACGGAGTCAGAAGGAGTAGCTCAGTAACGCTCTCTTGAAAATCTTCTGTTGAAGGTTGAACCTCTCCTCGCCAGGCAGCTGTATTACTTCGCTCAGCAGAACAGCGGGCACCTCCTGAGGGGCTACGACTTACCTGAGCACGTGGGCAGCCCGGAGGATTACCACAGGTCCATCCGCCACTCCTCCATCCAAGAGTGAGGACCGTCAGGCCAGACACTGTGCTGTAAATACCTGTCCTAGGACAGCTGATGGGACCCCCACCTTTCTTTCGGGGAACCCGGGGCTTCAGTTCAACACTTGAGGGGAACGTGTGGAGAACCTGCCCCATGTGACTGACAGACGAAAGGGAGCACCACACCCAGCACCGTCTGCAGACCCCGCGCTGACGAGAATGTGAAAAGCACAAAAATCAGTTTATGTTTACCAAAGTGCCGTCTTCAGTTTGATGTGGACTCTCTCTTGCCTGAAGCCTGAGAAAACCTTTACCAGTGCTGACCACGAGGAAGGGTCCGAGAGCCGCGCTGTATCTCAGGGAAGTAAAACCCAAGTTTCCGCCCCAAGAGAAATGGACCGATACCTGGAAACAGACTCTGCCTGAGGGCATCACTCCCGCCGCCGCCGCCGCCGCCGCCGCCGCCGCCGCCGCCGCCTGCCCTCCGGCCCTCCCCAGGGTGGGCCCCAGGCCTCCTTACGCAGACCCCCGCCCGCTCTCCTGGGTGTCCCTGAAGCCAGTTCTAGACTCATTGCTATTTTTTTGAGCCAAAGAGCATTAGGGCTGCCCCTGAGTAGTGTATTTGCCTGGTAACGAATGGTTAAGGCATTTTTTGTTTGCCATTTTGTCTCTCATTCTGTAGAAATTCTTGCTCAAACGTTTTCTTAAAGAGGGAAAAAAACCAGGTGAATAATGCAAGTACTAAAGATGTATTTTGAAACTTGAACGACATTTCCCCTCTTGTCCCGCTTGTTTTGTTTGGTGACCAGTTGTCCATGACAACACTAGGGCGGGGCCGTGCTTGTCCGAGGGTGAGCCCTGCGGGGGGTGGGGGGGCTTCACAGATGCGTAACTGCAGACTCAGTGCACCGTTCCTGCTTATTTTGTGCATTACATGCTTCCTCATGCCACTGATGGTCTGACAGGGCCTTAGAACTACGGGCTTTTCTCAAACACATCTTTTTATAGAACCACCAAGCTCCCCACGGGCTCGAACAGACCTGATCGCTTACTTGTCCCATTTGGAAAAGTGCAGGCGTTTCGATGGTGATGCAGCCGCTGGTGTTTCCGTGCCACCGGGAAGCAACCGCCACTGTGTGGAGGTTCAGCGAGAGCCCTGCGCCTCCCCAGTGCGCACTGCTCTTCCTCGTCTGCACTTCTTCGTTCGTTCAACAGACAGATTACAGCCTTTATCCGATTCAGTGAGCAGTGAAGCTTGGAATGCCATTTCTTTTTTTTTGAAGGAGTTTTTAGTAATAAAATACAGATTAACTACAGAAAATGTAAACAGCATAAAAGAACAAAAACAAAACAAATCTTCCTTTTTTCCAGCCCAAATCCTCCCCCCTAGAACTGTGCACAAGCAGCATTGGATTCTCCCAACACATTTCACTTTTCTATAAACTTACGGAAATTAAAGAGCTCCGGGCTCACGACGCACTGGCTTCTGTGCTCCCTAAATCCAGCAGTACAGAGTTACCTCGTTCTTCTCAGAGGGTTAGTGGGGACCCTGCCACGGGGCGAGGACACCCTGCGGGGGTCCCTCAGCCACTCAGGATGAACCTGTCTGACAGTAGACTGTGTTCCGTGGGCAGCAGTGACTGGCGCATCTCATAGATGCGAGTGTTTGGGGTATATTACCCCGGGAGGAGATGGGCGGGGGTGCCGCTGTGGCTCGGCCGGCTCCCCGAGCAGACCCTCAGTCTCAGTCGGTATTTGGACCCTTTTCTTTTTTTCTCCCCTTTTTAGTATCAAGCTGCTTTGCTCTGGGGCCACCTTTCTGCAGAATGCTGGTGGCCTGGGCCAGGCCCCTCTGGTCAGTGCACATTCGTGTGTCCTTCAGTTCGGAGAGACCCAGAGTGTGAGCCTGTAAGTGAACTGACCATGCAGCCGGCCAGCAAAGGGTCCTGACAGTTGTCTCAGGACCTTGAGAAGGGCCTCCTTCCTTGACCCTAGGCTGTTCTCAGCGGAGGGGGCTGTGGGCTTAGGCCCTTGTTCTGAAGAGCTTGGAGACGGCAGGGAGGGATGCGTGAGCCCCAGGCAACCTTGTTCCTGGGATTTAGTAGAGCTGTGGGCAGTGACTGTGTCCTCTGACCACTGCAGGGAGCTCGCATGAGACCAGAGCCCTGGGAGCCCCTCGGTCGCTGGCAGGCGGGGCAGAGAACCAGCAGGACGGTCGTGTTTGCTGTGTCTGAGCCGGAGAGACTGCTCCCCCGGGAGAGGCTCCACCGCCTGCCAGGGCACGAGCCCACGACGGCGCGGGCGTCACAGGGGCACAGCTGAGCCCGGCCACAGGGAGAACGTGGCCTCGGGCTCAGGCGTGAACAAGGCTTTCCCTCGTGTCACTGCGTGTGAGCCTCGGTGCGGGTCTGAGGGGGCTTGTCTCAAGGCCGAGCAGAGTTCCAGGCGCGGCTGGTGCCCGTGTGGGCTGCACCAGTGAAGGTCTTTTGTTTGTTTGTTTATTTGCATCAGTCATTTTTTTTAGGAAAAACCCAGATGCAGTTCAACCCGCTTTCATTCCTGTTTGGTCCCAGTTTTCCACTTCCCCACAGGTGAATGCTTTCCGACAGTGGTGAGCTCCCTTAAGCTCTCTGTTCTCATGGCGTGTCTCCCTAGACAGTCTGTAGCTGACTGGTGCCGACTAAATGCAGCTCATTTCGCACCTTGCCTTCCTGTCTGGAGACTGGCCGGTGGCAGCGTGGGCGACCGCACCCCTGCTGACTCTGGATGAGCCGTCACAGGAGGCAGCCCCTGTCAGCTTCCCTGCTGTCCACCCCTCCATGTGGGGGAGGGGGTACAGCCAATGTGGAGAAGACACAGGAGGCGTGGAACAGAAAATAAACTGTAAGCTCACACTTTGCTTCAGACTCTTGGAGAGGAGCGGGGCCTGGCGGGCAGGGCTGGCTCCCGCGTCCCTCTGTGCAGAGGGAGAGGACGCAGTGGCCTCTGGACTTCACCCCAAGGCTGGGCTGGTTCATCTTGCTGCCCAGCCTCCCGGGCAAGGGCGTCTCAAGAGCCGGTCCCAACCGTCCTCGGACAACTGGCGTGGAACAGAAAATAAACTGTAAGCTCACACTTTGCTTCAGACTCTTGGAGAGGAGCGGGGCCTGGCGGGCAGGGCTGGCTCCCGCGTCCCTCTGTGCAGAGGGAGAGGACGCAGTGGCCTCTGGACTTCACCCCAAGGCTGGGCTGGTTCATCTTGCTGCCCAGCCTCCCGGGCAAGGGCGTCTCAAGAGCCAGTCCCAACCGTCCTCGGACAACTGTACGTGATGCTGTCATGAATTCTGGTGTAAATCGCTTTTCAAAGCAGATTGACATTGGTGATGATCTGATGTTTTAGGCACTTGACAAATAAAGACTTTTTTAAGAACACAATCTGTCATGGGCTGTGTGTTATTAAACACTCATCTTGTAGCTTTTTAAATACTTCCTCCTTCTGTTGCTTTCGACAGCCTGCTTCCTTCCTGGTTGCTGTGCCCACCCCTAAAATCAGATCTCAGAGTGTTCGGCTGGTTCTAAAAAGCCTGCCAAACGCGTCCCAGCACAGAGCGCCCCTCCCGCCCTTGGGCACCGTCTGAGGGCACAACAGCCCTCTCCCCTCCAGCTGCGTTTTACAAGGTCTCGCAAAGCCAGGCACGTCGCTGTCAATGTTTCTTTCTGTTTTGTTGCTGTTGCTAAAGGGAGGAGTTGTAGGTTCGGTAGCATCCTGAATGTGAAAAGTTACATGAAAGTGTGTGTGGAGAGAGCACAGATGAGACGGACTCCCCGAGGCCACACGAGGGCACACCCCGCCCCCACCAGCTCTGGCGGCTGCCGGCCTGCTGGTCCAGCAGGAACATGGGGGCAGGGCTGCAGCCTGTGGGGTTAACATCCTTGCAGCTGAAGACAGTGTGGAGCTGTCAGAAATGTGTTTACTTTGCATGTGGAGCCCCAGAGTATTAGATTTGAATAATTTTGAATTTACTAGGTGGTAGCCAGATAGAAATAAGGGGAAGAAATGATCTATACTGATCTGGGGGCTCTCTCTGCTCAGCAAGAGTGCATGGACGCGAGTCAGTATTCACAGCAAGCTCTTCTCAAGCGATTTATCAGCTCGTCACATCTGAAGGAGGGTTTCAAAGGGACTCTGCGCTCTCAGCTTGTTCTCAAGGCCACACGTTTGTAAACCTTTCTTTACACACAGGGCTTGTTTGGCTGTATGGGATTCAGTTTCCTTGACAAGTAAACCCTTCCACGTGGAGTGTGTGGACAAGCTTGCCGGGCCAGAAAAGCTGACCCTGCCCGACAGCACCTCCCTGGCGAGAAGTGCCCGGGGTCACACCTAAATCAGCCCAGGCAGGTGGCCGGACACCTTCCGAAGCGGTGGGGAGTTGCGAATTCTGGGCTGCTACAGGCACCCCGTCCCCCAGCAGGACGGCGTGTGGCCCGTGGCTGTCCTCGGAGGCCCTCTGGAAGGCAGGGGCCTGGGGGCTCTCAGCAGGTGTCTGGCACGATCATTGTGAAGTCCATTTTGATCCCAACCCTCGAGCAAATGGCAAGAGTTTGGAATCTGCGGACGTTTTATGACACTTGGAAGCTGCTGCTTCTCTTTAGAATTTACGATTTGCAGTTCCTCCCTGTCCCCACAGGCACAGGCAGGATGGCGGCTTCACAGAGCATCATCCGAGCAAACAAGACATCTCTGCCCCCATTTCCTCTCCGTCTGGGTCAGGTCTCCACGGAGATCTCTACCTGGAGGGAGATCGGCGGGTCGTCGGACACCTCTGCCTTCATTTCTCACCTGTCAGTCCTGCTGAAGTGCTGCCCACAGGAATCTCCTCTCTCCTGGAAGCTGGCCCCTGCTGCCCCGGCCACTGGGCACCCTTCTCTCCCCCAGGCCGCAGGTCTGACCGGTCTCTTTCTGGAGGCATTTCTTCACCCTCCTGGAGGCGTCCCTAGTCACACCCTTCTGGCTCGGTGAAGGATACTGTTGTTGAAATATTGAAAAAATGTCCCCACTGGGTGCACCCGCCTGCTCACTCCCAGGGCAGACAGAAGATGACGTGGCTCTTGTAACCCAAAGACACTGGTTCCTGGGGAGAAGAAAGAGGACATAAGGAAGCTGGGGGTTTAAGGAAGAACAACCCTTTCACCCTTTCTGGACTCCCACTCTGACCAGAGAAAATGCTCAGAGCTGAGGAAGGACGCCAGAAGGAGACATGTGTGCACGGCTGTCAGCGGCTCCCTGAGAAGGGAGCACTGCCCTGGCCTCCCAGTAAGAGAAGCGGGGAGCGAGCCCGAGTGCAGCTTGCTGGAGGAACGGTTACCGCTGGTGGGGAGGGCAGGGGCTGCAGAGGGAGGGCTCCGTGTGCCTGTGCAGGTGCGTGTTCAGGGTGTGAGTGGACACCCCTCGGGACCACCCCCCACTGCCTGGCACCACGGAAGCAGCGCCAAATTTACTAACACCTCAAGGAGAGGGGAGCCATCACAGTGAATTGAGACTGAATTTCCATTATCCTAGTGGAGTAAGAGCTAAAATGAAAATTACGCTGTTCAAGAAAACAGGAACTACTGCCAGAAGGCGACAGCCCGGCACTTGGTTTGGCATCCGCCGTGTCTGCAGCACGCCACGGGCCGTTCTCGACTGCAGTTGCTGGTTGATCGACTTTCTTCCCTAATATGGACCCTTGAAGACAGGAGCTGGGTCCCCGTGGACCTGTCCAGCCGCAGCCCCCAGCCCCTCAGGCACCGCACTCGGGACTCAGAAGGGTCTGTGGCGTCCGGCAGTGTCCAGTGGGATGTGAACTGAAACAAACGGGACACCCACCCGCAGAATGGGACACCGGGTGCCACTCCAGACGTGTGCAGGGATGAGCATTTCTTGATGGGGAGACATTCTCTTATGTTGTTAGGTAAAAAGCAAAGTTTCAGAACAACGTTGATAAAGGTTGAAAACTTTTATGGACTCCGTGCATAAAAATTTTTAAAAGAATAGTCCAAAGTATCAGTTGTATCCCTGAGTGTTGGAGTAACGGGGATTTTTAATTTTTATGGGTGCTTTTCTGTATTTTCCAAAGTTTCTCCAATGACCATATATTTAGTTACCAGAAGGGAAAAAAGCACAGAGGCAACCCTTCTACGTTGATGCGTCCTCTTCTGTGTACGTATGCTTTCTCTTTCTTATGTTGCTGCTTGGGCTCCCCAGTGGCCCTGTTTCCCGGTGACACAGTGCAGAGTAACCCTTCCTGCCTGGAAGCCAGGGGCCTCAGTGCTAGTTTCTCTGGCCCTCCCTCCCTCCCCCTCCCCCTCCCCCGCCCCCTGGGAGACCTCCCTCCCTCACCCCCTTAACCTCCCCCTGGGAAACCTCCCCCTCCCCCGCCCCCTGGGAGACCTCCCTCCCCCCCCCAGGAAACCTCCCCCACCCCCACACCCACCCAGGGTAACCTCCTCCCTCCCCCACCCCCACCGCCACCCTCCCTGGGAGACCTCCCTCCTCCCCCCCCAACCCTAACCCTCTTTCCTCCTCTTGGCTCACTCTTCGCCTTTGGCCCCACTATTTACCATTCCTGTGAACCCAAAAGGTAGGGTTGCTTGGAAACAGAAAGGAAAAGATCACTGATGTATATTTTTAATTGTGGTAAAATACACAGAAGTAAAATGTACTGTCTTTAAGTGCACAGCTCAGTGGCATTAAGTACGTTCACCTAGTGCTGTGAGCCGTCACCTCGGTTCCTGCCCAGAGCTCTTCATCTCTCAAACTGAAACTCTGTCCTCTTTGACACTAACATCCCTCCCCCCCAGCCCCTGGAAACCACCATCTACTTTCTGTTGATGAATCAGGCTCCTCTG
Organism: Vicugna pacos; assembly: GCF_048564905.1. Lineage (NCBI taxonomy): Eukaryota > Metazoa > Chordata > Mammalia > Artiodactyla > Camelidae > Vicugna > Vicugna pacos. The sequence continues at coordinate 43,841,240 of NC_133006.1, read as the reverse complement.
GGGACCTCACGGAAGGAGAGACATTCAGTATTTGCTCTCTGTGACTGGTTTAGCTCACTGAACACGATGTCGGCAAGGCCGTCCTGTCGCAGCCAGTCTCAGGAGGGCCTTCCTTCCTGGGGCTCAGCGTGGCTCTGTGTGTGGAGGGACTGCCCGCCGATGCCCACTCATTCTTCTGGGTGGGCATCCTTCTGGGCTGCCTTCACCTTTCGGCTGTTGTGAGTGTTCCTGCTATGAATGTGGGGGTGCAAATATCTGTTCGAGACCCTGCTTCTAATTCTTTGGAGTATACATGGAATTGCTAGATCATATGGCAATTCTGTGTTTAATTTTTGAGGAACTTCCGTACTGTTTTCCACAGCCGAAGCACCATTTTTCATTCCCACCAACAGTTTACAAGTGTTCCAGTGTCCCCACGTCCTCACTGACACTTGTGACTTTCTGAAGAACAGTTTTTGAAGACTCTGTCCCTCCAGCTGACGCCTCCTGAAGACCCACTGCGCTCCTGGCCCTCGTCTGGCTTCCAGGGACGCCCCACGGGGCCCGTGGGCTGGTGAGGGGGCTGTGAGGACGGCGCAGGCGCTGTGGGTGGCGGGGCCAGTCCTGCCTCCAGGACGGAAGTGTTCTTGTCCCCCTTTTTTCAGGTGGAGAAGCTGAAGTTCCTGCCTCGTGTTGAACAGCTGCTAAGAGGCAGAGCCGGGACTCTAGCCCAGATCGCTCTGATTCCGAGCGGTAGCCCAGGGGCCGGGGTCAGAGATACGCACCCAGCCCAGACTTCCTGAGACGTTTCAACTTTTTCGCCAGGAGAAGCCCACAACTACACAGGAGCCCCCACGTGGGTGGGAAGAGACTGGAAGCAGAGATGTCCAGAAAGGCAGAAGAAACCTGCTCCCGGGCTCTCATTACATTTCTGCGTCATGGGCACCGAGAGCTTCCACACCATCAGCTCCTCCGCCCTCGACGTGATCCCAGGGCACAGGTGGGTCCTGTCTTACCTCGTCGTTGGGGGCTGAGCGCCTGGAGTGGGCACCTTGCGGGGCTGCATGGCCAGCGAGTCCCCGGGAAGGGACCGCCCCCAGCCCGTCCTGCCCCGGGCCCCCCGCTTCCTCTGTAAAACACTCTGACTCTTAGTTCCTTCTGTGAAGGGGGCTCGACCGTCACAGGGTTGTTGCCAGCATTAGTGGGTAAATGCTGCGAGAGTTAGTGCTGTGGAAATTACTTGTAAAAGCTTGGTTTTTATTACGAGCCTCTTTGAGGGTAGGGAAGGTGTCTTATTTCAGTGTTTCCTACATTTTAGTCACATATACTCTGCCTTCACAATTTTGTTTATGATTATGTGAATATTACCTAATTAACATTTATGATAACAAATACTATTTATTCAATTTGTGAGCTTCTATTTAAAATGTGACTTCTCAAACTATATTTGAAAGCAAACCCGTCCTCCCGCGAGGCTGCCCAGTGAGCCCTGCGGAACTTCTGGCGTCTCCCGTTGACGGACTTGGGGAGACGTGGCGGCTGGGGCTGTGGTTAAGACCCTGCGAGGCTCCAGCCAGAGTGCCTCCCCCGAGGGCGCCCACCCGCGTGACCATGGGCTGCTGACCCCTCCGGGGGACTCGGGGCCCAGGCTGGAAGGCTCCCCCAGCTCTTCTTGCTGCAGCCCAGGGCGAGTGCCAGGAGCCCGCCTGCCTGTTCCCCGTAAGCCCAGAGAAAGTCCCTTCAGTCCAGGGTGATGATTAACTGCTTTGCAACTCGAAAGCAACACCAGCAGCAAAAGCAAAACCTCGGGTCAGGGGAAAAGCGGACCTTTGCTCATCCCACAACCCAGTCCTTGGGGCAGCCTGGGCCCTGGGGCTCTCACCCCTGGCACTGCGTGAGCCCTCGCTGCAGGGGTGTGGGGAGGCCGGGGTGGAGCTGCCCCCTGCCCCGCAGCTGACTGACGAGCGTGCCCCCCTTCAGGATTCTGCGTTTCCCCTCCTGCCTCTGCTGCTCCTGGTCTCCTCCAGCGTGTCAGCTGTCCCCTCGGATCAGGGTTCTGCAGGCTCTCTCAAGTGGAGGCTTCCTGTGGGGCTGGGGCTGGTGTTGACCACCCTCACCTCTGAGGGGCCGCAGAGAGGGGGCTGCAGCCCCTGTGGGGAGAGCCCAAGGGGGCCACGGGGCCTGTAGAGAGGGACAGAGCCGGGGCAGCCCAGACCCTAGAGGCTGCTGGCAGGGCAGTGCTGGGGTCACCAGGCTGACAGCCTGGGCAGAGCTGGACACAGACCAGGGCCGAGGAAGCTGCAGGCAGACGCTCTGGCCATGTGTCAGGCTAAACAGAAACCAAGAAACTCTAAGATCTGCTTTCTCAGGTGCATTTTGGCCCCTGTCCTGGTGTCACTGCTGCCTCTTTGCAGAGGGGAAAGGATGGCCATGTGCGTCAGAAGCCTCGGTGCCCTCTGCCATGGTGGGCAGCCGGGCTCTGCCCTTTGGGGTGGGTGTCCGGGCACAGGAGGATGCAGCTCGGGCCATGGTGCACTGGCTCCAGTGGTCATTAAATATTATTGAAAATTTAATACTATAAGTACATGATCAATTATATAAAAAAGAAAAATAGCAAATCCTCAAAATATTCATTCCTTCCAAATTATGTGGTTACACGTTACCATTTTCTCTGCTCTGGGGACTGTGTAATGGTGTCTGTGCTGTGGAAATACCACACAGCCGTGTGCTGCCCGCCATCCGCTGGCTCTGCACTCAGTGTCCATAGCTGGAACCTGGCCTTGGGGGAAGCCTTCACCCCACAGCACTGCGGCCCCTCCAGCCTCCTCCAGGCCTGCAGACAGAAAGCAACCAGGGTGTCTCTTGAGCGAGCATGGAGGCGGGGACAATCCAGGGCTCTCTCGCTGCTCCCAGACCTTAGGCAGCTCTTGCCGACCCGGACAGTGGCCTCCCTGTACTGTGTCCTGTGGGCCTCTCACTCCAGTCCCCGTTCTCCTTCTCTGGGCCACCGAGATGCGCCACGAACCCCTCTCAGTAATCCAGTGTTGCCTGGAGCCCTCCCTGGGCTGGGGCACAGAGGAACAGCCACCCTGCACTGCTGTGCGCTCCCAGGGCCTGCCTGGCCATGGCCATCGGCCTCAACGAACCAAGAGAGGCGGTGCGGGTGGGAGCAAGGGAGCCACTTGGTCTGGGGAGGGCTCGGCCCAGAGCGCGTCCAGATTTCTTTCCTATTGGGCTTCCTCTTGCCTGTCACTGCGGTCCCTTGTGGTGGGGGGGTCGCCAGGATGAGTTGGTGGCTGCAGGGCCCTGGGCACGGGCCACCCTGAGAGAAGGGCCCACAGGAGCCAGGCCCAGCCCCCCAAGAGGCTGACCTCCACCTGCAGGGCCCCGGGGAGGGTCAGCCAGCAGGAGGGATGGTCCCCGGCGACCTCAGAGGGGAGGCCCTCCGCTCAACAGAGCAGGTCACAGCCCTTCTCCTCAGGACAGCCCTCCTGTCCGGACGAGCCCCTCCTCCCCGATCTGGCAGTGCAAGCTGAGCGGGCGGGGAGATCGGAGCAGGTGAGGAGAAAGTTCAGGGGACACGGTCCAGGCCCCATCTCCCTGGTCAGCGGCAGGCTTCCAGGTTCCGAGACTTTCCCGCCTCCCGCACGTCACCCAGGCCAGGAAGGCGCGTGGCAGCGAGCGCCCAGGGGAGCAGCCTGGCTTTCTGAGGGACCGACAGTCTCAGACCCCAGTCCTCGACCCCAAGACAGGCCTCACACCTTCGAGCGGTTGTGCGGACGGAGTGGACAAGCTGGGCTCTGTCCTCGGTGCCACGTTCTGTTCCTGGGTCGCTGCAGTCAAGCAGATTCTCCAGGTGCAAGCTGAGCCCTGCAGCACCAGGAGGGGTCACGCTTTGCTGTCTCTGGAGACCATGTTTCCACCAAGTGGCTGAAGCAAGGTGCCCAGGCTGTGGCGGGGAGGCGCTGTTTCAGAAGGTGTGCGTCTGGGACCAGGCGGGGTGCTGCTGCGGATGTAACTTGTTCTCTGTGTCTTCATTCCAGTGATGTTATTCTCCAAGTGTAGACACCTTCGATTCAGCTGCGTACCCACACCACTGTTACGTTCTTGTTAGTAATTCCTATTTCTTGTTTAGTTTCCACACAAGACAGGGCTTGCCTGTAAAACCCACTGACAAAGGCAGCATTCTACATTTAGTGGAGAGATGTTATCTGCAAATCACAGGGAAGGGGTCACACCAAGTCCTCTGTTGATGGACTAAGCCACAGGAAAGAAGTGAAGTGCACGAGTCGCTGAGAAGCAAAGCCGGCTGGCTCTCTCTAGCCAAAAGCCCCGGCCCACAAGGGTCCTGCGCGTGGCGGGTAGCACGGCCGCGTGCCTTCGCGGCTGAAGGAACCGCGGCTGGAACCATCTGCTCCCGTCCTGAGACAGTAATCTTCTGAGGGCACGGGTGTGCTTGCACCACACCCCCCTGTGACCCTTCTGGTCACATGTGACCAGAAGCACACGTGTCCCTTTGGCTTTCAAATACGAACTTGAGCTGGAGCTCAGGCACCGCCCCGGACGTCCACCCACTTTTCTGGACGTGGAGACTGCGGCGCAGGGAGGGGTTCTGTGAGGGCCTCGGCGGCAGGCGGCAGCTCGGGTCTGGGGCTGTGAGCCCAGGGCCCCGTCTGTACGACAGGTGTGGCCTTGGTGGCCCCTGGCGCCCTGGGGCAAGGCCTCGGGCAAGGGCCCTCTGGTCCTGTCCACTGCGCTCACTGCTGCCTCACTGGGACTGGCATCCTTGCTGGGTGAGGCTCCCTGCAGGGTTCTGGGAAATTTGGCCATTCCTCAGAGTATCAGCCAAGTACTTCAAGTCAAGTTCCTAAGACGACGTTACTGGAGCCCTCCCAGGTCCTGGGCGGGCTTGATGCTTGCAGAGACACGGTTCCCAGGGGGACGGGGTGGGGGCCGCACATGGGAACTCTGTGCTCCCTGTGCAAGTGTTCCGTAGACCTAAAGCTGCCCTGAGAGGTAAAGGCTGTTCCCTAAAAAGAAGACAGTGTCAGTGCCCCAGGTGGTTACAATCAGCACCATCCCTAGCCTGATGGGAAGTTTGTGCAAATTAGCACAGGTACCTCTTTCTTACAGCCTTTTTTTTTGCCAGCAACCAGGATGTGGTACTGATAAATGTACAAATATTATGTATGTGTATATTTACAAGCACAGACATGAGACTGGGAGGGGTACGGCGCCCCTAGTGTTGTGCAGTGGACAACCTGCACAACAGTGCACAGCAGCCCTCCTTCACCGTCCGTCCACGGGGCAGGCCAACACAGACCAATTACTAGACCGAAAGGTGAGTCAAACCAAGTCCAATAACAAGAAGACAGAAGTGTGGGGAGGCCGAGGACAAGGATGACAAACAGAATAAGGACAGGAATGGGGACCGGCTGGCTGCGGGGAGGTGGACGCAGCCGACGCTGACTCGGCCATGGAGGAGCCGGGGCCCATGTGCACCATGGGGCCACACGGGACACCCAGTTGGTCTCACGACTCTCCTGGGGCAACACATCCACCGGGAAGCAATGGCCCTCTTCACTCCAGCGTCACCGCCGCCGAGAGCAGCCTTGAAACACATGCTGCTCCCCAATACCGTGGCCTGGACCCCAGCACAGGGCTCGAGGGGGCTGTCTTCCAGCACCGGGGCCTCAGGCTTCCACGTCCTGGCTTAGCCCTCCTGCCCTGCTCACTAGGCAAATGCACCGGACGGCCTGGCCCCAGGGAGTGCCGCCCCACCGTCCACGTCACATGAGTCTTTCTGAACAAGCTACAACGAACACCTCGGCAGAGGAGGAGGGGGCCTGGGAGCCTCGCTGCCTCCAGCCTTCCCGCGGGAGCAGGAACAGAAACCCAGAGAGAGGCGGTCGGTGCGGCCACACCGTCCACAGGGGTTACTTTTTCGCCCAGCCCATCCACGGACAGTCTGCAGGAGGAAGGCCCGAGGGGCCGGAGCTCGGACACACGACCGTCCTGCCGTGGAGCCCCTGGGAAGCGGCGGCTCGAAGACAGAGTTTAAAACTGACGGCGATGTTCCTTTCCACCGGGGCTTCCAGGAATTCTCCATCTTCATTGCAGCTGTGCTGTTTGCAGATTGTCACGTGAGCAGCAAGTGAGCAAACACACCCATGGACGTCACACCCGCCAAGCTCAGCACCGCGGCTGAGTCTCGGAGACGTGAGTGGTGGGGGCAGGCGGGCCTTCACTGGCAAAGCAGCCTCCACCGAAGAAGGTGTATGGACGGCCAGTAACCACCTGGAAAGATGTTCGACACCACTGGTCATCCGAGAACTTCAAACAAACTGCAACGAGGTCTGTACGCCTGTGAGAACGGCTAAGGTGAGAAAGAAAAACCTGACAACAGACCCGCTGGCAAGGACGCAGACCGCCCCACACTCGCATCTGTCGTGGGGGAGAGGTGAGGAGCAGGTGCAAAGGCCAGTCTGCCAGCCTCCTTGGCCGTTTCTTACCAAGTCGAGCAGACCCCACCCTGCGTCCGAACTATCCCACCACCAGGGGTCGAACCGAGAAAGGGGAAACTTACCGTCACATAAACATAAATCCATCTTAGACGCATTTTTTTAAGTGAAAGAGGCCAGACTCAAAAGCGGCCTCTTACATGATTCCACTTATGCGACATCCTGGAAAAGTCAAAAGACGATCAGGACGGAGAACAGATCAGCGGATGTCGGGGCGAGGACGAGGGAGCTTGGGCAAGTGACGCTTGAGAACTGCACGTCAGAAAGGGTGACTTTTAACAGCATGGGGATTCCTCAAAAGACTGAAAACAGACGTGCCCTGGACCCAGCAGTCCCGCTCCTGGGCATGCATCCAGAAGGAGCCCTACTTCAGGACGACACCTGCGCCCCGATGCTCACAGCAGCACTGTTTACAACAGCCAAGACATGGAAGCACCTAAATGTCATCGACAGATGCCTGGATAAAGCAGCTGTGGTGTATTTATACAAAGGAATACTACTCAGCCATAAAAAACAACATAATGCCGTTTGCAGCAACATCGATGTCCCTGGAGAATGTCATTCTAAGTGAAGTAAGCCAACAGAGAAAGAAAAACACCACATAAGGTCGCTCACATGTGGAGGAGAAGGAGAAGGAGGAGACGGAGCAGACGCATGAGCGTAAACAGGCATAGAAAACAAGCTTGTGGTTGCCAGAGGGGAGGCGGGTGGGAAGGGACAGACTGGGAGATCGAGATTTATAGATCCCAACAGGCATACGTAGAACAGAGAAACCAGATTATCCTGTACAGCACAGAGAGGTAACACAAGACCCTGTGGCAGCTCACGGTGAGAACGATGAGAATGAATGTACGCGGGTTCACGTGTGACTGGAAGCTGGCGCTGTGCACCAGGAAGTGACACAACGCTGTAAACTGACTGTCACTCAACCAAAATTTTTTAAAAAGAGTGACTTTTACTGGATGTACATTTTTTTCTATTAAACTACATCAAAAGTACACATTTCTGGCGGCTTCTAATCTCAGGAAATTCATTTTCCCTTTGGAAGAATGTCATAGAATTCTGTTCTTCTAATAGATAACATTCCTAGAAATGCCGACCTAAATTTCAAAAAGAAAAACAAAAGAGAGCCGCTGACATCGCCAACAGCTTCTGCCGAGCCCCCACGCTGTAGGGTCAGGAGGGAAGGGGGCCGAGTCGGGGCACCTGGAAGCCACAGGGGGCGAAGTGCGAAGGCACTTGCGGCGTCGGGCAGTTTGTTCGCTTTTCCGTAAACGTGAAGCTGAGGCCAGAGGCCACTTTGGCCGGGCCCAGCGCTGGGCCCGGACGTCCGCGCGCTGGGGTGGTGACCACCGGTGCGTGGTGCGGGCGGCGTCAGGCGAGGAAGGAGGCGGGGGGTGGGCGGAGGGCAGGCGCCCCGAAGTGTGCCCCTGGTGCTGTTTCTGCGTCTGCCACCAAATTCTCACGGCCCTGGCTCTTCCCATGGAGTTTCTCTCTTGCTGGACAAAGTTTCAAAATTCTAGGGCCCTGGAAACCTTCCACAGCCCCCGCCAGGCACCCTCAGCACAGAGAAGCCAAAATCCTGCACTCACTCCATTCCTTGGCTGCCCACCTGCCGGGCCCCCGAGACTAGGTGGGAGCCGTGGTTAGAAGGTGCCGGGGGCCCCGGGCAGTCAACGCCCTCTCCTCTCTCTGGGCCCCGGGGTGGCCGGGGCTGTGGGCTGTGTCCTGTTTGTTCTGCATCCCCAGAGACCTGCCAGCAGTTCAGGGTGGACTGAAGGTTCGTGAAGATGTGTGGAAAGAGGAGCTCGGGGCAGGGGAGCTGGGCTTGGAAGCTGCCTGGCTCTGCCTCTCCCAGGAAGGGGGAAATGGCAGAGCCCTGGAGATTGCACCCCGTGGGCAGAGGTAGCTCACCTCAGACGGGCTGTTTGCACAGCACCTCAGACCACACACACTCAGAATGAATCTTTCATAAGTGGAATGAGAAATGCTTTAATTGCAGAACCGGCCAAGGGGCTTCTAAATGGAGGATGTTCAGTCCATGCTGGCCCTTCGGTGCTGTGCGGTCGGTCCTCTACGCTGGGGGCTTGCCCGTGAGACCCCCAGTGCGCGGGGCCGCGGAGGCATGCCAAGACGCGTGGTCCCGGGGCAGTGACTCCCCTCCCACTCCGCAGGGTTGACGGTCAGTGTGCACGGGGAGGGGGGGGGGACACCCGGTCAAGCATCAAGCACAGCTCTCCAGCCGCTGGAAGCGCTCTGCGTTTCCCCCAGAGCCTTGGCCTTAGTCGCCGGCACGAGCCGATGCACAAGGGCGTTTGCCCGCAAGTGGCCTCATTTGTTTTTGATTAAGATTAACTTTGTGTCATGAAGAGAAACGAAAGCAGCCTTCCTTCATGAGGCACCACGGCCGAAGTGCCGGCTTGGGAGGTGGCGGGGGCAGGGTGCTGGCCCCCGAGGCCCCCGCCGGGAGGCTCCCGGCCTCAGGGACGCTGCCTGATGACCGCTCGTGAGAGCCTCCAAGTCGCTCCGGGTCACTGCTGTGTGTGGCTTTGAACTCAAGACTGTGTGTTGACTGGACCCTGAGTACTACTTGGCTCTTTCCCCAAATCAGTCTCGTCGGCAGCCATTGAGAAAACTCAGGAGAGTGTGTTACGTCCTGCCCGGGGAAGGCAGCCAGGCGGCGGGCGCTGGCTCTGACTGGGCTTCACGCACAGCGCGTGAGACGTGCCCACCAACCACTTTCTGGGGCGCAGCTCAGGCCTTCAGTTCGTTCACACGGCAGTTCAACCATCACCAAGGTCTCATCTCTGAAACCGAGACTGTCCCCATTAAACACGGGCCCCCCGGCCCCTGGAGCCACAGCCCAGCTGGTGGAGCCAATGATTCCGGGCCTGACGTGAGTGGACTCCCGTGGTCTGTCCCGCGGCCTGTCCTCTGCAAGGGCCCATCTCCTGAACGTCTCGTCCTCGCAGTCACCCGCGCTGGCGCAGGCGTCAGCACTGCCTTCCTCTCCAAGCCTGAGTGGTGGGCCGCACTGCTCATCCACCGAGCCTTCGAGGTGGACGCTGGCTGGGTGGCTTCCACCTCTTCGCCACTGTGCACGGATGTGCTACGACCGTGGGGTTACAGGTATCTCTCTGAGACCCTGCTTTCATGTCTTTTGGGTTTGTACCCAGATGTGGAATTGCTGGGCCACGTGGTAGTTCTGCGTTTAACTTTTTGAGGCGCCTGCCTGCTGTTTTCCACACGGCTGCACCGTTTCACACTCCCGCCCTCCCACCGTCTCAGTCATCCTGGGCCTCCAGCCAGCTCCCGGGGCTTTGGTTCTGGGGGCTGAAGCCCGCAACCGTGTGTCGGCAGACGTGGCGTCCGGGAGCCCCTTCCCAGCTCGTGGGCAGTCGTCCTGCTGTCTCCCACAGGGTGGACAGATGGGGCGAGGCGTCACCCACCCCATGAGGTGAAGCCCCCTCGCACCGTTACCTTGGGGTTAGGGTTTCAGCACACGAGTTTGGGGCATTCGGACCACAGCACCCCAGGACTGAATTTTCTTCATGTCGGAGACAGGCAGCTTTAACTGAGTGGAGTTCGTGGGTAATGAGAGGAGTGTGAGCGGCGAGGGAGGACAGGCCACACGCCCTCCAGCCTGTTCGGGGGCGGGCGCCTTCAAGGGTGTGTCCTTGGTCGAGTTTCGAGGCGGGCACTTCGGCAGGCGGCAGCGAGGAACACAGACACCCTGGGCAGAGCCCGCCCTGCGTCCCAGGGGCCGGGCAGGGCCGTGGCCGAGTCCTCTGCCCGCGGCATCAGGACAGCCGGGGAGACCAGGTGCCGCCTGAACCCGGTGGGAGGTGGGGAGCCCGCACACCTGGGGCGGACCAGGTTTTTAGGTTCTGGGGGAGCTTTCTGCAAGGAGGCAGATCTAGGAACGTCCAATAAAGGGACACGCCGACATGGATTCAGACTGTTTTGAGGGCGATAACCAAAGCGACATACAAGTAGCTGTTGTTGGCAGCAGTTAACTTGTCGCCTGCTCGACACAGCTCCAGGAGGGAGGAGCTGGAATCCACACAGACACAGGACTCGGGGCTCGGGGCGCGGCAGACGTTCTCTGAGACGTTCTAGATGGTAGACGTCTTTGGCCCTGCGGCCTAAAGGGGAAACCGAGAATAGTCCGTCCATCTGTGTTGCAAACTCCCCGGCTCCACCGGGTGGGGAGGGCGTCGGAGGGCAGACAGCAAGAATCCCGTGATCATGGCCCCACTAAACTCCACTCATGGGAACTGCAGTTTCATGTCTGATCAGATTGGGCCCCCAGAACGGGGCTGCTGTGCCCACCGGGGGCCTGTCGCCTTCCTTTTTGTCTCAGACATGTCTCCACCTCAGCAGGGTCTGCAGACCACAGCCTGCGGGTCCCACTCAGCTCGCTGGCTTTGAACTTTTCACTAACTGTAAAAAAAATGCAAAAACTCTTCTTAGTTCCGTAGCGTTTGACCTCATTTCGTTATTGAGAGCAGCTCCAGGAATTGCTCTGATACCTTAAATGACCTTGTCTGCTCAAAGGGTAAATAAAGCAGCTTTTAAACCACCCATCGCATTCCAAGCCCCGCCGTGCACTCGTGGCAGCTCCAGCAGCTCCTGACTGGCGGCCAGTCTTGCTCGTCTGTGACCCTCCCGCTACCCCCACCCTAGGATTATTTTGGAAAAAGTCCCAGGCAAGACACCAAGAAATAAATTAGTTTTAAAGCACATATGCTTGGAAAACTTTTCATTTAACGCAAACATCTTGCGCAAATCAATTAAGAACTGTATCAAACATCTATGAGCCTGTGTTGTTTACAGTCACCTGGGTTCACCAAGAAAACCCTCAGTATTTCCTGATATAAATGCACCAAATACATCCCACTGTTCGAGCTGCACTGAAAATTAGATTCCTGTGCACGTTCATTAAAAGAAAAAGGCCCCAAAGAACATCACACAACCTTAGAAAACACAGGATCTTTAATTTCCCAGGTGAGCCCTGCGGCCCCGTGGTCAGGGTGGTCACAGAGCCGCCATGGAAACGGGTTCGCAGCGGCTCCTCCAGACGGGCCGGCGCACGGGGGCACGTGCGCTGCTAGCTAGCTCTGCAGCCTGCGACCTGGACGTGGCAGCAAGGCGTGCTGGCCCTCGTCCAGCACTTTTCAGCCCAGAACACGCTGCCGTCACTCACTTGTGCCCCAGAACCTGGTGCGGTCCCCTGAGAGTGCAGATCCCGGCTCCTCTCCAGTGTCCAGCTGGTGCGGCCTCCTCCCCCCACAGAGACCGGACACAGGCCTCCTGTGGGGCTGCTCGTCCGTCCTCCACACCAGGCTGTCAGGGAGGATGCCCTGGACCAGTGGGACGAGACTGGGCAGGCGGTTGTGGGCCCATGTCCCCAGCTGGGGCTTCAGGCCCATTGCGGTCTGTGGTTCAGAGGCCTCGGCATCACCCCGTGGTCCGTCCCCCCGCCCCCCATCCGCTCCCCACTTACTCTGCAGGTGAGCACAGTCATGCCCCTTGCTCAGATGGAGGAGATGTGAGGGGAGGTGACACGTGTCCCCTCCAGGTGGACAGTCTCAGAGGGCCTGCAGTGTGCTGTGTGGCTTGCGGGTGGATCGGGCCTCCTCCTCCAGAGGCCGTGATGGCCCTGGGACCCGGGTTCCACCCTGCGGCCCCCGCGGCCGCCCGACCCCTCCCCAGCTCCTGGCCTCACAGGCTGCAGACCGTGCCGGCCTTGGCAGCACGTACCATTTTCCATCTCAGCGTGGAGGCTGAGACCGGGAGGGTGGTTTTAGGGGGAGCGCAGGTGGCTTCCCCGCAATGCCCACCGAGCCAGACGCGCCACTGTCGGGAGTCTCCTGGCTGCCCTGGGCTCAGGGGGGTCCTCGGCAGACAGGAGGGGCTGGTTCCCCTGTGTGTCCGCGTACGCATCACTGCCCTTCCCACGGGTGGTGGACGGTCCGAGGGAAGGGGGCATTTCCAGTCCCTGCCCAGGCTCACTCCTTGCCTCCCTCCACCACGTGACCACAAAGGCCACGAAGACCCAGGCTTGGCCCGTGTGCCCAGGAGCCCAAGGACGTACATGGTGGCAAGCATTCTACCAGCCACAGGGGCAGTGAGGACAAAGGGGCAACACAGGCTCGCTGTCCCCCCACCTCCCGTCAGGCGGCCAAGTGCCCTTCCCTGGCACCTACATTCAAGTAATTGGGGAAGCTTTGGGCAGGGTTAGCCACATTCTAGAACTCTCTCCGGGGTGAAAGGTTGGGAGCGCTGCCTGGGGGAGGAAGATTTGTCAAAGCCCCCGGTCTATCTTTGCACCCAGGGTGGTCTTCATTCTCTGTCTGCACTGCGTCCACCTCTGGACATGCCACCTGGCCTCTCAGGCCCTTCTGCCCCTCCAGACTCCAGGAGACTGGCCTCTACAGAGGGGCTGGCCTTCGTCACACCCTGTCTGCGAATGTTGGGGTGAGGACAGCAGGTGACCCCGATCCCCCCGGGTGCCCCCCTGGGGCAGGTGCCCATCTCCAAAGGGCAACGTGACGGGGTCAGTGCGGAAGCCAGTAGAAACCGCTCCATGGAAACTCTGTTCCCTGCACCAGCAGCAGCTGGGAAGCAGACTGAGTGGGGGCCTGTGGGTGGACCCCACTGAACCTGCCCCAGGCAGGACCCCTCACAGCCAAGGTCCAGGCCGTCCCCAAAGGTGCAGGACCGTCTGCGGGACCATCTCCACTGTTGCCGTCCACACGTAGAGACGCTGCCCGTGAGCCAGCCCCTCCTGGAGCTGCTGCAGTGGGACCTGCCCACAGCCTCCCCACGACCTGTGGCTCCTGATCCCAGGTGCCCCTGCAGAGACCCCAAGTGGCCACACATGGGGACACTGCCTACAGGGTGGGTGGGGGGTCCAGGGCCCCCACCTCCTCGCTCTGCGCCCCGCCCTGTGTCCCCTCTAGACATATGCCCACCGTTCTCAGCTCGGCGTCGGCATCTGGGGACATAGCAGACCCTCGCTCGGTCGCCGTGGGCAGGTCTGTTACTGGGCGAAGGGTGCAAAGCCGGAGCCCACCTGTGGGGGTCCCACCTGAGGCCCTTGGGCAGCTCGGCTCCCACTCCGTTGCCCAGCCTGCGAAGTGCCCCTTCCACGCTGGTCTCTCCCAGCTCCACCTCTGCGGCCAGCTCTGTGCCCCGGCCTGCCGGGGTGGCCCTTCTCTGCTCCCTGGTCAGAGCGCCTCGGTCCATCCCGGCCACCGTAACAAACACCGCAGACCGGCCGGCTTAGACACTGACGTTTGTCCCCACATTTCTGAAGGCCAGGCCAAGGTCAGGGTGCCGGTCAGGGTTCCGGCCAGGCTGGTGTCCGGTCTCTCATCCTGGTCTGGAGATGCTGTCCTCTCACTGTGCCCTCACACGTCCCCTCCAAAGAGCTTCTCCTGAGGACGCTCGTCCCGTCGCAGGGGCCCCACCCCGACCTCATCACTCCCAGGGCCCCTCCTGACACCACACCACCCAGCACATGAACTCGGGGGACATGCTCCCTCCCCAGCAGAGGCCGTGAAGATGGTGCCCGATTGCCCCACCCTTTCTCCTGCAGCCCTGTCTGCACGGACGCCTCCCAGCAGCCGTGACCAGACGCGGAGGGCAGGCCGGCTCTATGCCTCACGTCAGCAAAGACCGGTAGTGGCCTCCTGGGAGGTGGGGTGGTCTGTCTGGGCTGAATGCCTGCACCAGAGAACATGTCTGCATACAGGACAAGACACAGATGGTGTCACGGGGGTAAGGACACTTCACTAGAGAAACGACCTGCAGGTGAGGTGTCGGGGCTTCTTGGAGCAGAGGGGACCCCACCCAACATCCAGCGGGGCCCCCACCCCACCCTGTGCCAGAGACAACACGCCAGGTGTCCTTGAACGTCTATCAAGGACGCTGTGACTGGTGACGTTGGACTGTCGTCTGGAGAGCCGACTGGAGGGCGTGCCGTTGACTCTCTGGGCGGACAACTGTGCCTGGCCCCGCAGAGGGTGCCTGGGTCTGTGACCGCAGGGGACACGCGAGAGCTTGTGGGGAAGGGGTACCACATCTGAAACAGCTCAGGGAAACACTGTGCAGAGAGAGCGAGAAACAGAGAGAGGGACCGGCAGGCAGACGGGGGCAGGGCAGAGAAGCAGGCACGTGTAGCCTCCACTCGGGAAGCCAAGTGGCGGAAACGTGGGAATTCTTTATTCTTCTACGTAAGCAACTGCTTTTCAAGTCTATAACCTTTCAGACTTAAATATTGAAGAACAACACAAAAGGAATTGGTGGCGGGGCCGCCTGCTATCAAGAGGCCAGTGAGTCTGTGAGCAGCGGACTCGCAGTGTCGGGCGAAGCCGGCCGGGCAGCGCGCCGCTGTTGGGATGAAGCAGGTACAAACTCACCCGTAAGTGCTGCTAACTTCATTTTTAGCACCTGTCTTGCATTTTACAAATCAGTGTGAGTAAAAGGACGTTTACGAGGGGCTGGGGGAGACACGCTCGGCTGCTGGTGGGGGAGGGGCCGCGGCAGTGGGGCCACAGGCAGCGGCAGGGGGGCTGGCCCTCACCCGAGCCCCACTGTCTTGCTCACCCAGGACCCCCCTCCTCTCACGGTTCTGATCGTCAGGGAGGGCTTCCCATTCTGCCACCAAAGCTCTTTTATCCTACACTTCAATCCCCGGGACTCAGTTGACCCCTCGGCTGGGACATGGCCCCCAGCTACCCAGCTGCACTGCTGCCTTCGCGACCAGGGCGGGTCTGCTCCTGCCCGGGCTCCTCCCTCCGTTCACCTCTGCCTTCTCTGCCTTTTTCTGGAAGGCCTGGCCCTCGCCTCCTGCTAAGGCGCGTGTGTCCCTGGGGGCCTGAGCTCTGCCCCCCACCACTGGGCCTACCCGCTGGGCCTCCTCTGGCTCCATCCATTCGCCGGCCACCCAAGGGCGCTTGCTTTGGACCGTGGCTCCCCGGCCTCCTGCCACTCGGCCCAGCCCGGGGCGGGCAGCCCGGGGGCCGCGCTGAGGCCCAGAGGTGGGCACGTGGGAATCCGCGTGACAGCGCTGCGCTGAATGAACGTGAATGAACCTGAAATCAAAGACGAAACCACAACGCCCGTGAGAGGAAACGAGGGGCGGCTCCAGAGAGAGTGGGGCTGCGTCGCCCAGAGAGATGGAAAAGCCGGGCCTGCAGGAGGCTGTGCGAGGCCCTGGTTTTTCCTCTTCAGGTGGCAGCGGTGATTGTTTTGTTCTCTTTCTGATTTTTCAGAGTTTGGATGGTACGTGAGGGTTTCATACGAATCACTGTGAACAAACAGCCAGGTCCCTGGTTTCCGTGGTTTCAAGGCCGGCGCTGCGGGGACACACGGCGTGAGGCGCAGACGGCCTCACCCAGGAGCCCGGGCTGGGCCTTTCCAGAAGCCGTCACGGGAACCCATGGGAGGGACCGGAGGGAAGACGGCCACAGTGCGCCGGACACATCTCGCCCCTGACGAGGTCCGGCCGGCAGCGGGGCCGGAGACTCGGGCGGGACTCACAGGGGCGGACAGGCCCCGATGTGGGTCCAGGGACCCGGGGGCCTGGGCCGTGGTCCTCAGCAAGGCTACCCCTCAAGGCGGGACCCAGGTGCCGGGGGCGTGAGGACACCGGGGTCCCCGGGGCCTCTGGAGGGTCTCTGTGGGCTTGGAGCCGAGTCACAGCTTTCATGGAAATATCTGGAATTCATCCCTTAACTCCTGCCCCAGATGGTGATTCTCGCTTCCCTGACTCCCGGACCTGCACACTCAGGCTCTGGGCCTGGGCTTCCAAACCCTTCCCCATCCGATTCCCAGGCCCGGCTGCCCGCTTGGCCAGAGCCACGGCCTTCTCGGGCCTCCGCCTGCCTGCCCTAGCCCTTGGCCGCCCTGGCCCCAGGAGCAGATGTCATTCGGGAGGAAGGAGAGCTGGCGCCTTGCGGGCAGGAAGGGGGCACGAGCGGAGGGAGCCCTGGCGGCAGCCTGTTCTGTCCTCGGCAGCGGAGGGGCTGGAGTGGGGCTGGTGGGGAGGGGCTGTTCTGGCTGCAGCACCTGGAAGGCTCCGGGGGGAGAGAGCTGGACAGCAGGACGTGAGGGTGCGCCAGTTCCAGTGACAATGGCAGGGAGGCTCGGGGCCCCGATGCCACTGCTGCCCCACGCCGGCCCTGCGGCTGTGCTGGCGAGGGCCGGGGGCGGGGGCCGGGGGACCGAGGCATCACGCCCGACATCCTGGGCGGTGGAGCTGGGGCATGTGTTCCCACCCCCTCCAACCTGCTCGGTGACCCACTGGATCTCCGGGACAGCACAGGACACACACACACACGACCACCCACAGCTGACGGCTCCCGGGAACGCGAGCCCTACAGTGGAAACAGTGATGGAGCCGTGTCTGGCTGCGTCAGGCAGCTGTGCGCGGCACCGGCCTGACTCAGGGGAAGGAAGTGCTGTTTCCACTGCAGCTCAAAACAAGTGGTTTCAGGACGGCCTGTGTCACTGGCATTTCCCTGCTGTGTTTACGAGAGGAGGGAATAGGGCGTCGAGGTTACTCTAACCTCATCTTTTACAAGAAACAAGAAGCCCCCAGTGGAACACAGGCGGGGGGCTGTGGCAGCCCCGGGAGGCGCTGGGGAAACCCACGGCGCCCGCCAGGGAGGGGGGCTCACCGCCCGGCTCTCTGGGCCGTTGCAGGGATGGAAACCCAGGGCCCTGTCTCCTCCGCGGGGTGGGCAGCGTGGCCCGGGGTCGCTCTGCACACAGCCGGTGTGCCGGCGCGGGGATCGCTGGAGCACTGCTGTCCTGCGGACTCTCAGTGACGTCGGCAGTTTGGCTGGAAGCCAGCTCCGTGGTCCAGAGGTGACAGCTCCTTCTCTGCGGGGAGGGGCTGCAGGGAGAAGGGTGACTGTGCTGGTGACGGGTGATGGTTTCTGCACCACGGGGCGAGCAGGGCCGCGGTCCCAGGGCCACGGCTGGGGTGGGGCTGGCCTCCTCTCCCTGGAAGGCAGCCCTGGGGATCACGCTGCCTGTGAAGTCACATACCGAGTTCGCACCTGTATCTAAACCGGAGCGAAAGACAGACCAGAGGAAAGAGCCTGCGGACGACAGCAGGCCTGCCTGCCGGCCCCGCGTTGCGGCTGAGCCCGGGCCCCTCCCCGTGGGGGCTGTGATTGGGCAGCAAGCGATGGGACAAAAAAGAAAGCCCGTTTTCACAAGGAGGCTTACTGGAAAATCTCTAATAAACAGAGTCGGAAGGGCTGCACAGCGATCTTGAAACAGCCTGCCATCATTCCAATGTTGTTCTCAAAGCCGCGCCTCTCCTGGGCCACAGCCTTGAGGCCTTGCCCCGCGGGCCCGGCTCCAGTGCCCTCCGGCGGCCTCGCAGGCCCACCCTGGGCCGCAGGGTCACCTCTGTCGTGGGCAGAGCTGCTCCCAATGTGTCCGCTGCAGCTTGACCCCAGCACCTCAGAGCGCGGCTGTGTCTAGAGCCGGGCCTTGAGAGGTGATCAAGGTAAAACGGGGTCTCCAGGCTGGGCCCTGATCCAGGATGACATGGGGACGCGAACAAAGGTCCCCATGGAGAGGAGACGGCGGCCGCGTGCCCAGGAGGGTGGCCTTGGGAGAGGCAGCCCTGCTCGCACCCGGGTCTTGGATTCTGGCCTCCGGACTGAGTGGCCTTAAACCTCCTGTGTCTGAGCCGCTCCCTGGACTCAGTGCCCACGGCCCTTGCCGACCAACCTGCCGCGTTTCTAGAGACTCGTGTTTAAAGAGGAACCTGGAAGCTGATGAGCAGCTCACTCTATAGTGAGGGAACTGGGCCCCTAAGTCTCAGTGACTGTGTCCAACCAGCGCTCAACGAGCGACCAAGGGGCTCCCGCCCCCCGGGGAACCAGGCAGGTGCGCTCAGGCGCAGCCTGCGCCCAGAGGAGGAGGAGGAGGAGGAGGAGAGAGCGGCCCCGCAGGAGAGCTCCAGATGGAGGAAGGGACTGGACGAGCTGGGGTGACATCAGAGGGGCAGCTCTGGTGATAGGCGTGAGGTGCAGCAGGGAGCCGGGACGGCCCTGAGCCCACCAGCCCTGGAGAGGGGTCACTAGGGCTGCACGGGAAGGCCGGGTGGCAAGAGGCCCCTGCAGAGTCCAAGGTCCAGCAGGGCAGATCCTGGACCTGATTTTAAGGCACATGAACAATATCCGCTCGTAGAACGCATGTGGGCACAAGAGAAAGACCAGCCAAGAGTGGCCCCAAGGGCTCGGGGGAGAAAGGCGGACGACCTGGGGGAGCCGGGCCGGAGCCGCATTCCAGCCGGGTGCCCGCCAGTTCCAGGGGCGGCAGCCTCTGACGCAGCGCCTGCCCCCTTCAGTCCCAGGCGCCGGGAGCCAGGACTTGCCACGTGGCTCCCTTCTCTCCTTCGGGCTCCTGTCACAAGTCTCACTTCTACATCTGTAAACCCAACAACGGTGCAGACAGCCTTTCAAAAAAGTTAGAAGTAAGAAAAACGTCTGCGATAGTCCCATTTCTACAATTCCCAGTGCTCCTCTGTGCACGTGCAGGTAACAGTTTCCACCTGGTATCATGTTTTGATTGAAAAGCTTCCTTCGGCTTTTTTTTTGCAGTGCAGGTCTGCTGTGAGGCCTCTCAGCCTCGGCTGGAAATTAATGGTCTCAGCTTCAGTTTATCTGAAAACATCTGCACTCGACACCCTCGCTTTCGAGAGATCCTTTGACTTGGCACAGAATTCTGGACAGGTGACTTCCTTCAGGACTGAGGACAGTTACCCGTCTTTGTCACGCGTAGCTGGGAGGAGACGCCGTCTGCGATTCTGCACACAGTATTGCTTTCCCTCTGGCTGCCTGTGTTTGGAAGGGACTGGCTTGAGTGCACAGGTGTGCGCGCGTGAATTACGTTCTTATTTTTCCTGTTTGGAGTTCTCAGAGCTTATTGGATCTGTGGTTTGTTGTTTTCATTAATTTTGGAAAAGTTCCAGGTATCATCTCTTCAGTATTTCTGTCCTATTCTGTCTCCAAAAAAGGACGTTAGACCACCTGACACTGTTCCCAGTTTCCGGACGCCCTGTTCAGGTTTCCCCACAGCCTTGTTTCTCTTTGGATCATCTCTGCCGACCTTTCCCTCAGTTACGTCCATTCCTGATGCTGTGTCTTCGTTTCTAACGTTTGCACGTGGACCTCTGTTTCCACCCCACGCTTGTGTCCTCCGCTGGCTTCTCGAGTGATCTGCATGGCGTTCCCCCCGCCTGGGGCGTCTCTGGGGATGGTCTGCTGATCGTTTGATTTCCTGAGGAAGGTTCCCCCTCAGGTCCCGTGTGTGTCTCGGACCCTGGCTGAAGGACAACATCACGTGTAGAAGCAGGCTGACCTCCTCCATCACCGCTGCCGTGGGGCATGGGGTCAGCCAGGAGCCGGGCTGCGTTTGGGTTTCATTCCGCTTCCAAACAAGCATTTGCCTTTGCTGCCCGTGAGGGTCAAAGTCCTCGAGTGGTGGCACCTGCGACTTGGCGCTGAGTGGGACCCCCCGGCTGGGAGCCCCGTCTTCAGTGGTCCCTGCCTGCCCGTGCCGCAGGGGGTCTGGCTTCTGCTCCACCCACCCTGAGGGGAGAGCGGCTCCTTGACGCCTCCTGGGCCTTCCTGGGGTCCCTCCCTCTCACTGCTCGGTCTCCAGCAACATTCCAGCACCTGCCTTCATTGAAGATCTAGTCGCCTCTTAAACCTACAGACCCTGAGAGCTGAACGGACCGCCTGGCCCAAGAGCTCCTCCGGCCCGTTCCCCGCGTTCACACGGCCCTGGGCCACAGGCCCACCTCCGCCCAGCTCTGTGCCGGGAGGGCTGGTCCGCCTGTAATTTCTACCCATGAAACCCACATGTTTAGGCTAAAAATAAGTTCAATACATCTTCTACGTGACAGCTCTTCAAACACTTGAAGACAAATATTATTCATCCACATATTAATTAAAACACTTCGTGCCAAAGTGCCAGACACTGTGAGACATTCAGAGATGGAAACATAGAACCTTGCGCTCCAGGGTCTCAGAGTCTAGAGTGAAGGCGACACCAGGGCGAGACGGTAGCAGCCGGGATGGAAACGTCCACAGCGCGTCTGGGAACACAGGGAAGGGAGTCTGGCCGGAGGGACAAAGTGCTCGGAAGGGATGCCCGGAAGAGCTGAGATGGGGAAGTGGGAGCTCGTCGGGGACGCAGGGGGAGGCGGGCCTCTGGGCGGTAAACGCGAGGCATGGAGGCACGTCTGGGAGCAGTGAGAAAGTGCGTGTGTGCAGGAGGGTGGTGAGCGCGAGCCTGGGACCAGGCCACGTCGTGGAGGTGTTTCTGGAGCCCCGCTGCTGCCAGTGGGGGGGGGGGCGGGAACCATGCCCACCAACCACACTGCTCTCCATGTTCAGTGAGCGCCTGAGGGGGACAGTCTTACACGTGTGTCTGAACAGGGCTTTCCCCGCAGGACCGCATGGTGAACACACTCACCAGACAACACTTGTGGGGCCGGGAAGTGGGTGGGTGCATCTTGGCCATCACAGCCGTGGAGGTGGCGTTTAGCGGGGTGGGCTGGGGCCTGGGACGCAGAGAAAAGGGCCATGTGACAAAGACTAAAGCCCCCAGAGCAAGAGAGGCTGCGAGGTAGACCTGCCACTGGAGGGGGGACGAAGGTCATTTTCAGGGTTAGGGTTAGGGTTAGAGGTTGAAGGCGTCGAGCCTAAGGACCAGTAAGGAGAAGGCAAGGTTGTGTGACAAGGAGGGAGGCGGAGCGTGTGGCCTGAGGGCAGAGGCGAGGGTGACAGGTGGACAGGTCTCGTGGTCGCCTGAGCACCGGCCAGGCGCCAGCAAGGCCCATGGAGCTGGGGTGGCCCTCACGGAAGGTGAGAAGGCCTCCCAGAAACACCCTGGGGGCGGTGCAGCCACTCTCACCTCCTCTCCTGCCACCAGAAGCCGGGGGCGGGGCTGGGCTCTGCAGAGCTGGTGGCGAGGGGGCAGCGGGGTAGGGGCTGGCCTGCCGCAAAGTGCCGAGGGGTGCCTGGAAGCTGCGAGCCAGCGGCGGGTTTTGACTCCCTTCCCAAACCACTTCCTCTGCCCTGAGGGCCTGTGCCAGATGCAGAGCTGCCCAGAATCTCCTCGGTGGCCCTTCTCACTTGAACTTCCAGCAGGTTGAGAAAGTGCTCCTCAAACTCTCCCCCAGTGACTTATTCTGGAATATCCCGGGGCTCAGGTGCGCCCGCACGCCTCGCGCTGGCCTCCCCGACAGCTGCACCCCCAGGGGTGCCCCGCAGCTGTGTGAGTGGCGGCACCAGCCCTGCAGACACAGGCCTCTCAGCCAGAACGGGCGCCTCCTGTGCCCTCTGCGGCGGCCGGGCGAAGTCACGCGCGACTCGGGACGTCTGGTGCAGCCCCGTGGGGTGCGGTGGGCACAGGGGAGGGGCTGGGGGGTGGACGGTCTGCAGCTCCCCTGGCCGAGAGGGTGAAGGCACCAGCTCGTGGAGGGTGGTTGTGGGAAGGGACGGCCGCCTGATGCCGCGGTAACGGCCCTGGCGCCTTGTAGTTCACGGACTTCCACAAAACGACGACGGGGCATGGGGGTCTGGTATCTGGCCTGTCTAACCGCAGGCAAGCGAGGGACCTGGCCACCCCTCAGGTCGAGCGTCGGCTGCCCGGAACTCCTGCTGGTCCCCAGCTCAGGGAGGGCTTCCGATCCACCTGATGCTTCGCTCTGCCCTCCAGAAAACCCAACTCAGGCGGCAAGACTCACATCTAAGGAGCAGATGGTGCGACCTGGTCTTCACAGCGTCTTCTCCCCAAGATGGAAGACTGTGCCGCGAACTGGGACCAGCTATCCAGGCCGTGGGGAAGAGGAGCTGGCCCGACCCCGGGGCTGGAGCTGGTGCTGCTCCCCGGCTCCGAGGCGTCTGTCCTGAGCCCTGGGGACACTTTCCCGCAAGGACGCGGGGCCCCTGTCCTCTTGTGCTCTCGAACCCGGTATGTGTGTGTTCTGAAATATCCCAGAGTACATCAGTTTCATTTGCGAGGTGAGTTAGCAACTGTGTTGCCTATTTTTACAAAGAAACTTTTCGTGAATGAAAGTGTGTGTGGGTTTTCTTACAGATGAAACGACACTGAGCTTTCCTGGGATGAAGTGGACGAGGCCTGGCCCCCGGGGTCGGCGGGGAGCGGAGGGAGGGAGGGCCCCTGTGCAGGCACCACTGGGTGCTGACCCCTGCCTTGGGCTTAACTGGAGACGGCCCCACACACAGGGTGGGAGTCAGCCCTCTGCCCAGCCCAGCCCCCACCTGCCTGAAAGCGAGGAGAGGAGAACCAGGGTCTTGCACTGGCCGAGCCCCTCCTCTCTGTCAGACCTGGGGTGCGGTGGGAGGGGCCCAGCTGCCAACACGGACGCTCTGCCCCCGGGCCCCCAGCATCTGGCCCAGCACCCTGCCCAGCACGAGCTTGTCTCGGGCCTCTCGCAGCCGATTCCCTCCAGCCTTCCCGGGGCCCAGCAAGCAAGGCCAGGGTGGCGGAGGCTCAGAACCTGGCAACTCTGCACCAGAAGCCACGTGGGGCTGCCCGGTTTCACGGATGTGGACCTGAGGAGACAACTGAGGCCCCCACATTGGCTTGCGGAGCAGGAGCCCCTCGAGGCCGTCCATGCGTTGACACAGCGCAGCTGGGCTGGGCCAGGGCCCTTAACGATTCTCGGACATGGATCAGCTAAATACTAAGTTTGAGCACATTTCCTAAACAGTGACCTGTGTCATCTTTCTGGCTGCATTTGCCCCAGAGCCCCCGTGACAGGCAGGGGGTCTTGCCGGGGGCCTGCCTCCTAGGACTCGTGTGGGGGCCAGTACTCTCCCGGGGAAGGACCCCGCTCCCCACGGCTCTGCTGGCGTCTCCCAGCTGCTGTGGCTTCTCGCTCACGGCCTTGGAGTCCTGAGTGGTGCATCCAATTCCTCCAAACCCAGGAATGCCAGGGAGTCGGGGGAGGAGAGAACAGCGCTCGTGCAGGTGAGTGCAGGGCGGGGCCCACAGAGGAAGTGCTCTGAGCCCTCGAGGGGCGGGGCCTGGGGGTCTGTGCTCGAACAGCGTGCCTGGTCACCAAGTGGGCCTCGCAGACCTGAGGACACCAGCCTTCAGACAGGAGCCACGGCTCCTTCACAAGGAGAGTCTGTAACCAGAGCGCTTGTGCCCAGGGGCAGGTGGAGACGGAGCACTGGCGACGGGGACAGTGCGGGACGCACCTCCTTACCTGTGAGACGCCAGCGGAGGCAACACACTGCTCTTTCTTAATCACACCCGCCTTCTTCAAAGCTTCTGATGAGGCCTACATGTTCGAAACCCGTTTGTCATTTGAAATGTCACCTTCTACACGCTGGTGCTTCACGCTGCAACTCAGGGCTGCCAGGCACGGACCCCTCCGTCCGTCTGCTTCCCTCCCACAACACTCTCCTTGATGAGGGTGCAGGTCTTGTGCGAGTCCCGGCCGGGACGGGGAGCTGCTCCCATCGGCGAGGACCTGCTCGGATGGCAGCCGTTCTCTGCTGACTGTCAGATCCAGGGCCTCAGTGTGACCGAGAATTATCCTGCTTTTAAAAACTGACTCAGGTTTCCCGCACCTGGCTCTGTGCCCGCGACGTCCCCACCTTGCCTCTGTCCTTTGCGGCCCCTGGGGCCGTGCCCGCCCCTCGCACCTGCTCCAAGGGCCACGTCCAGCCTGTCCGTTTGGCTGTCTGCACTGCGTCTCTCCTTTCCTTTCTGCGTTCTTACTCCCCTCTCTGCTTTCCTTGGACCAGTTCACGCCCAGTCTCTCTTCTCCTTGAAGCTTTTCTCCACTGCACCTCATGTTTTGGTGCAAAATTTTTCGTTATTGTTTGGCTCCTGATTTTTTCTAATTTTTGTGATGGTTTATTTTTTTGATCAAAGCGTTCTTCAGAATCTGTCCTGAAATTTTCACACACGTATTGGGTTTTAAAAGTTACCTTCTACGACTGGTTTCTGATCACGTCCTGCTGAGGTCAGAGAACCTGCCGCCGGCTCGCTGCCATCCCTCTGCGGTCAGGCCTCGGACTGATGCTTATAGTTCTGCCAAGTTAAGGGCTCCAATTGTGCTTTTCAAAAAACGTCTTTAATGTTTACAATTACTTTGCCTGCTTAATCCGCTCACGCTGAGAGGAGTGTGGACTGTGGGCTCCAGCAGGTCCCACACTGTTCCGAGGCTGCGCTGAGTGCTCCTAAGTTTAGACCCAGTTTCGTCTTCCTGAGCGCATCTTGCTTTAAAGCCCCTTTGATAACAGATTAGCACTTCGAGCTTTCTCCCCATCGATACTTCCACAGCACCCTCTTTTTTCGGTCTGGCATTCTCTTGCTCTCAATCTCTATGAATCTCTATCTTTCAGGGCCCAGAAATGCCACGCGGATGGAGTTTTTGCTGTTGTTCCAACCTGAGCTTCTATTTTATCTGAAAACATTAGTCCTGACATTGTGTTAATTCATTTAAAGTATTTTTACCTTCTTGGTTTGCATTTTCTATCTACCCTTCACTGTGCTGTGGACCCTCCAGATTAATTACTTCTATTGCTTTTTTAATTCCTCACCAACATACAGTGATTTGAAAGTTTTCTATTCTATGTATCTTTTCTTTTTAAAAATTAAAACATAATTTTTCATTTTTAAATTATCCAAAACTCACACAAAGTTTCAAAAACAGTATGAAGAACTCCCACGTGCCTTCCCTTCACCCAGCTTCTCCGAGTAGTAACACCTCAGGCGGCTGCTGCACAGCGGCCGAGACTGCAAGGGTCGCACCCACAGGGCTTCTCCCGGGCAGGCTGCAGGCCTTCTTCACGGCCACCTCCCGTCCACGGTGGCCCCCCACGGGACCACACGTCACAGCTGCCTTCTGCGTCTCCAGCCTGGGTGGCCTGGCCGTGCTCAGGGGCTGGACACTCCTGGAGACCACCAGCTTGGTGCTGTGTGAAGTGTCCCCTCACGGTGCTTATTCCACGGTTCCTTGTGGGTAAACTTGAGTCACGAGCAACGCTTCTCTGGTATTTTTACCAAAATTATGTCAGTGCTGCCTGCCGGCAACTGGAGCTGTTTGTTCCAGACACCTGGCGCATCACACCTGTCCTTCTGGCCACACCTCCTAATTCAGAGGCGGGGAGACAGCCCAGGCAGCCTGCAGGGTCCGACGGGCGAGGAGAGACCCCTCATGGGTGCTGGGACAGCTGCCGAGAGGCTCTCGGGGCTGGTCTGGAGACTCGGTCTGAGACTGCCAGTCCTGCTCAGAAGGAGCAGTGCCGTCAAAGTCTCAGACTTCCGTGATGGCTGCCTTCTCGTCACTAAGACCAGATTCTAAGTCATTATTTTAAGAATCCAGAAGCTAAGAAAAAAGACTTTAATTCACGAGAATTAAGGGGCAAATCAGAGATGCTCCTTGCGGCAGTCTTACCAGAATTTGCTTTGAGGCAGAAAACATTTGGCTTTCCCAAGGGTCTGATTGAATCTTAGAAGTAATGCAGACAGCTCATAAGGAGAAACAGACCTGCAGAACAAAGACGGTGGTTTTCCAAGGGCCTCCTCAGGAGCAAGTCAAACAGAAATCAAGCCTGGCCCTCCCACCTCTGCAGCGGCCGCGTGGACGAGGTCACTGGCAGAGCAGCCGACGGTCTCTGCCAGAGGCTCCCCCGGGGCTGGGAGGATGCGGACCAGGCGCGCGGCCCAGCTCGAGGAGGTTCAAGGAGGAGAAGTGCACCTCCCAGGAGGCTTCGTTTACTCAGCCTGTCTCCTGAGCAGCGTCCGCACACGCTCGCTCGTGTGTCATGCTGCCGACCGCTCTGCTCCCCGGGGCACTGGAAGCCAGCACAGGGCGAGTCCGCGTGCAGAGGCGTGAGCAGACCCCCCGGGAGGGAAGTGCTTCCCAGCCACTGCGGAGCCGGGCCGGCCGGTGCCAGGTGGAGGAGCCCGCTCGGACCCCCCAGCGCACGCCCCGAGCTGCCCCGCCTCCCACAGCCTGGGGCTTCTCCTGCGCCGCTCCAGGCGTCTGAGCTGGAAGCCCCGGCCACCGATCTGCACCGGCTCCCTTGCCCGGCACGGCAGCTGAAGCCGCCCACCCGCTCTAAGCACCCCTTGAACTGCGCCCTCAGCTGTGACGTTTCACTCTTCTCTTAGGTCGTTCATCTTTTGCTCAGTCCTAAGTGTTTTCTAAATTCTCTGGTGACTTCCTCCTCAACTCATGAGCTCCCTGGAAGTGTGCAGCGTAACTTCCAAACATTCAGTTTTTCGAACTGTTTTACTGTTACTGACTTCTAACTTGATCCTCTGTACGACTTAAGCACTTCACTGCTTTTAGACCTGCCTGCAGCCCCGTGCCCGGTCTCCCCTGGTGAACGGCCCACAGTGTCGAGGGCAGCGCCTCACGTCACTCGTGATGAGGAACTCAGGATACATCACAAACTCAGTCGCCAAGACAGGGGCAGGGTTGGAAGAAGTGACTCTGGTTTTGGAAGAGGTTCTGCTGTGGGTCGAATGCTGCCAACGGCAGCGAGTCTCTAGAGAAACCGAGAGAGTCGACCGGACGCAGAAGGCACGGCGCCTTACTCTGGGAAACTGCCACAGCTCCCCCTCAACTTCAGCAACCCCCCGATCAGTCAGCAGCTGTCGACACCGAGGCCGGACCCTCCACCAGCAAATAGGTGACAGCTCCCCGTGAAGGCTCAGATGACGCTCAGCGCGTTTCAGGCACAACGCCACGGCACTCACAGCGCGGTGTCAGCGCAGCTCTCACAGACACCGTGAGACCAGACGCTCGCGTGCCTGCCTTGTGCCGCTGCCCCGCTTGCCGCAGTGTCGGACCCGAACCCGCGGCGCGCCCGGCGCCTGCCTGCGCCGACCCTGCCGACTGTCCGCTCGTGCGTTCTCTGTACCCCCCGCAGATGGCTAAGGGCGCAGGCGCGGACGTTCCACGCTGGCTTTTCGGCAAGACGGCGTCACTGTTGTGCTGCGGGGCTTTGTTCTGACTGGGGAGTAAAAGACGGTTTCTGCACTGGTGCCTCTGTCACCCGGCGGGGGGAGCAGGCCATCGAAGCGGGAGCCCGCGGCCTCCCTCCTCTAACGCTTCCTTCAGGTCTTAACGGCTGCAGTGAATGATCACATCCAACGAGCGGCAGGTCTGAAGACCGCACGTGCAAGCAGTCTGCTGTGACGAGCAAGCAAAGCAAACAAACGAACAGCCTGAACTTTCAGCTACAGACGACAGATTGAAACCACACGTTAACCTTCGCTCTAACCAAACCCTGCAAATATGACGGAGCGGTTCCGCGTGCGTGTCTGCGTCTACCAGGACGTACACTGGAGACGTGCAGATACAGTCACTCACTGCACGTAACAGTAACATACGGTCGTACACGGACAGTCAATAACACAGTTAAGTGTGTAGACAGATTCAAAGTAAAACGGAGGAGGGGAGGGAGCAGTAGCCACAAGAGCCTGAAAGCTGCCACGTGCGCGGGCGAGTGGAAACACATCCCAGGTCGTCAGCGCGGAGGAACAAAGATGCAGCCTGGTTCACACTGCAAACCCCCAAGGGCTCAAGAAGCTGCCGTCTGGGGGCTCCTGGAATGGGGATAAAGGTGGCCGGCTTATACAGGGCAGACGTCCCTGGGGCTCTGCACCCCCACAGCCGAGCGGCGGAAGGCGCAACGCAGGCGCCCACGACACCAGGCCCAGCTGAGAGCAGGGTGCCGCCCTGGCCACGTGCCCTGGGCTCAGAAGAGCCCTGCCTGGCAAATCTGATCAGCCCCAGAAAAGTGGCCTAAGCACGCTAGCAGCCGACTCCCCGACCCACTGCAGGGAGCGCCCCGTCCAACTCGGGCTTCTGGTGCTCTGTGGAGACAGGGAGAGATGCCCAAAGCTTGCTAGAAATCTGAAGAGGGCTTGTGACATTTATTGTGACACATGAGACAGAAGAATAAAGCAACTGGAGACCGTAAAAAAAGAAAGGAAAACAGCTTCCAGGAGGGTATTATTGTTCCCAGAGAAATGAGAAATGAGCAGGACTCTATGAAAAGAACATCTGAAGAACAAGAGCTTCCTGTATGTTAAAAGCAACACAGCAGAACGGAGAACCCGACAGAGCAGCACAACATGAGGACGTTTCCCAGAAAACAGGACAAAGACGAGGAGAACAAGAGGAAAGGAGATTTTTAAAATTTAAAAAAGGACCAGGATAGGAATCCAAATACTGAAAACAGAGGGAAAAAACAAACAAACAAGAACAACCCACCAGGGGCAGAGGGGATTCAAACAAGTAATTCAAGAAAAACCCCTGGAATCAAAAGACATGAGACTGAGCGCTGGGAACAAAAAGGTGTCACACCCGGAACAAGACGGTGAACTTCCGAACACAGAAAAGGAGGAGGTCCTCCCGACAGACAGGGAAGCGGAGACAGACCCCTCTACGCCAGGCCTGAGATTCGAGGAAGAGCGACCCCAACGTAGAACTCCTGTCCAGCCAAGTGGTCACACAGACCACCGTCGAGTCAGGCCTCAGAAACTCACCTCCTGGACACTCCCTTCCGGAGGTGCCAGACCACGAGGGAAGGCAGCGCAGCTGGGCTGGGGGAGGTGAGGCAGAGGGAGCTCCCGGGGGCAGGTGTGAGGCTGGCCAGGCGCAAGAGGAACCACGGAACTGGCTGGAGGGAGTCCGCAGGGCTGGGGTGGAGGGGCCGGGGGTCAGAGGGACTCATGGAGGAAACACAGGAGGGCCGTGGGGAGGGTCCCAGCCGTGGGGGGTGGGGACGTCCCCGAGTCTGCAGGCCCAGGGAAAGGGGACTCTGGGGGGGAGGTGGGCAAGGGCACATGGACAGGGGAGCCACTGGGCAGCGGAGTCTGCCAGGCTGACCCTTCAGAGCCGCACGTCCTGCAAGGCTGGAGCCCTGGTCTTCAGGGAAGCGGTGGCCCGCAGACAGAGTGCAGCTGGCAGGGCCGGCCCAGGTCCCCAGCCTCTCTGGTTCTGCCCTCACCGCCCTCGGGCCACTCACGGGCTCCTCACAGCCAGGCCTCCACCTCCTGGAGGCCACCCCGGACACACCTGCACCTCCCAGGCCCACAGTCGGCCTCCTGCTGCTGACTCCTGTGACCTGGCCCCACTGGGTCCTCAGGCTGAAGGTGTGGGGACAGGCGGGCAGGAACACTCAAGGGAAACGTGGCAGAAATACTGTAACCACCACGACGGTCTCAGCAGCGGCCAGGGCTCCTCGAGCCTGGAGGCCAGGCGTCCGGTGCAGAGAGGCCGCGGGCCAGGGCCCGGCCGGCCTGGTGGAGGGGCGCTGCTGGCTCACTGCCCGCACCACCAACAGGACGCCGCAGGCCCAGCTCTGCTCGTAGAGCGCTTGTTGTTATGAATTTATAACCTGGGCAGGCACAGACAGACTGTCCAGCGACACACACGGGGAAGTGGATTAAAAGTGTGGATGAACAGAAAACGAGGGGACAGCGCAAACGCACGACGACTCTAGTAGGAAGAGCGTGCACGCCGCGCGCGAAGCCAAGCTGACGCGAAGGCCGCTGCTCGGCGTGCACACAGCAAGCACACGACCCGGCTTACAAGTCCACACGGAAGCCTTTACGTAGCACGGCTACGGAGACGCTGACGACAGTCATTTTAAGCGTGTATTAAGTAAACCGCAGCTTGCTCTACTTGCTTTAGAAACCCCACGTAGATTTAACAGCTGGTCGAAATTCGTGGGAGCCGCTGAGAACGCGCGTCACGACACTCACAGCCGTCAGCTGATCCTCGGGGTGCGTGACGCGGACGGGCGCACACCGGCGTCTCGCACCACATCAGAACCGAGCGCCACCCGTGCCATCCCCCTTCCGCAGGAAACCGTGCAGGGTGGAGACAGGACGGTGCCTCGGCGCTGCCTGCACGGCATCCTTTCTAGATGTGCCCCCCCCCGAGGCGCTGACACCGTCTCACGACGCCCAGGCTGCTCCGGAGCGCAGAGGGCCAGGCCCACAGTGGGACCGACACTGTGAAGGCAGCTCCGGGACCCTCAGCTCTTCTCAGCTGGTCTTCGCCTTCTACAAAATCTGCCCCAAGTCCCGGTTTCCTCACGGCTTTTTAGTGACGTCGTCACACTCAGGCCCTCCACCTGCACACTTGGTGCTTCTCCTGCGGCTCAGGCGGCTCCTGAAATCCCCTCTTCCAAGAAGCCCTCCTTGAACCCTCTCCTCCGGGTCTGCGGCTTGAGGTGCCCACTCCCCACTCCGAGCCATGCAAGTTCCGACCTCCTCCCCGTTTACTGAGATTTCGTCGTCCTCCAGTGCCCCGTGCTCCCTGGTGGGGGGACGCAGGAGGCCCGTTCGCTGGATGCAGAGATGCCACCAAGCTCCCCGAGACCTGACTCCCTCACCTGGCACCCAGGGTCTGACATCTGCAGACACAGCCCCGGCAGGGGCAGCACACGAAAGGGCCTGGCGGGAGGAGGGTCAGCCGGGACGCCTGGTAAACGCTTTCCGAAAAATGATCAGACAGACGAAAAGTGAACCGGGATGGAAGCATTTATTCTGAGTGTGAGAACTAC
Organism: Vicugna pacos; assembly: GCF_048564905.1. Lineage (NCBI taxonomy): Eukaryota > Metazoa > Chordata > Mammalia > Artiodactyla > Camelidae > Vicugna > Vicugna pacos. The sequence goes on along the minus strand of NC_133006.1, from coordinate 43,810,126 downwards.
ATGCACAGAAGGCTACTTCGCTAATGAAAATGGTGAGCACGGTGGATACAGGGGTTAACACACTTAGGAAAGACAACACTGTGCGTTTCTTAGTAAGCTTTATCCAGATGTTTGCAGAAGATTAAACTTTCCCTTCCAGTTGCTAGGACTTCCCCACCAGACACCAAATGAACGAGCACAACGGTGACTGAGGCACCGGACGGACAAGCACATGGCCACCCTGGCCCCAGGGCTCCATCCCGACACAGACGTGAGCGTCAGTGTGGGAAGGGGCTCTGGGACACCCTGCAGAAACACAGACCCTGACTCAGCCGTCTGAAGCAAACGGCGTGACGAGGTCAGGTAGCAGAGCTGCCTCTGAGACCGGTCACGGCGGCCTGGCCCGCTCTGGTAAAGCGAGTCGCAGCGGCTCCTCCACCGCGGCCAGAGCAGATCCCGTGCGGCTGCTGCCTGCTGGGGCGGGAAGTGCTGAGGGGAAGGGGCTGCCAGGGGCCGGAGGGAGGGCGCGGGCAGGGCGGGCTCTGCAGGGACACCTCCGACGAGAAGCCCACGTCGCGTTCGGGGTGAGTCACCGAAGCAGCCTGACGTCACGAGCGCTGCCGACATAAAAACCAGGCAGCAAAATCAACTCCGACGCTGGGGCACAAGTAATCCCCCCAAATACAGCACCTTTCATGCAGGCCACACATTTTTCTAAAAGTCTACTTGATTTAGGACAGTAATACGAGCCAACTGTGTGAAATAAAGCTTTAAGGGCAGCCGCACAGTTCAGGACAGCAGAAGCTCCCATGACGTTCAAACATCACTCTCCAGATCTCTCCTCAATCTCCTGGGGCCGCAGTGAGAACCCGGAAAATGCTTCAGGGTGGTCCCGGGCGTCCCGGAAGCACCTCCCGCAGCCACTCCCACCAGCACTCGGCAAAGGAAAAATCTCTCTCTCTTTTAGAAAGGTATTTTAAAGTCACACAGACCTAAAGTAGTAACAAATGCCAAGACAAATACTGCTCGGGCGTCTTGGTTGAAATAAAACATACACCGACGTCTAGGCTACCAATTCCAGGGAAAGAAAGAGGGAGAGACCGCACCCCCAGCCAAGCTTTCCAGAACTACCTCTGGGCCCAGGGAGCCTCCGGCAGGGCACTAGGTCCTCGCGCTGGGCGGTGGGGCGGCCTGGAAGCAGGCCAGCTGCAGGTGCATGCCGCTCCGGACCCGGCCCAGCAGCTCCTCCAGCAGCCTGCAGGGGGGGACAAGACCCGCTCAGAACCACACCCGGCCGCCTGGGGGGCCTCTCCCGCGGAAAGGCCATTTACAAGTGGATTCTGGGCTCAATGACAGCAACAAGTCAGAGGGAGCACACGCTTTTACACACGTTTATGTTCATACACGCAGTTGCCCTCCCGCCCCTTCCCCAGATGAGCTAGATCCCTCCCCAGAACGGGCAGCTGCCCAGGTGTTTGCACCTGAACCTTCAGTCCACAGACCCTGAAACCCACCCTCCATGCTGCTTCTGAGCACACAGCCCACACCGTGCTCCAAGCCCCCGATCCCGCCAGTGTGGCCCTGGGCCACCTTCACCACCACCCCCGCCCCACAGCTTCTGGCCTGTTCTCCGGTCCCCTTACTCTGCATTCCTGCCCTTAAATATTGGGCGGGGCTGAGCTGAAGGGTCTGTTCTCACTCTGGTGACAGCTCAACTTGTTTCCTTAGCTGGGCCGACATTTCTGTGTGGTTTTCGGGCCAGAGGTACTGGTCTGGGGTCAAGAGACGACCTCCTGGTTCCACAGTGCACCCCCTGCAGTCCAGCACAGCCCCGTCCTGCCTCCGTCACGTGAACACCGCCTCAAGGGAAGGTGGCTGGGACTCTGCGACATGTGCCTGGCCTCGTTCTGTCTCAGCTCAGAGCTTCCTGCTGCGCAAGCAGCAGAGCTTCAGGTGGGGCTGAGACGCGCCGCACGGACACCCTCTGCCCTCTCCCCGGGCGGGCGGGGTGCACACTGCTGGCCCCGGGCCCCGGGCCCCGCACTCCCCGTCCTCTCTGGTACTTCTCTAAGCGCCTTCTTCTTGAAATCTAGGATAATGACGGTTTAGTGAGTGAGTCAAGATAAACTTCCTTCCCAAATTTTCTGTGCCGGTCGCTTAAAGCAAGCAAAGAACTGACTTCTAGACTGTCACAAACCCAGAAGGTCTGGCCACATTTAGCCACAGTGCAGACTTGATGGTGCCCAGCACCGCTGCTCCCAGACAGAGCCACGGCTGCAACAGCACGTTTAGGAAACAGACCTTGTGTGGCCGTCTGAGCTCTCGAGGACAGCCCGGAACTTACTTTGCATCTGCTCCACTCGAGAGCTGCGGCAGGGCTTCCAGAGCCTGCTTGAAACTGGACCTGCAACACAGAGACACAGCGCCTTGAGCCTGAGAGCCCAGCCCGGGGGCGGGAGCGTCAGCGGGAAGCCTGTCCGAGCGCAGAGAAGCACACGGGCCGCGGCAGCAGAAGCAGGAGGGAGAGTGAAAGTGAAAGTGCGGGTCTGCAGGAGCAGGCCAGAAACTCAACCAGGAGGTAACACTCAACTTGAAAAGCGAGCGAGAAACCGATTTTTACACAAGGTACTGCTCATGGAGGATGAGTTTAGCGTGGACGTGCTAAATTTTAAAGGGGTCTTTACTTCACAGAAACCGGCACTGTGTAGAAAAGCACCTGGCAAGCAGGGAGGGAACTAAGCGGAGACAGGGCTGATCCTGCGCAATCTGAGCCCAGCGGGGCTTCTCCAGTGCAGACACGTTGCGGGGCCTGAGCTACGTACAGCCAGCGCCGCAGAGTAACCGGACACGCCTCTGCTTAGCTGTCTCCATGTCTAAAGTCTGTGGGATCACGGAGAGATGCAGGTATATACGTACTTTGAAAGTCCAACATCATTTCATTTCATGAGAAATAGAAAAAGAAGTGAATTTAAAAAACTGCCAATTTGGTACATTCAACTTTGTAAAGTACAAAGTACCAGAAAAGTTACGGAACCAAACGAAAAGCATTTTAGGGACATTATTTGGTAGCAACTTGAACTGCTCAGCTCCCCTCCCGGGGGGGATGGACTCTCCCCGCTCCTGACGTGGAGACGCGCCTCTGCCTCCACCTGACATCATTCTGTTTCTCGGAAACCTCTCCTCAGTCAGCAAGAAAGAAGAGCAGGCCGTTATCTTTATTTTTTACACCCAACAGTGGTGAAGTGGTGAGGTCTCGACACACTGTCTCCTTTAATTTGCCCAAACTTTGTCTACAAAGTGTTATTATCCTCCTTCCACAGATGAGGAAGTCGGGCTACGAGAGGCCCGGTTGGTGGGAACGAACCACAGAGCGAGGTGCCCACGGACCGCGGGTGGGGCCCCCAGCCTCCGCTACTCGGGACTCGGGGCAGAACAGCGTGGTTGGGAAGGCAGAGGGGGCTCCCGGCCCGCCCTCACGTGGTGGGAAAAGGGGCAGAAGTCTCTTCGCTGTGGCGCCGACAGTCGGGATCAGCACCGTCGGTACCGGAAGCTGGACGCGAATGAGCGCGAACATCGCACCCAGTGTCCCAGACGCTCGGCTTGTGCGCGACCTGGCACGTTAGCAACACAGCCCTGCTTCCCAGGTAATGCTGCCAACGGAGTAAACAATTTTCTATGGGCAAGCAGTTAGCTGTTTCAGTTCACCTACTGATGTTTCAGTGATAGGAAATCCTGACTTTCATTCAAAACAGCTAAAAATTATCATCAAATTTCCACTACAAGACTTTGCACAGAAACCACAGGGCTTCCTCTCGCGCTGACACTTACAGTGCCTGGACTGCCCTCCGAGGCTGCTGTGAAGACTGACTCAGTTCTTATTTTCTCCGTTTTAGCACGAGGATGTGACCCTCTGCTACACCATTCATGCGACTACGACTTACCTGGTGAATGAGCAACAATTACATGAAACCCGTTTTGCCTTCACACTGAGCTGCAGAGCAGCAGCTCAGGAGTCTGCGGCTTGCTGCAGGCCACGCTTTTTAACAAAATCCTTGGTCACATGTAAGCCCTGCCGCATCACAAGGTCATGTGTTCGCCCTGCTCAGCCATCTCCACCAACAGCGTTACCTCCAAGGAGCGTTTAGAGCAAGAGCAGTCAGCCCCTCACCGGCTTTCAGGTGTCAGGTGAGCAGCCACAGTGTCCCTCAGAGCGCAGATTTCAAGCCTCGCCTGCAGGTGAGAGAAGGGCAGGTGACCACGGGAGCCGTGCAGATCATCAAACAGAAGGGAAGGAGCGGGAACTGTCACTTGCGGGGACGGGGCTGGCGGGTTGGGGCTGGCGGGGACGGGGCTGGCGGGGTGGGGCTGGCGGGGCACCGCAGCCACAAAGACACCCCTCTGCCACAGCGATCGCTGATTATGAGAAGACCCCCTAAACAGCCCAGAGCACTCAGCCAGGACAACTTTCCTTTCACTGGAAACGGCCCTCCAGGCACACGGGACCATGTGAGGCAGGGGCCAGGGGTCCTGCGCTGAAGGCCCAGGCTGAGCACGGCTGCCCAGCAGCCCGCCGCAAAGGCACCTGCAAACACCGCGGCGGCTCGCAGAGGAAGCGGAGTCTAAGGTCGTGACTCGGGGAAGGGGTTCCTCACACCCAAGCCCCCCCAGGCACCCCGACGACAACCCCAGGTCCCGGGCTCTGCGGACGCACTGTGATGCCTGTTAGACCACAGCTGGCTTTCCCCTTTTATCTTTTCTTTTTAAAAACAAAACTTGGTAAGTTAACTCCAAAGAGACAAAACAACATGGAAGAGGAATAGCACACTCAGAGAGACTCATGCCCGCTGATGCCAACACCCACTACGGAGCTGCAGTCATCAGAACCGCGGGCCCCGGCCCACGGGAGACACACAGGCTGGCAGAGCAGGGCTGACTGTGCAGAAACCAAGCCCACGGCTATCACCGGCCGACGTTCTACAAGGGCCCGGCCGCTCGGTGGGGCGCACATCCCTTTGACCCAGGGTGCTGGGCACCGGGAAGTGACTGCAGTCGGTCCCTCCCTGAAGACGAAAACCAGCTCCAAATGGATCGCAGACCCAGATGCAGGTGAGAAAACTACAACACACTCAGAAGGAAGCAGGAGGACACGTCTGTGACGTTAGGCTCGGCCTGCCTCCTTGGAAGTGACAACAGAGGGACAAACAGCAAAAGAAAAAGCAGGTAACCTGAACCTCCTGTGCTGCAAAGGACGCCCTCACAAAAGCAAGATGACTGCACAGGGCGAGCTACCGCTGCACGCGCACTGGGCTGGCCACCCGTGCTGCGAGGACGCGGAGCAACGGGTCTGCAGAACCTGCTGCAGGAAAGTGGAGCGGCTGCTGTGAAACGGTCTGGAGGTTCATCCAAAGGCTGAACACGGAGCAACCGCGTAACCACGCCAGCCCCGTCCCAGGTACACACCCGAGAAACGAACACCCGGAACAAGAGTCCACAGAAGCAATCTTCACTTGAGCCAAAAAGTGCAAACCTAAATGTCCATCAAAGGCTGCGTGGTACGTCTACCCAACGGAATGTCACACAGCCCCAGAAAGGAGCAACAGCTGCTACAACGTGGCTGGACGCCGCAAACACGCGCAGTGACAGATGCCAGCCACAAAAGCCCCTGTATGTGATTCCACTTTTACGACATGTTTAGAACAGGCAAAGCACAGACAGGTGTCCGGCTGTGGCTGGGGGGCTGGGAGGGAAGTGGACAGTGAGACCGCCGGCGGGTCCAGGGTTTCTCCACGGGGCGATGCTGAGGTGATGGACTGCAGGACTCTGAGCGGGGCAGGAGGACGGTCTCTGAGCTGTGCAGTCTTTCCACCTCAGGGACACACCCCACCCCAGCACACACCGTGGCTCCCGCCAATCTGTCACACACAAACCAAGAATCATCTGGTTTACGTAAGTTATATTTGTTGTTGTAATTACACAATTTAAACAAATGCAACGTAAACCAACGGAATATGAGCAGAAAGAGACAGGTACTGGTTGTTCCTCTGCGAACGACACCGAATGCTCTGGAAAGACCACTTACAAGTTAGGGGCTAAAAATGTCCTGTTAAACTGAGCGCAGCGAAGACAACTGCAGAACAAACAGAAAATCACAGAGCTCTGGAAGGAATCCGCAGTCAGATAGCTGACGAGCATCACAAAGTTCTCGCTCTGCTCTAACGGGACCGAAGCCCTGGGGCGGGGATACCACGGGGACGCTCGCGCAGGAGACGCGGCTCATCTGCACCCAGCAGACCCACCCGAAAACACAAAGCCCGAACGCGTCCCACGACTGGGGAAGGAAGCCCGAATCGGTGTTTCACACAACGAGCTCAAGCCGGAGCTGAGGCGGGGGCACCTGTAGGGCTCCGTTCCGGCTGAAGGACGAGGCACACTGCACGAGCCGGCTCAGCTCCTCGGAGACGGCCTCCACCACCCTGCACAGCACCCGGGGCACCAGCTCCTTGGAGACCGCGAACACCTGGCGGGGGTTCAAAGAGGAAGGGACAACACGTTACTGGAACTTCCCTCGACGGAGTTTGTTAAAAACAAAGGAATCACAAGGCAACATAACTCAGCTCTTCTAAGCCGTGTTCCTGCAGGATCAGACTCCGGTGTGGAAGGAAACACAGGCTCACACTCCAGCTGTGGTCACTGACCCGTGACAAACTCCTCTCTCAAACTGCACTGGCAAACTGAGAGGTGCCACCGATGGCGACAAACTAGAACTGCTTTAAAATTTCCTCTTCTCTTGACCTTTTCACAAGAAGAAACATGATTTCTAGAGAGGAAATTACAGACCCAGAAGCGCCCTGGATTGGAGTCTCCTTAGATGAAAACAAACACTTCGCCCTGGGTGTGCCGCTCTGGGTTGGACAACAGAGCTCCCGGCTCTACTGTCTGCTGAACTGAATACGTATTTCTTTTCATCTGACATAAAAGCACCATCTTTAAGCTTTGAATTTTGATGTTTTCAAACTAAGAGTGACTGTATTTGGACATCAGGTGGAACATTTTGCTACCCTGATCTATAAGCTAAACTCAACCGTGTTTTCTTTTCAGCTTTTTCTTCTTGATTGAGTCACCTGCACTGAACCTTCAGGTCGACACGAACATCACCTGAGTGTTCAAGAAAACTTCAGACAAGCTAAGATCATATGGCAGTTAGTGAGCAGTAAACGTTAAGAATGAGATTCTACTTTCAGTCACAGGGATAAATGAAAAGGGGGCTTGAAAAATCCAGTACTTACAAACAACGTCCCAGGTACTGACAGCGGGCTCCGTTAGCCAAAGCTGCCTCTTTAGGAGCCTCGCGCCATGGACACGCCCACAGGCCCGCATCCCTCTGACTACACCCGTCCGCTCTACACAAGCGTTTTCAGTGGCTGAGGACTGAACGCTATACCCTAACTTTATTGGATGCTAACCTAACAAGAAAGCGTTTTTAGATGTCTCTGACAAAACCGCAGTGGAAACTATATCACGTTATAAAAAGATGTATGTTGATAAACTTCTGCCTGAGTTAAATCTACAAAAACTACTTTATGCAGGAATTTAGATGCTTTCCACACTAAGAAATGGAACACACGTGTCCAGTTCAGAGCCAGGCTCCGGCAGGAGGCAGCGCCCACCTCCAGTGCTCACCCTCCCGCTCGGCCTCCACGGCCCATGCGCCTCCAGGACACTGGACACCTGGGACGATGAGGGTGATGCGGAGGGAGGTGTGACCCTGATGCCCTTCTGAGGTCCCTGCGCCCGCGCTCACTGCAGCAGACCCTCTGCCGAGACCCCTTGCTGGGCCCGCCTTACCCGGCGCCCTTCCATCCACAGCCCGCAGCCAACCCGAGGCCAGGACTGCGGGTGACAAGGGCGGTCAGAGTGGACAAACGTGGCGGCTGTGGTCTCTTCTCTCCTCAAAGGCCACTCATGGAGCCCGGGGTGCCGTGCTCCCCGTGAGGGCAGGTGGGGGGGGAACCACGGTCCGGGGAGCCTGCGTCTCTGAGAGGCCACGTGGCTGTGAGACTGGCACGCTGTGCCTCAGGAGGGTGGAGAGTTTCCAAGTGGGGGACACGCACCCTTTCAACCTCTCTTCTCTTTATTTTTCAAATATTACCGAGTCTGGCTTAATTACGAGAAAAAATACTCAACTTCAGAGGAGAACTCTCACAGTAAAAACACACACCTTTGGGCATGGAAGGGGTTGTTCATACCTGAGATACAGTCTGGAGGGAAGGACCAGAGGAGCCACCAGATCTGCCCCCTTCCTCCCAGTGCCCGAGGCCTGGGGGACGCTCTCGCGACCTACCTCTGCGTGCACGGCGATGATGCTGACCACGGCCTCCTTCAGGTAGTTCCTGACACCTGGAAGCAGACGGGGAGGCGGTGAGCAGGCTGCACTGGAGCCCCCGGGAGGAACAAAGCCACAGCACACGGCTGCCTCCCCCCGAGACCCCAGGGGCCAAGGGCCAGTCTCGTGCACGTGGCAGAGAGGGCAACCTGCTTAGGAGTCCCCGTCACTGCTTTCCCACTTCTGCTGCTGCTTCTGTCCTTCGCACCTGCTCAGGGGTCTGCTTCAACACTGACATTTAAAACTGTCTTCCGTTTCTTCACATCCAGGAACGCACACGCGCACACACACACACACACGCCCACCCTCCCCCGAACAAAAACCAGGGGAAGGGTATCTTCCGAAGTGTATAAAACACATGCTAAATGCCTACAAGAGCATCTCACTTCCAAACGGGGAAGTCAAATTATTACGTAGAAATGACTACTTTGATCTTAAAAGTTATTTCTGGGAAGAACTTTTGAGAAAGATGCATCTCTCCTGATTCTGTAAAGCAAGTTCGAGTGGACGAGTCCTCGATCCCAGAATGGACTGCACAGCTGAGAACTCCTCATCACCACAGGAGGGGACTCGGCTCCGCAAAGTCACGGCTGAGTGGCAGCGGCGCTGGGGAGGACCTGCCGTCCACGTGACCGGCTACTCAGCATGGCGGAGACGGATGCCAAGGGCCACACATGAGCAAGGCAGATGTGACCCCACCGAGGCCGCGCACCCAGCGGCAGTCTCCGGGGGTCCGTGGGCCTTGGGGCCACCTCCTGAGCAACGACGTAAACAGACAAGCAAGAGGCACGACCACCGGGAAAACACACCGGCTCGTCCCTGAAACACGGTGCACGAGTCTGGACAGCGCACTGGCTGTGCCTGTTGCCCACAGCGGGTGCCGCTCTCCGGAGGGCCACCAGCGACCTCCGGACAGGCGAGCGTGTGTGTATGGCCCAGAGGGAGTGCCGCGCATGTGTGCACACCCTCCCACACCCCCATAGGACTCACTGGAAGCCGCAAGAGCAGTGCAGTGCTCTGGCCACACTCTGCAACGGTTCTGGAAAGCACGGTGGATGGCGCACACAGTGGTGGAGGCGCCCTGGCTCCCAGGTGGCATCTGAGCCTCGGCCTGAGCCAGCGAGAACAGCAGGTGTGCCTGGCCGGCAGAAGCTGGTGCTGGGCTCCGACCCGCCGGTCACCCCAGGCGAGCTCCCGTGGCTCTGACCAAAGGCTCCTCCTCCCCGAACACTGACAGCACTTCTTAAACACAGCAGCAGCTCTCAGAGGACGGCAGGCCATTGGCCAAGGGGGCAGCTTGCTGGCTGCACCCTTCCCCGTGTCCCGGGGCTGCACTCATTCCCCTCACATCCTCACGGCGCTGGTGACACCTGGCTCACACCCATCTCCCTGCTCCGCTGCCAACTCCGCAAGCACAGGGTCCCCTGTCTGCTTGTCTCCATAGTGTTTATGAAAAACAAAGTCAATAAGGCAAAGGCCACGTATGCCCTGCTCACTACTAAGCCCCTAGGACTTTACTCTCTTAGCTGAAAAGTGGGTTCACGAGTGAACAAACACAGGAGGGAAGCGCGGCACACGCAGCGTTGTCGGATCTGTGACCGACACCTGAGCCGTCCGCTAAAAATGCAAACGCCTGGGTGTTTGTGCGAAAGAGGCGCTCTCTGCTGAAGCACATCCCTCCCTCTCACAGGACTTAGGAAAATAAGGCAGTCTTTTCGAAATAATTGTCAGGATCCATTTGAAAAACACAACTCAAATAAAGAAAGTAGGAGAGAATACTGCTGAAGCTAAATACATTTGTTCTCCAATGTGCTGTATTTTTCCAGCCACATCCTTAAGCAAACAGCTGCTCCAAGTAATAAACCTCACTGCGCCCAGGACTGAGGGCGCCACGGCTGCCGGAGGCGTGGACACTCAGGGAGGCAGATGGGCGAGGCACGCGGGCTGATGCTACCTGCTTCTGATGCAGCACCGTGTGTTGTTTTCAAGAAGGTTCCTCACAGATAAGCCCCCACAACTTTCCATGTTGTTCACATGCGGGAGCGAGCGGCTTCTAAGCACGGGCGATGCTGTCTCCTCTGCTCTCCGAGTGTGAGATCACAACGTGTCACGATACCTGGCCCAGGAAGCGTCCCCACCCACACAGCGTCGGTCCAGACTGCCACCGAGCAGCTCGCCGCTGGCCCGGCGGGAAGTCCCCGGGAGACGTCAGGCCCACGTCTGCTGAGCAGGAGGCTCTGGGCCCCTCGCAGGGTGGGCTTCTCCGGACGGAGGGCGCCAGGCCTCAGGGCACCTCTGTGAACGACGAGAGCCGCGTTTCTCACACACGACAGTGGGGAAGGAGTCTCCTTTCTTGCTCTATTTGTCAGTTTCCTGTTTTAATCAAATAGGGAGCACACTTGGGTTTGGAATAACTAGTGAAATTTTTCCCGAGCGCCTCTGACTGTTACACGCCAGGTTCGACCCCGTGGGCGGGGGCAGAACAAGCCCGCAGCAAACAAAGCCCCTCCCCGCAGCGGGGCACCCCCAGGCTTAGGGCAACACGGTCGCCTCGCCCACAGGGCCCCCAAGAAGGCAAGTGCATGCACAGCACCGCTGGGCAGCAGGGAAGCCCACACGGGCAGACAGAGGGCCGCGGAGGCCGGGCCCCGACGGCCGAGGGGAGGCGCCCGTGCCCACCCCACGGGAAGCGCCCCTAACAGGCCGCGGGCGGGGAGCACGGAATGGCCTGGATTCAAATTCTGCCTGGAAAGTCAGTTAATTTAATCCACCGAAGCTTCCGGCTTTCTCTGAAGTATGTGGAATGCTTCTTGTGACCCAGAAAGTGTGATACAGGCGGATTTGATTCTTCCTAGAATGAAGGGTCTGGACAAGCTGCCAGCGGGCCTCTCCAGGGCTTCCACGCCGCGGTAAAGAGCAGAGCAGGGGCTCTTCTGACCCGACCGAGGCTTCATCCTCCTCCCTAGTGTGCGGCATAGTCTTCCAGACCTTCTCCTCTGAAGGGAAGTCTTCCCCTAAAAACGGGTCACACTACACACTCTCTTCTTAAACTTGCTGACCTCGCTCCACACTGCGTGGCAGGCTGCGCCCTTCAGCGGCGGCCCCGTGTCCCGCGGCAGGGACGGCCGTGAGGGCCTGCTCTCCGTCTATGTGTCCATCTGCTCATCTCATGTTGCGCTTTATTCCATTTTCTGGTAACCTGCTCTCCCGCCACTCGACAGCCCCAGGGCCCTTCAGGATGGACTGCTGTAAGCAGCGCTGCGGTGGCTGCCGGCCCCTCGCTCCCATAGCACAGCTCACTCGCGGCACCTCCTAGGAGCAGATCTGCCGAGCCAGGGGCTGTGGGCTTTGACGGTCCTGCCAGCCTGTCGCTGAAAAGGCCATTCAAATTTAAACTGCTTCTTCAAGCCTTTTTACTTTCTTAACTTGGACTCTCTCGTTACTATAATTAATAACAACCTGAATAAATGCTCCCCAACTACGATGGTGACAAAACTTTCCATTAAAACACTGGGAGAAAGATTTAAGCAAAATGCAGAGGTCAAAGGAAATTTACTGTAAGTCACACAAGATGCAGACCTCACCCGACTGCGCAGCGTCTGAGGATGGGCACTTACAGAAACACCTGTGCACCACCTGAGCAGAAGCATTTCCGGTCACGTCCTCCAGACACGCGGCCCAGGCGCCCTGCCCGACTTGTTTTGAACCACGACACTCAGTCAACACCACCGAATCTAACTCTGGAAACTCTGGAGATGCTGCCTCCTTTATAAACCACATTTCCTGTTTTTAACCCTGTGCCCTAAATCAGTTACTAGTCCTCGTCTACAGATAAAAATAGATTGAAAAATACTATAAATATCCCACAATGTACTTTTTTTGGGTCAAACTGAAACACTACATGAAAGAACTTCGGGGTATTTTTTTTCAGATAAATTACCTATTCAATTGTACTCTGAAGACACAATACCGAAATTACCGCCTATTAAAAAACGTACCCAGAAACTGTATCGAGACCGTCAGGCAGAAAGGCCTGACTGCCCTGAGCAGAGAAAGGGCTTCAGGCCCAGGCCCCAGGTTCCAGTCCACGTTTCCTTAAACCCTCCTAATTGTCTCCTCCTAAATTGATAAACGTCCTCTGCCCCAGGAGCGACTTTTAAACGAATGCCTGTGGGGAAAGGAGACCCTTTGGGGCGGAACACGAGAAGGCAGCCCCACCGCTTCAGCCTTCTGCTTTCCTTCTCAGGGTTCTCTTTTTTTTGGCTTTAATTGATACGACTTCCACGAACAGGAAAACTTCTCCCTGTAAAAACAGAAAACACCACCGGCAGCAAAAATGACTGTAAAAGTATTTCCTGGCTTATTTTTTTCCATTTGTGAGAAGGGATTTCTATTCCTACGAGTTCAGCCTCCATAGACGTCACAGACAAGCAGCTCTGGGCAAGGGCTCACAGCCTCTCCCATCCCCAAGCTGAAGTCCGAAGTGCAGAGCGGACTGTGGATACAGCAACCCCACGTACGACGAAAGGCTTCACACACTTGGTGAGCAGTCTCGGTTTCAACATTCAAAACCGAGACCCTGAATTTCAGACGTACAGGCACAAGTTTGATTAACTTCATTAACTGGCAAATTCGTTCGTTTCAATTCCATCCTTTGGTGGAGCCTGTTTTCACTAGAAAGTCCCTTCAGTCAGGAAAGTGAAAGTGACAAGAAAACAGAGCTGGCTTGCCGCGAGCAACGCGTCTGCTCCGCGCCGTGAGCCGTCACGACCGCGCGGCGCCTCGCAGAGGTCTAAGCGGCTTCACACTGCGACGTGTCCGGGGGTTCTTCTCCTCCCTAAGAATGACTTCAATTAAGTCCTAACTGTACACGCCCCGCGAGAAGCCAGGCTGTGGTGGCCCCAGGGCTGACGGGGGGACACACAGGTGCCTCGCAGAGGAGCAGCCCCGCGTCCTGGAGGCCGGGCTGCCACGTGCAGCAGAGCCAGGGCGCCCCGCACGCTCTCGGAGCACGACTCCATGCACCGTGTGAGACTGACATCATCCAGAGAGAGCGGAGTTGTGAGAGTGAGCTGACCTGGGGGTCAGCCGCGGTTACATAAGGAGGAGTGTCTCCAACCGGCACCTCCGGGGAGCTGAACGGTGACCAGGGAACACGGGGCTGGCAGGCACTGCGGCGGCGGAGGGCCCGGCAGGCATCACCTGCACCCTGTGCTGACCCGGCGTGCGGGCCCCAGGGACCCTGCACGGGACAGGAGCTCCTTCCATTCACAGGGCTGGGCTTCTCTGCCTCGCTCCAAAACCTGAAGTCTAAACTGTTTTGCTCTGAGAACCTTCTGGACGATGCCTCGTCCGCTGCTCTGTCTTCAGCGTCGGCGCTCCCTTCCACCCCCCTGCCCACTCTGATGCTTCCGTCACTGGAGGGCCTGCCAACGGTTTTGTGCGGCTTCTTTACCCCCAAACGATGCAACCCTTTCTTCTTCCTGGGACCTTCACCACGTGACTGAATCTCACGACTGCCACTCTCTGAAATGCTCCCGCTGGTCTCGGAGTCTCTGCCGGTCGCAGAGGGCGAGTGGCCACTTGCACGGTCCTCTCGCTGCCCCTGCCGTCCGTGCTGTGCGAGCCTGGGGTGAAGCCCGAGGGCCACTCTCGGCTGGCTGACACACCCAGGCAGGGGAAGGAGAAAGGTGGTTTCTAGTCCAAGTGTCGACAGTATTAGGGTGTGTGAGACCACACAGAGCTGTGACCCACCTGGCCTGACCCACCTCCCCACCCGACACGCTTCTCCCGTTAGAAGACCGAGCCACAACCTGGAGAGGGAACTGGGCGGAAGGCAGGCTGCGCCACTCTGAACAAGCCATGGACCTTCCTGATTCTCCACGCCTGAAAAATCTGCCAAGTGGACCTCGGCCCAGCGAGGCTGTGGGGACGACACAATGTGACAGCGTGCATGAAGGTGACGGTTAAACGGTAACACTTTTATTTCAAAGCGGACTGAAATGAAGTATGTTCGTAAATTTGTAAGATTTTCAATACAAACCAGAGCAAAATGGTGTTTCATACTCAGTCTTCAATGCTATAAGCTTTCAAAACCATGAAACGGGGCTCTGTTTCCATCCCCGTGCCGTGACCGGAGGGGCGTGTCACGGCACCTGCACGGGGGCCTCACCCGGGCCTCCGCGGGCCCCTGAACACAGTGCGCTGCCGCTCTGTGCTGAGAGCCCCTTAAGGGAGCGGACGTCCCCTGGCGGGTGCAGAGGCGGCCGGGGGCCGTGTGGGAGAGGCCGCCCAGAGGAGCAGCCCTTCTGACTCTGCAGGTCACGGAGCCCTCGATACATTATGTTAATGAGTGAGTGTGTGCCCGACTGTAACAGACACCAATTTAAACAGTCTCTTAATTTAGAGACAGGTGCCATCACGCTCACACGTTATAGAACCATACAGCACGTGAACTTACAAACACACGGTCTGCACAAACACATGCACATTACGTATCCCACGCTCTATGATCAAGAGAAACATACCAGGAAAGGGAGAGGAAGAGGAGACAAAGGTTACTTTACTGGCTTAAATAAGCTCAGTTGTGCTAAAGGCAGAAGCCGGCCGCAAATGCCAGCAGCTGAGACGGGGCAGACATTCTCCTTGTCCGTCGGACGTGGCCAGTGTGGGTGGGGGGGTCTGATCACGGTGGTCCCTCTGGGACCTCAGCTCACAGAGGCGCCCCCTTGGCACAGGGCCGGGAAAGAGCCGGAGCCAGGCTGGCCCTCAGGCCCCGGCCGCCGAGCACATCTGCCCGCAGGGCCGCCCGCCCTGGGGAGGAAGAAGGCACTGATGAACTTAACGTGGTCCAAACAACCAACTGCCCTACGTTTTACATTTAACAGAACAGAAAGAGTTTCTGCTCTGAAGTCGGTGGCTTAGCGGTCTGAGTCTGAGGGCGTTTTGCTGGAGACCTGGACTGAGTGGCTTCCAGAGCTGGAAAAGCGCCACGTGTGCAGGAAAGCGTGGGCCAGGAAGAGGTGGCAACTGGCCGCATGGACTGTACACGCAGGGAGGTACAGAGACCTCGTGTGTGTGCCGCACACACGTGCGACTGGCGTCCAGGTCGAGACACGGGCCTCTGTCCCCCGCTCCCCTCCCGTCAAGGACCGTCCCTGGGGGTCACCTCCCGGCCTAGGCTCGCATGCCCCACACCCGGCCCCGCTGTCGTGCAGGAGGCCTCCCCTCCACGACCAGGACTTCACAGGACAAGCGCGTGGGGTGTAGGCACCTATGCTGTGCTGGCGGACACCTAGCTGTTTCCAGATTGTGGGCCTTCAGGCGGAGCCGCGGCGGACACCAGCGTCCGCGTCTCCTATGCATAAACAGGTGATGTCCCTGTTTATCTCCGGCGGCTGTGCTGGTTTTCCAACTGGAAGAGAAGGCAGGACTGGGTGTTCCACAAAAACACTTCATTGTCAGCATTAGTTTATGTGCAGTCTTGCTGGATACAGGCCCACATGTCCAAAGCAGCACGTGCTCTCATTTTAAACGAAAGGATTTATATACCTGTTCTCCTTGGAATAGAAGAGGCATAGCACAAAGAAGACAAACGCCCAAGAACATACACCGATTTCTCCTTTCATTGGCACAACCCAACCGTGCATACAGGAGTATTAATTCCTTTCACTTCCATCACACCCCAAGTCGCTGAAGGCATCTCTGTGGTTCCGTAAAATGTATCATCACACAAACTCGCTCAGGGACTCGTTCCACGCAGACCCTCGGTCCCCGTTACCCTAATCACAGGCTGTCACAGCACTGCAGTCAGAAGTGACAGCCTGTGCACAAACGAAAGTGGGTTTTCAAACGGGTCATGTCTACGCATCTACATGGGGCGCCACTCAAGCGTCTAATTATCAGTATGAGACACTAGCAGAAAGCGGTCTGAAAGGAGACACCGCCGGAGCCGGCCTCCTGCGCAGCGTGAAGGCTGCGTTCACGGCGTCGAGTCGGCGCCTCCAGGCAGCTGCCTTACTGATGTACTGCTCCCGTCACTGAGAACCTACGGGCTCAGGGCGCCACTGCTGGTCTGTTCACACCAGGGAGGGTTTCCCACCCGCGTCAACTTGCTGATGAACTGAGACAGAGAGGAAAGGCTCTGTTCCGTCGGCCGAACGGGCCCCAGCGGCCCCGGCCCAGTGTCCTCAGCTGCGGCCTCCGAGCCCCTCCAGGCCTGCTGTGGACTCCCAGGAAACACTCCGGACGCCGTGGTTCTAAAAACACACGCAGGTTTCCCACTGCGATGCAGGGGTTAAACAGCCACAAAACAGCTCATCACTGAGCGGGTCGGCCTCTGCCGTGTGTCACTGGGAGAAGATGCTCACTCAGCGCACGCGGCGCCTCTGGAGCTCTCCCGGTGCCTGGAGACAGACGGCGCTTCTGACCCAGGTCTGTGACGGGTCGGGGGGCACGAATCACACAAAACCCACTCTGCGGCTTAGTTTTCCTCTCCAAATTCGACAGGAGCGCGTCCTCTCCCAGAACGGGTGGGTTCACGTGCTTCCGTGCTGACTCAGCGGGTGAGCCAAGGGCGGAGGCCCCAGAGGCAGACCCCCCACAGCCCTTTATAACCTCCCACCCAGAACAGTCTGAGGACAGGTACCTATAAATCCAGGGAGACCGTCACCCCCAAAGGCAGCCAAGGTCACACGAAATAATAAAGCGCTGAGATGAAGAAGGGACGAAAACGAAGGAACACCTATGCGACCCCCATCCCATTTTCCGTGAGGCTCGGTCGCGTAGTGCGCAAGCGAATTTCAGTAGACGACTCAGGTCGTAACTGGACAGAATCGGGTGAGGAGAACGGTCAGGACCCTCCCACAGGGCCTCGGGGTCGCGGGGCCTCAGGCTCGTCATGACAGAGCAGACACGCAAGAGGCCAGAGGGACGCTCGGACGGGACGCAGCCTGTCACCGCCCGCCTGGCAGGACCCAGGACGTCAGGGAACAGGCCGCCGGTGCTCCTGGAGCCCGAGCCACCACCAGGTCCCGGGACTGCTGTCCGATCACACAGTGGACTTCGGACGAGACCCAAGGAGAGTGTGAGTGTTGCAGGGGAGCTGGAGCGCGAGGGAGGACGGGGAACGGTGAGCAGGGAGTAGATGAGACGCTCCCGCCTGTCTCACCTCTTCACTCCTGCCCGACGGCCGGCTCCATGCCTGGGGCAAGAGCACACGGTGGGTGTGACGCCCGGACCACCAGCGAGCAGGGGGCCTCGGGGGCCGGGTGGACAGGGTCCCCAGCCAGGGAGGGAACAGCTTGATAACTAAATCACAGCAGCCACGACAACGAACTGAAACGCGTTAAACATGCTCAAGCCCCGGGTTAATAAAGACAATTAAAACATAAAAAGCACCTTGTCGATCACATTTAGAAAACATGAGGGAACCTGCTCGCTCTGGAAACTAAACGGAGAGAAAGATCAAGCACTACCCGCCTTTTCCACGTGAACTGCACTTCAGAGCAGCCAGCCTGCAGAATTCTTGAGTTTTAATTTTGTTTCAGCTAACGACCGACGACCGTGGGTTTGTAATCCCTCAGGAAATAACGGATCATGGCAACAACTACCAACAGTGCTAAAACCAGTAGATGAAGAGTTTAGGCCGAAATGTTCAAGGCTGGAGCAAGCATCCGTCTTAACATTACAAACAGGGAGACAACCAAACGCGCTGGACCTTCTGGTGGCAGACAGTGAAGCAAAGTCAGACCTAAAGCTGCTACAGGCCCTCACCAGCCACGGGTTCCCAGGAAGCACAGGACAGCGCAGGGCGGTGACTGACACCACGAGGAGGCAGCAGGGAGCCCTGGAAGCGAGAACATCTGCAGCACCACCCGACTCAGTCAGTAGACCAGCCCGAGACAGGAGCCCAGGGAAGGAAAGAAGCACCCTCGAGACACAGCAAAAGCCAAAGCAAAGCGCAGGCCCCGCAGAGCCCTGATCTGAACAAGCCGTCCAAAAGGGATTCTGAACACTGACTGGATAGCTGACAAAATAAGGAATTATTCATCTTTTCCAACTCTGATAATGGTATTGAGGTTACGTTTTTCAAGAAATCGGTCCTTATCTGATCTGTGGGTGGACGAGATGATCATTCGCCTGGGATTTATTTTAAGGCAATGACTCCCGGGGAGGTGGGAGCAGAGGGCGGTGTGCGCTCGCGGCTGTTGGAGCCAGACCCTGGGCCACGAGCTTCGCTTTGCTGTTCTATTTTGATAAGTCTAAAAACGTCCAAAATAAGTTTAAAAAATCTCTTTTGCACAGAGCACATTAGTTTACCCTGCTGCCAAACAGCTAACAGTTTAACACACAATAAAGTAAATACTTCAACAGATAAGACATGCAATGAAGAAAACACGCAGGTCATCTCAAGGTCAGTGAATTCCACCCTGAAGACCATCAGAGCCAAAACGTAGCTTTATTGAGAAATGCTTGGCAGGCAAAGAAATTGTAACCAAATGTCCAAAACGCTGTACAAATGGTTTTACAGCAATGACACTAATGCATTACACTGCTTATGAAAAAGGAGAAAATGTCCAGGAAAAAAGTGAGGTTTAACAGCGAACGTGTGATTTAAAAAGTGACGACCGACTGGGGTTGTCCTTCTCTGGAAAATGTGAAACTGCTTTTCCCAGATAAACAGATCAAACCCGAGTTCATTAAACCCTCCCTGACAACACTTCTAAATGAAAGGAGGAAGTCCAAGGAACTGGTAGAACTATCTTCTGAGCTCAGTCCCGGGGAAGACCACCGACTCGGACTCTCTCCAGCCGGCAACTGTTCTGACCAACCATCCCCACGGCCAGGGCACGGACAGCTGGGAAGACCGTGTCACCGGCTGTTCCCACCTGCGCTCCACACGCAGAGACGAGGACAGGGCCTTAAAGCGACGTCCTTGGGAGGACCCCGTCCTCCGGACAACCCTGGGAAGGTGATCGGTGCTCAGAGGCCCCTGGGTGAGGCCTGTCCCACGAGCTCCGACGACCTGTGAATGGGCAGTTTACTCGCTACTTCTGGGAACTGTTGTTATTTAACTAAGTTCTCTTCTTTAACATTAATTGGATTAAAAAAGACAACTCAATCTGACATTCTCCGTAAAGCATCTATTAGTCTAGAAACTAAGCTGTAAACTGGCATTTTACTTGATGTGTATTTTTCCGTCGCCTCTGGCTTGAGTAACTTTTGCCAAGATATTTCTCATTAATCAATCAACTGACCAAGGGAATACGCTGAGGAAGGTCTTCTCTCAGCATTCCGTGGGGCCTTCCTGCGTCCCCAAGGACAGCAGTGCTGCGTACCTTCGGGGGCACCGCCACCAGCGCACACTCCCTCAGGAAAGGCCCGCCCCAGCACTTGCGTGCGGAGGCGTCCTGTCCCCAGGGAGGGGTCGCGGTCGCGGCCGCGGGGTCTCCACACTTTGCGCTCGGCCTCCTGGGTCTCCGTGTGCCTGTGCTAAGGCCACACCTCTCACTCCAGCAGCTTTCCAAGTCTTCACACCGAGCACTGGGGGACCTCAACGCTCCCGCTCACCCAGGTTGCTTCAGCCACTTGAAGTCCTTCATCTTCCCAAACAAGTTTTACAATTGCTTAAAATTTCTTCAAAGACGCCTGCTGGGGATCCGACTGGGAATGTACTGAACCTACGGACCAGTGTGGGAGAAGGGACTTCTCGACGACACTGCAACGTCCAACGGGAAAACCCAGAGCGCGAACCTCCCTGCTTCGGTTGGCCTCCTTTGACTCCGTTCTGCGGTGACTTCCAGGTAGAGTGAAGACGTCTTAAACGCCTTCCACTCAGTTTATTCCTAATTTTGCATGTTTTGATGCTATCATTTACGGAACTTTAAAAAGTTTATTTTCGATTTTTTTGCTGTATATAGTTGTATTTTAAAAACACTTTTGATCTCTGCATATTAATTCTATATCCTGAGATCTTAATAATTCACTTGTTAACTGTGATTCCTCAGGATTTTCTACGTATGCGACAATTTTATCTTGGAACGCAAATGCTTTCACTCAGTCTGCTCTCTCCTGACCTCCCTTTTTCTGGCGTTACGGCAGGGCGACGCTGGACAGCGGGTGAGAGCAGGCGCCTGGCCCCCACGGTTCACCCTCACAGGACGGACACCAGCCTCAGGTTCTGTACATCCTCCGTCAGCTTAGGGGGTCTCCTTCTACTTCTCAAGTTGGCTGAGAAGCTCTACCGTGAACAGATCTGGATTTCGTCAGCTGCCTTCACTGCACCTGCTGAGATGATTGCACTGTTTGTCATTTTTAAGTTGTCGATACAGTGACTAGTTTCTCTGTGAGCCTGAGATAAACCTTCTGTGGTCACAGCACTGCACAGTGACACCACTTTGATTTCCTGAAAAAATCAAGCTTTTCCTCCCTCCCCAGTGCTCGTGGGGGACGCTCTTCCCCCGGCCAGGCTCTGCTCTGGGCTCACGCAGGCTTCACAACATGCAACTGGACGTGTCTCCTTCTCCTATATTTTCTGGTAAAACTGGCATCATTTTTTCCCCCTTAAATGCCTCGTAGAATTTACTAGTAGAACCATCTGGACTTGGAGTTTTCTACAAAGAAAGGTTTTTGACTGTGAATTCAATTTAATAAATCATAAAGATTTTTCTCACATCAAACAACTGATTATCATTTAATAACATTAAAAACCACAAAGTCAAAAGTTCACCATTTCTCCGCTGGATGCGTGTCTGCACCTGCTATGACCCTGTCCGGCTGTGGGCCCGTCTGTCCCTCAAAGGATGAGGCCCCCTTCTCTGCAGTTGGTTTGCTCTGACTCTCCAGGCTTCAGGCAGTGGTTTTCTGCATTCTGTGCAGTTTACAGTTTTACCTGCGGGAGAGTCTGCCTGATACAAGCTTTCCCACCATCTCAGAATGCAGGGCTCCTCTCATCTGAATTTCTGATGCTGGGGCAGCCCTAGTGAACGGAGCACACTCACGTCTGTCAGTAGAGCCAGCACGGTCCCACTCACTTGAAGGCGCTGAACGACCTGAGTGCCAGGAGGGGTAATAAGGCTGACTTCACTAGGCTTTTCTTCGTAAATTTGGCTAAAGTAGTTTTTATTCCTCCATCGTCAAATGGTTAGAAAAATGCTAAACATTGTTTAAAAAAACCCTCTTGCAGTGACTAGAGACTCCCTGCAGCCTGACGTGAAGGCCCTCTGGCCACACCGACTCCAGCAACGACTCCGAAGTGTGTCAGGAAAGCCGAGAGGTGGCGGCCGAGGTCTAGACCCACCTGGGCCACGGGACTATCGAGCGGAGTGCGTTTCTGTGAAGAAACTCAGCGCCACAGGCCACGTTTTCATGCCTGCATGGACTCCATGGCCATGTATAAATTTCTTTTTAAAAATAAAAATGTATGCTCCTTGCAAATATTCAAACCACACAAAAGTTAAGGTGCAGACTGAGCTTTCTGGAGCCCTGCTTCCCACCCCTTGTCAAGACACATCTGCACACAGCCCAGGGCACATGTTGTGATGACACTGATGTGTGGACAATAACCTGTGTGTCCGTCTCACGCACGACAAGGGGTGCAGGGGTGTGGCGGACACACTGGTTTGACCCAATAACCAATGCGTGTTTAGGCTGCTTTTTAGTTTTTGCTCCTATAAAAGTATTTCAGTAGACATCACGGTACCTATTTTGCTAGAACTTCTACATAAATTACATGCCCGCGCTGCGTGCCCACTGAGTCCACGTGCACAGCGTGCCGACTTATGCTCCAGGAAGGGGGACGTGACAGCCACTTCTCCGTACCTTTGCCAAAAAGCAGGTGTGTGTCATCAAGCTTTCAAACATGTGCCAATCTGGAGCGTTTTAAAAAATGACAGCTTTTTTTATTTGCATTCTTCAGGTACTGATGAGTTTTAATGTCTTCTGGTGTCTCGTGTTTCAGTCCACCGGTGACTTTCAGGGTCTGAGCCCATTCCTCTCTGAGGGCTCTGGCCTTCCTTGTGGCTTCCTACAGATTTCCACGGAGGCATTAGCTCCATGTAACATCCCGGCCTGGTGCTTTTAGGTCGGGCTGCCTGGATCTGCACTCCGAGCCCAGCCCCCACATCCTGGCTGTGTGACCGCGACGAGTCCCTCCCCTCTTCCTGCTCGGCTGCCTCGCCTGTGAGGCGGGGATGAGCCCCCACCTGCACATGGCACAGACTCGACAGACACCACCCCATTCCTACGGACATGTGGGAACATGCGTGTGCGTGTGGCAGCGTGTATGCCTGGGTGCAGGACTTGCCACCCCATTCCTACGGACACGTAGGAACATACGTGTATGTGGCAGCATGTGCCTGGGTGCAAGACTTACTATTTTCAAGGACCCACAAACATTTCATCCACTTTCTCAAAGGGCAAAGTCAAGCTCTGAAAATCAGATAAAAGATACCACTTCCCTTATCTGAAGTCCCGTAATATTTCTCCTATTCTCTAGAAATGCTAACGTGGTCTGAGCTCGAATCATTTCAAGTCACAAGGTGTGAGACAGACGCAACTGTGCGACGGCTCTTCCGGAGGCCAGATAAGGAAAGCACCTGAAGGACAGACCCCGGGAGGCAGCCACCTTGAGGAGAGCCACTCGGCCAGCCAGGCGCCCTGCGCTGGCCTGTCTCATGCCTCCTTCCTCTGAGTCGTGGGAATCTGCGACCCCTGCCTGTGGCCGAAGCTGAGCGCCACGCGGCGGGGCCGGACAGCACGGGCACCGCTGTGGTGTCGCTCGCCCTGGACCACACGCGGCGCCCGTGAGCATTGCCCGTCCTGCTGCCGCGTCAGGGACACACGTCCTCCCTTCCCTGGAACCGCGATGACTACAGAAAATACAGAAGCACTTTGAGTTACAAATCAGCAAGGTACTTCGCCTATAGAAAGTTAATTTTAAATTCACATATTAAGTATCTTTAAGGAATACAAGCAAATCTGTTTTTAGACAGAAAAAATAGTTAAAACCAGTATTTATGCAAAAATTTAATATGTCTTAAGGATGTGGACTTCCATGTGTATTTGTACATGGAGACTAAAAATATTTTCAATTCAGCTAAAGAAGATCAAACGCAAGTACTCAGAGCTCTTAGTAACGGTGGCTAACAGAACAACTGCACAGGCAGTTAACTGACTCAGAACTAACCAGAATAACCTTCCTGACACACACACACACATGCAGAGGTGACAACAGTGTAAATATCCAACTGTCAGGTTAGAAAAGCACAGCCCAGCGATGGCTTCAACGAATATCTCTTCTTGAATCGTGAAATTAATCAACTGGAGTTTTTTAAATGACTACATACAGTATCAGAAACTAAATTCACTGCTAATTACAGCAGCAAATAATCAGTTACTTACATGATTTGCAAAATTCAGTTTCAGAGATGAAAATTCTAAAGATCATACTTAAGCTGTTAATTGAAATTATTCTGGAAGATTAAAGTCAAACTATTTTGACGGTTCACCTTGCACAAGGTCTCGACTTCAGTCAACTTTGAGCAAACTAAAAATCACTGTATGACTGTTTGAGACTGAGGTTCCGTTAGGATCATGCAGTCAGACTACACAAAGAACGGAGCAAAACGCAGCTGATGGAAGCGAGACCGACCCCGACAGCCTCCACGAGGCTGTGGGACCAGAGGAGCAGCAGGCGCACCGCTGGCCGTGGTGCCGCCTGCTCAGGAGGGGCTCATCCCAAGCAACGGGCCTCATGGCAGCAGAGTCTGCTGTGAATGAGAAGCTGCCAAGTGGCCGCTACCCCACCCAGTACCCCTCACCACATGACGTCAGAGGAGGGACGCTGGGGCACTCGAGGCGGGCACCTGGCCGCGGGCAGTGGGACCCCAGCCCCCAGGACCCGGCGCTGCCATCCTGGGACTCCGCACAGGGGTTCAGCAGAGTTCACCTGCGCTGCCCTGAAGAGCACGTTACTCTGTGGACGGTGACGCCGCAGGCCTGCACACGTGTCTGCTGTCCCTGCCACTCCCATTTTAATTCAAGCGCAGCTGCACGGAGCTTCCACAGAACGCAAGCGCTACCACGCTCGTTTCAGTTCAGTTCAACAAATGCGAGCATCTGCTGTGTCCTGTTTGCTAAAACGTGAACAAGAACGTCGTATGACCGACTTTCCTCTTCGAAGAGAAACTGAGAAAAATCACCACAAGACCACAGGCCGAACTCTCGGAAGATAAACTGAGGCGCGACCCGCACGTTCACTAGGCTGTAAACGGAACGGCCTCGCCCCCCGCCAGCGCGGAACACACACAGGACACGGCCAGCGCGGGCAGCCCTGTCAGGTGCAGGCTTCCGCCCGAGGGAGGAGGGGCTTCAGCAGGGGAGCGGCAGGTCCAAGTCGTACTTCAGGAAGACGGGCTCTCCCAGCAGGCAGGGGCTGGGGCCAGGCCACGCAGGGCGTCCCCAAAGGACTGGGGCCGGGGCCAGAGCAGGGGGCCTGCGTTCACCCTGGAGGCACAGCACGAGGGCCGACGTGACTGACAGGACGAGGGAGGAGAGCCTGTGAGTGCAGCAGCAGGAAGACCGGGAGCTCACTGAGTGCAGAACTCACTCCACCTGAGGAAGGACTGGCAGAAAGACCAGCGGCCTTGAGGCACACAGCTCGGGGCCAGCAGCACAGGGCAGCGGGGAGGGCGAACCCACAGAGGACGGGAGGGCCACCGGCCAGCCTGGGACCGGAGGTGCCACGGGAGGATCAGACCTCTCAGGCAGAGGGCCCAGCCACGGGCTGCTCGAGACACAGAGCGAGAAAGGGAGCAGTCCACGGGCCCCCACTGGCGCCGGACGTGGACACTGGGGGTCTCAGGGCAGGCAGGGAGGACGGGGGCCACACAAAGCCTGGGAACAACCCAGACGCCCGTCTGAGGGGCCGGGCTGCAAAGAGAAGAGGGCGGGGCCTGCGACAACAGCAGAGTGACCAGAGCTGCTGCCCCAGGGCCCCCCCGCCAACCCCTGACAGGTGCCAACCACTGGGTCCTTCAAGAATGCGGGGTTCAGAAGACGGGAGCAAGCACGAGGTGCTGATTCTATGCCAGACACAGACGTGATGGGCACACAAGTGACTGAAGCGTCTGCAGGGAGTTAGTACTTAGGACGTGCCCGCGCACGCGTGTGTGCAGAGCCTGCCGTGTAACGGCTCCTTTATTTGCGAGTTCAGGACTGGTAAACCGTTTGCACCAGAGTGTGGTGAGGTAATTCACCGGAGGGGACAGGGTTGGGGCTGCCCCCTCCAGCTCCGGCCCCAGGGCAGGAGGGGGCCCCTCAAGGGGAAGCAGAAACCAGGCGGGTCCGCAGAGCCGGGAGCCCCGCACAGACGACAGCTGAGTTTTGTGACTTGTTCCCTTAGGCAGAAAATAGGGAGATTTTACTCAAAAACAATTCCGCAATCTGCGCCTTGTAATTCTGAACCTTTCAGTCACTGTTCTACAAAAAACTTAAACGACCCAAAGTCTGGGAATGAGAAAGGAGTTTTCTCACATCTTTGTTTGAAAGTTCTCCCAAAACAGGGAACTAAAACACATACAAGAATAGACCTCTTCCGTCCGCACACAGGGGAGTTACAGGAGCCGAAAAGGTGCGATGGGGCTCAGAGAACCTGAAAACGGCCCTCCCAGTGTGGGACCTTCACGGGAAGGCACTCCTCCTGGATGGGCCCCGAGCAGAGCAGCCCCATGGGAGCAGCAGGGTCCCAGCCACTGAACAAACACCCACTGACCAGGCACCGGGCACCTCGCAGGAGTCCAGACAATGCAGACACAGAGTCCAGGAGACAAGAGTCTCTGTGAATCTGAAAAGTTGCGATAAACTTCTGCGGGGGCATCTCCCACCTGAACTGATATGGATACTGCCACCCCCAACCTCCTCGAGCAGTCACCTGCTCTCTGCAGGAAGCCCTGCTGGGGATGCAACACACCGAACACAGAGACTCCAAGCCTCTGGGCCCAAGCGTTTCAAGAGACTGTAGATCAGAAGCCCCAGAGGCCACTGGCAGATGACCTTGAGGACAGTCATTTATGGCTGAAAGTCACGTTTGTTCATGTGGAGTCACACTTGCTGCTCACACAGAGGGGGCGTCTCTTCAGTCTCCCTGGAAGCTGGCCACTAAACACGCCGTCAGGGTTTGGCTTGAAGGAGCTCAACCAACGTAGCGGCTGGTGCCGAAACCACCGCACAGCACCCTCCTTGTGAGTAACCGTCTCACACAGAGAATGTGCGAAGGGCTCACAGGTTAGCCCCGGAACACCAGGCCTGCTCCCCACTGGCCAAGTCCCCCCCCCGGCTGGCGTCCTGACACTCAGTGGAGGCCTGAGGAGAAAAGGGTGTGGGGGTGGGCCTCGCAAGGCCGGGGAGAATTACTGTTTACGCAAAGGCAAGGTGGTCGGAACGGGCCCCTGGGAGGGTGCGGGAAGGCTGGGCCACAAACCCCTCCGTGTGCCGGAGAGGCTGCAGGGGTGAGGGGCCCGCAGGGGCACACTGGCCGCTTTGCAGATTTCTGTTTAAGTTAACGAGACGATACCACAAGTTACTGACAGGATCAGACTTAAACTGTAAAAGAATACATCTGGGATGTGAACTGTAATCTGGTTTGGAACCGGGAAAGCCTGTGTGCCAAGTAACGGTTCTGGCCAGGGGCATTCGCCCTCACATGCCCACCAGGACGGCAATCCCAGGAGTTAAACAGCTGCAGCCACATGCGTATTATCAAGTTGATGGTTCTGGTTTTCAGCTTAAAACCCGGGCATCACAGCATTGCTGCCCCCAACGTTGAACAGGGAATAGAAACCAGCGGCGTCTGAAGAGCACACTTACTAAACACACCCCACAACAAAACGGACAGTGAGTGATGCAGGTGACGAGGTAAGAGCGTGAAGGTTAACTCAACCCGGCGACAGCTCACGGGAACCCAGACTCACAAAACCCAGAGAACCGACACCCCGCGCGGACAGGGCCGTTTCTGCGTCAGCCTGCAGCCGCACACAAGCACCAGCAGCGGCCTGACTCCGTGCACTCCACACTGCTTCACACAGAACAGCTACTCGATCAACCAAAACTCTCACTGCACTCAGCAAGCAACAGTTACCCCTAAAATGCAAATGGTCAAGTGGTGCGCGTGACTTCTGCTGACGTCAGCGACAAGCCCGGGGCGGCAGTCACCTTCCTCGTCCACCGCCCTCTGCTGAGTCTGCACAGCGGCCTCAGCCCGGACGTCTCCTCGAGCCCCTCACCCCTCAGCATCAGCAGTCGGTCTCATGTGGCCGTGACCTGTGTCCTAAGTGCATTTTGGGACTGTCACTCGCAGTCTACCCCTCTGGGCAGGAAAGGAGTGTCCCAGAAGCAAGGGTCAGTCACTGAGAGGGTTGAACGCCGTGAGGTGTAAGTGCTTGTTCTCTGGGACTGAAGAATATCTTTAAGCCGAAAGTCTGCTAAATCCCAAACTGTCAAAAAATGGGTTTATGCTGATAAAAAGTTAAAATCAAACTAATCCCTCAGTAAGTATGAGAAAAATGGGAGCAAAAGGAGGGGCACCTCCAGAATGATGGGTGAAGCGAAGCCGCGCCGGCACCCGGGCTGCGTCGGCGCCGGGCCATACCTGTGGGCGGCAGGCAGTCCTTCCAGTCGAAGTAGCCGGCGTAAATGCCTGGCTCCAGGGAGCCGACGATGGGGTCTGCCTTCAGCTCGATGTAGCTCTCAAAGAGTCGCTGGTCCAACTCTTTCAGCGAGGCCATGCTGACCTACAATCAGAAACACGAACAATCACGAGCCACCGACCAGCAGGCGAAGGAGAAGCAAAACAACGTTACGTAGAAACCTCAGTACATTTTAAAAGCACTTGTCACTTTTCCTACACAAAGGCACGAGTTTTATCTCACTTTCGGTAACAGAAGCCAGTCAAGCACAGCCGTCTCACGGGCTGGGAACAGCCCCCGGAGGCCATCGCAGGAAGCGCAGCATGTCCGCCAGCAGCGCGCCAGGAGCAAAGACACCAGAGGAAAGGCAAGGAAAGTTCAGGTGGAGGCAGGTAAGCAATTAGAGACGAGGTAGGAACTGAACCGGAGGAAAACATAGCTGGATTTCAAGTCTGTGGCCTGAAAGCGCCTTCTGAGTGCAGGGCTGGACCGCACACACCCAGGCAAAGGCCACCGAGGTTCCTAATTTCTAAACAATAAAGAGAAGGAGGAAACTATTTAAGCTTCTGGACCAGAGAGATAATTTACCATCCACACCAGGCTTCGCAGCTGCAGTGCTGGGACCTGACGCCTCGACAGGAACGTCCCCCAGAGGCCAAGACCCAGGACTCCACGCCACTGGCCGAGCCCAGCGAGCCCCAGACTGAGGAGGGAACAGGGGCGGGGACCCGGCCCCTCCACCCTACTCCTGGAGTGTTTAGAGACAGAAGCCGGACAGATGATGAGCGACTGGGAACGGGGGCACAGGAGCGACTCTTCGAAGAGAAGAGGCGTCCCCAGTGAGGAAGCCTGTTGACCGGAGGCGCGGCGCGCAGAGCGCGGCCGCGCCGCACGCCTGCACCTGCCGGGGAGGAGGAGGGTGCAGAGAAGAGAGGCTTCGCGTTAACGCCCGGCGAGAAGAAGAGAAAACTCAACTCAGACAAAGTGGAAGGAGAACGAAGGCAAGGGCAGAAACCAGGCACGTCTTTAAAGTCATCGACGCCCAAAGCAGGGTTCTGGAGGGTCGTTACAGCTTGTGTCAGTA
Source organism: Vicugna pacos (assembly GCF_048564905.1). Taxonomy (NCBI): domain Eukaryota; kingdom Metazoa; phylum Chordata; class Mammalia; order Artiodactyla; family Camelidae; genus Vicugna; species Vicugna pacos. The sequence goes on along the minus strand of NC_133006.1, from coordinate 43,780,995 downwards.
AGTCTGACAACACAGAGGAAACGGACAAACTCCTAAAAAATCAGCTTTCTGGAAAGACAAGCAGCCCTCCGTGCACGGGACTCCCGAGTCCATCGCTTAAAACGCCTCCACACGCCGGAGACCCCAGGGCCAGATGGCCTCGCTGGCGCCTCCCACCGAGCACCAGCGGAGGAAATCACATCACACACAGGCTTTTTCACAGAGCACAGCCTGAGAACACTTCCTATTTTGTTTAATGAAGCCAGAAAAACCCCGATGTCAAAACTGGCAAGCACACTGTGAGAAGAGCAAATTCCAGACCAGGAGCCCTTGTGAACCGAGACACGAGAGACCCAGCAAGCTACTGGCCAACCGGGTCTATGAACAAGCGAAGAAGCGGGGTTGTCTCAGCAGACGGAAAACCAGGGCCGGACAAGGGTCCCCGACGCCTGCTCCCAAGACTGCACCAGGGGCCTCGGCCACGCAGCGCAGCCAGATGAAGGACCAGAGGAGGAGGACAGCTTCTGTTCAGCACACGCGGTAAACCCAGCATAACAGAACCATAGTAGTTCACACCACGTCAGAGGCCACGGAGACAGGCGTCAACCTAAAGACAGCAGCTCAAGCCACAGAGCCTCCGGGAGAAGGAGACCCGGGACACTGGGGCAGGCAGAGATTCTGCAGGGCACTGGGGACACCAAACATTCACAAAAGGCGATAAACCGGATCCCACCACAGTTTAAACTTCCTACCCAGAGTCACCACTGGGAAGCAAGCAGCGAGCCACGGACTGAGAGAACGGGGCGTCCATGTCCCTGCAGCCACACGGCTCCCGGCGTCACTAACAGGAAGGCAAGCAGCCAGCAGTCAGCGAGCACGCACTCTGAAGGGCGCCTCGGGGAGGAGGCGCCTGAACACGCACACCCATACGTGCAAGGAAGACGCTTAACATCACGCTTATCCGGGGAAGCCAGCAGAGCTATGAGGTGGGCTCGAGTAAGAAGGAACGTGGTGTGTCAGTGAGCAGGTGGGGCGCCAGGACACGGCTGCGCTGCTGGCTGCGCTAAATGAGACGCCCATTTGGGAAAACGGCTTGGTTTCTGTCAACCTGTTCCATGACCGGCAATCCTGCGCCCAGGAACACACACAGGAGTACAAAGCCCACCGAGAGCAGTGGCCACGTCCCCTGCACCCACATTCATAACCACCAAGACGGGGAGCAGCCCGACGCCCACTGCCAAGGGTAACCCCGCCAACTCTGCTGCCCGAATTCAGCGAGAAAAGACGTAAGTTACTGACAGACACACAATTTGGATGAATCTCAAAAATTATTAGGTCAGAGCAAAAGCAGCCAGACACAAAGGCAACAAAATTGGGTTCCACTTTCCTTGAAGTTCAAGAATAGGCAAAACTAACCTGTGCTGACAGAAATCGAACAGTGGTGAGAGGGGTGCCCGCTGCCTGTCTCCAGTGAACCGTGGGGGAAAACGTGCTAATTCAATAACTGTGCCTTCAGACACAGACGTGCTGGCAGAACCAGCAAGCCGCTGCTACGGTGCACCTGGCCCGGAGCAGCCGGGGCCGGGCAGGCGCACGGACACTCATGAGACCACCATGTCCTCCTTGGAGGCAAAGCGCGAGCCAAGTGCTCCAACATCACTGCCACCTGCGTCACGGCAGGCGGCCACGCGCGCACGTCCTGGAACAAGACGCCCGCTGGCGAGTGCCCCACCTCCCGGTTTCTACATGGGGTCTCAGCTCACGCAAAGTAGTTGAAGAAAAGTAAAATCATTATTCTGACTTATTTTAACGTTTCCAATTTAAATTTCCTACTTTACTATTTCCAAAACTTTCTGGTAAGAATGCTGTTTGAGAAATAAGTCTCTGAGAAAGAAAAAAATAACAGAAAAAAGCCCCGTTATTTTTTTCAAAAATGACAGAAAGAGTACATTTAACGGAGCCGTCTCTGTGGACATGAACTCACCAAACTATAATCAGAACACCTGTGCAAGTGAGCCTGGATTCCCAGGTTCAGTCGAACTAAAAGAGTTTTATTCCTCACAACGGATGGCTGGACAGACAGCAAACTGACAGTCCTTTATGCTCCTGAACCAACACTTGTCAAATGTGGACAAAACAGACACCAAATACAGAAAGAAACCCTGAATCCTTGTGCAGGAAGCGGGATGTGCTGTCAGTCGGCCCCGGGAGGGCTAATGAGGACCCGTCCGTGGGACCCTAGCCCCAACCTCCCACCCTGTTCACTAGACCTGCCACCCACACAGACCCAGTTGGGGGCTCCGCCCCCGCCCCGCCGCCTGGAATGACACGGCTCCGGAGCTTGGTAGCTGCCTTCTCCGACTTAGTAACAGCATCACAGGGAGGTTCTGGGAGGGAAGAGCAGCTCCAGTAACACGCAGCAGACACAGGTCTCCGCGAGCTCAGACACCGCAGATGCAGCAGGGGGAGGGGAGCGGAAGACAGTCCCGGCCACCACAGAGAATCGGCCGCGGGAACTGGGCAGGAGAAGGTAACAGACTCGGGGAGCAGAAGGCCTAACGCAGGCCCAACACGGGCTCCTGAAGGAGAGAAAGGGGCACACAGGGAGGGCTGATGGCTGAGAGTTTCCCAGGACCGGGTAAAGCTCTCAGTCGGGGGAAAAGGCAAAAAAAAAAGTCCACCAGGAGAGACATCACGGGGACCACAGGGCTGGAGACAAAGAAAGCACCCGAGACGCGGCCAAGGGAGGCCTGTGATCGCCTCCCCGTGACAGCCAGAAAAGCACGCAGACGGGCAGGCGGACAGACGGAGCAGACGGGCAGACAGAGCGGGCGCACAGGCCTGGCCCGGGGCGCGTGGACCCTGGTCACAATCGAGGCAAAAGCTTTTCATGCAAAGCAGCATTTCAGAAAACTCACCACATGTCACTTGCAAAGCAAGTTTCAACAGAGATGAAACCATGATATTCTCTGACATCAGAATCCTTAGCTTAGAGATCTCCAACAAAGAAAAAACTAACTCCTAATATTGAAACTAACTGCTCCCTCAATTTGGAAATTTAAAATCACACGTCTGCACGCTGGTGTGTCAAGGAAAAACACACGATTAAAACTGGAAAGTACGCCTCGAACAACTAAAACACCACGTGCAAGTACGTGGGACACAGCCAGAGAGGAAAATTCAGGGCCTTAAATGTTCATATTAAAAAGGAGAGGCTTGGCATCGACAAGCCATGTGAACAAACCATCGCGCTCAGCACCCACTCACTGCATCAGGAGATGGGCAAGGACGCACAGAGCTCAAGGCAGCCAGAGCGGCTCCTGGCAGGATTCCGGCGAGGCTGATCGAAGAAAAAGACTGAAAACATTGAGCAACACTAAGTATTAAAAGCGGTCATGACCACAGATGCCATCGAGATTGAAATAACATGAAACTATCATAAAATAATTTTATGCTAATAAATTTGAAAATCTAGGCAAAAGTGACAAAGTTCAAGAAAAATACGGATGACGACATCTAACAAGAAGAAACTAAATCTTTTTTTAAGAGAGAACTAAATCTGAATGGTTCTTTAGTCTTTAAAGAGAACGAATCAGCCATTAAAAATTATCTCACAAAGAAAATACAGGCCTAGAAAGTTTCACCAGAGAATTCTTCTAATATCCAAAGAACAAGTAATTCCAACTCTTACACAAACTCTTTCAGAATAAGAAGAAAGGGGACAGTCTAACTCACTTTACAAATTGGCATAACCTGCACGGAGCAACACGGGTAAACCTCAAAAGCAGTACCGAGGAGAACGGGGGTTCAGAGGAAAACACACACCACATTTAAAGCTCAAACACAGGTAACGATCCACAGCGCAGGACTCAGGAACTGCAAAGCGCAGAGGTGACCCCAGGGAAGGGGCGGCACGAGAGCCGCTCCTTCGGAGGGAAAACGCGTTTCACGTGGGAATACCTGGAAAGAGCTCACCTTCAAGGGGAGCAGTGCGCCAACACTGAGCCAGTCACAGCGGGGGCTGACCCCACGCTACGCCAGCGGTCTGAACAGAGGACGTGCAAAGTTTGGTACCTGCAGTTCAGGAGCGACTCAGACTGTTCAGACCCGATCGCTGCAAGGACCCTCCCTGGACAGACTGAAAAAACACTCCTTGTCCCACCTCCACATTGGAATATCTGAAAGAGACTGGAGGCTTCACACAAAACCTCAATCAAGAATTTAATGCCAGACTTGTTCGTTTAATGACTACATGCTTCAGTCAGTCAAAAATCTTCGATTATCCAAACCCTAAATTAGGTAACTGCTTTTAAAAGACCGGGACAGGCTGAAATAGCATTTTGCATATGCAGAAAAAGTCCCTGGAACTATGCAGGGACAGCTCACAGGGATAAAATTATGAGCTGAAGTTTATTAACCACAGAGCTCTGGTTTTCCCTTCTCAAAGGGCTCAAAGAACTAATGACTTGCGGCAAGTCTGGTTTGCATACTTAAAATGCAGAACGCTGTGTTTCCTTAACCCTCTCAGCACCTTTAGAAGGAACTCCTCTAGAACAGACGTGCACAGAAGGAAACGCGTTTCCTTGCCCAGCAGGGAAAGGTATGCAAATTAATATACCATCAAAGAGTATTTTCATCCATCGAGTTAAACCTGCTCGTCAGCAACGATGGCCAGCTGTGACGGGACCAGCTCCCGACAGGAGACCTGACAGAGCTCGCCAGGCGCCTCTGGAGTCCACCGTGAGGAAGCGAGAAACGCGACCAAGAACCACCAAAGCAAGCTGAGGGCTGCCAGGAGGAAAAAAGTGGGAAAAAAAAAAGTGCATCCACACTAACAAAGATTATAAAGCCATAAAACTCCTGGAAAAGTGCTCACAGCAGACCAGCGCTCCCTGCAGGCTGGATTCAGAGACGCATCACCTCCTCCGGGGCACGGGCAGACACGGGGACACGGCAGAGCCACAGTGCCAGCTGGCACACACACAGGCGTGAGACCGCCGTGCGGTCTTCGCTACTGAGGACAACTTCAGATTTTTTTTAATTTTCAGTATTTTTTTTCCTAAAAGTAATGACTGGGTCTTACTTTTATAATTAGGAAATAAACGCATGACTGGAGAAAACACTTCTGAGACTTGAGCCGGCCACGGCATGGAAGACCCCCAGGGCACGTGGGCTGCCAGCGGCCCCAGTCGGGGCTCACGGGGGCCTGCCGCAGAGCAGGCCCGGGAGCTGGTCCAGTAAACGTCACGTTCACCACTTCACATTGTTTCACAGAAGTCCAACATGACACGTGTTCATCAACCAGCCTCACGTCCTTTTCTTCGGTAAATTTTCACAGAAACAATTTTGTTCTTTAAGATCTGGTCCTGGGCCAAAAATTGTTCTGGATTTAGGGCAAGAAAACTTAATTTTGAGTCCTGCTACTTACAGGTCAACCTCTCTGAGTACATTTCTGTTTAAAAAAAAATGGAGTTAATAACAGTTTCCTTAATTACTTCACAGAGTTATTTGCAGCAAATAAAACTGTCTATATAAAATCATTCTAGCTTTAAACAACGAGCGATCATTAAGTTTCAATAAGCTCCTAACAAGCAGGAGTATCTGGGTACTGCTCCTGTGTTAAAATTAATTCTACTGTTGAAGACAAAGAACAAGCTAAAAGGAATAAACAAGGCTGCCATGTCCGTGTCTCTCTGGGCAGAAGTACCAACCAGGAAGCAGAAGGAACGGTGCCTGGAGAGCCCTTGGCAATGCCCCGACCACGGCTGGAAGGAGGCCCAAGAGAACTTCGGGGTCCGAGCAGCAGACGACGCTACGGAGAAGCTCAGGGAGCCCTCCCCTCCGAGGGCAGGGGCGGCGAGAGCGGGGGTAGGCGGCGTGCGGGGGCCTCGTGCCCTGAGACTCAAGGGACCTCGGCCCCCAGTGTCATGTCATCCGCCCTTTGGAAAAGGAACTATGAAAAGCAGTGGCGGCTGACAGCCTCTCCACCTCAATGCAAGAAATAAACTTCACTTGACTGTCACCAAGAAATTGATGGATTCACTCATAAAAAACAGTATCAGCACAAACACCGTCATCAAAATCTAGTTTATTGTCTATTCCTTTAATACACAGCGGGATGACTTCAAAATACTCAATTCCAAATTCTACGTCCTGGAAACAGCCCGCCCCGGCCCCTCCCGTCCCAGTGACCTCACACGGCCTGGAGGAGCCTGGAACGGACAGCAAAGCCCGCTTCCACGTCACTTTCAGCCTGCTTCTTCACGACGCAAACTGAATTCCACGAAGAGCTCCCACTTACAACTCAGTAAAAACCTAGAAACCCAAACTGACTGCTTGTTGTATGTAATATGCAATTCCTAATCATTTAATCTGCTCCCAAAGTGATAAAAGATTAGTGCCATTATTGTTACTGCATGAAAGCGAAGTGCCCACATTCTACAAACACTAACTTCTCACTGCAAGAGACCACCTTGCAATTCTTCACACAAAAATTTCTGGAAATACACTCAACATTTGGCCCTACAGCCTGAAGTCACAGCATTTCTCATCAGGATGATTAATCTTTACGAAAAGGCAGGAAAACAAAAAACAGCCACCCACTCTGACATTTTCAGTCTTTGAAAAAAAAATCCCAGTCTAGTTCATGAACTAGAATCATCACCACGAAACATGTGCAATCCATCAAGAGTGCTTTCTGATTCTAAGATTAACAAGATCACTATCTTTCTTATTCTTTGCTCTGAGAAAACTGTACTGACATTAAAAAAGTGGTTCTAGCTTAGTTTTACTTAGAAATCTGATAAACCTTTGCCCAGGAACCAACCAACCTTTAATAATAACAAGATTACTTCATTTTTTTTCTTTTCTGCTTACTTGAAAAATATAAACAACAAAGTGTAACATCTAAAAAAACCCTCCTCCACTGATTTACACAGGACCTGCTTCTGTCCAGCCCTTGTGCACCTTTCAGAGAGACCCAGCACACCTGCAGCACGGGACGCCAGTCTGTGTGCACGTGTATCCGTGTGCACACGTGTGTACATGCACACGACTGTGTGCGCACACGTGTGTACGTGTGTGCGCGCGCGCCCAGCGCCTCTGCATGTGCTGGGCCGCGGGACGGGAGGGAGGGAGCGGGAGCTCCGCGGGCGAAGGGTCTGCCCTGGCTGGAAGGAGTCAGAGGTGACTCCTGAATACGCGGGTTTGCTGCCTTTCTCTCCTTCCCGCCTCCTCGGCTCTGAAGAGCTCAGGTGGGGAGCACAGGGGCTCCAGAGGAAGCGAGCGACTCAGAGAGGGGGTGCAGGGGGCGTGGAGGGAGGGAGCTGGGAACGTGGCTGGAAGCTAGGCGGGGACGTAGCCACATGTCCGTTTAACTCGATCACTTACCTGTGTTATTTTTTCTATTCCCTGGAAGTTGTGCTTTTCAAAATGTTCTGCGATGTTTCGGAAGGTGTGACGCTCCAGGTAACAGCAGTTACTGAGGACGATCAAAAGTCGCTGCTCCTAAAACCAATCAAACGCTCAGAAAACTACATTTATAGAAGCACAGTGGGGGACAGACAGGTAAGACTGATCAGTTATAATCTCTCAGTGTTCACATCCACACTCAACGCTTCGTTTTTCCAATAGAGAGAAACACAACATGGTCTTTCATTGTACTGACTGCTCGTTAGGACGCAGCACACGAGCCAACGACGTCCCTGTGGCGTGTGACGGCTGTCCGGGCACACAGTGAACGGAGCGGAGGCCAGCACTACTCTTAGGACAGGGGCCGACCGTACTGTTAACTTTATCTGCTGCTCTTCGCAACAACAACAAAGAAGCTATAAAAATTGACATTCCAAAGTAATTTAAAAAATGTACAAACTCTCAAGAGACTGATTTCTACATTCTTCATAACTTACAAGAAAGCTACAATGCTATCCAGACGGGCTCCTTCAAAAAACGGGGCCTTCACAGAGGTTCCTCTGCGAAACAGTCTCCTCTTACGGGGAGTGAGGGGCAGAGGCCAGCGAATCCCCCACAGGCGGTCACGAAGGGACCAGTCTACACACCCCAGGCTTCCAGCTGCTTAAGGAAACTTCGTACCAAAATTACCAGACCCCAAAAGCTGATGAATAAAGCATCCTCTTACAGCTCAGAACTGCTCCAGGAACACGAAGTTCCAGGAATGGCACTGGCCCTGCTCCCTCAGGTGAGGGCTTCTCTGGAACAACTGTGACTAATTTAGGGCCTTGATTGAGACCCCATGACTAAAAACTAAGGCAAAACTTCTTTCCAGGAGAAGGTCACACCCACACTCTGCCTGCTGTTTTGTGCTCATCCAGGTAACTCAGGCTAATGTCAGTAACCCGGCAGGTGCACAGACCACAGGCTACGCTCACCAAACCCCCATCACCCCTAGAATTCCACCTGGTTCCTTCACAACGTGTAAAACTCTCCATGTCTTTATTTAAAACTTCATTTTTAATTCATTTCTGGCAGAGTGTGGCCTATTCACTGCATTTTGTGGTCATCAACAAACATAATTAAAAGGCCCAGAAATTATTAAGGTGTTTTCAAAGCAATGAAAGGTTATCAACACTGGAACGACTCTATGGATGGGAAACAGACGCTTAAACAAGGTAAACTCCTCCACATTGTGCTCAAACCGCGTGAGACGGACCAGGAGGTGCCAACTCCTGCCCATGCCGGGTGACACCACCATGTGTGAAGGGCCTGAACTGAAGTCGCCACGACACCACGCTGGCTGTGTCGCACAAATCCCAAAGGCCTCTCAGCTCCACGATCACCCCTAATGACTTTCCTTCAGGACCCGCCCTCCAAGTCCTGGCCTCCCACAGCCGCCCACCCAAGCCAGCCGTGCTCATTAACTCTGGGCGATGGGTACTCTTGTAATCTAAATGGTTCTTCCCCAAAATGGAAAAACTGTGTCAAGTAATTTGAAATTTTACTCTTAGTAAGCGTATTTTTCTCTGCAACAGAACCAACCAGAATAAAAGTGGGAAGAAAAACTGAACACACAAATAAAATTCTTAAACTCAGATGACTCATCAAAAAATGATGAACAACTTACACGAGCAAGCGCGTTTGAGAACAACAACTCAACCCACCCAAGGGGCACCCGCATCGAGGACGCTGGCCTCACGTCCTACTCCAGCTTCTCCAGTCCCTGTGACGCAGGCACGGCGCCCCCAGGGGCCTGCCCGAGGTCTACCAGCTAGCCAGCAGCAGGCCGGAAACCAAACCAGAACCCTCGCCAGTCTTCTTCCCAGAACTGTCTCCACGGGATAGCAGAGCACGACCCTGCTTCAGTCATCTGGGCCGAGGCTAAGGAGAATCCACCGGGGAAAACACAGGGACTGAACTTGATACCAAGTCTGGAACAACTTCAGGAGAATGGAAAGGAGAGAGAAGAGCAACTGTGGAACTTCGGGGTTTGGGTGCCCATCAGCAGGAGAGCTGAGCTGTGGTTCTGGGGGGGTCTGTGCTCTGAGAACCGACCCCCCACAAGCACACTGGCCAGGAAACGTCTCCACGGTCCTGGCGTCAGCACATGGCAGTGCCCCAGCCCTGGGAAGCTCCTTGTGAGGAAACCAGGCAGGTCCCAGAGGCTGAGAAACAGCTTCAGGGCTTCAGAGGCAGCAAGGCCGCCCTCAGCCAAGAGGCTCTCTCCTCAGTTCCCGTTCACAGTGCAGGAACCACTGCGACCCAGTGCAGGCAGGTGCCCCTTGGCTGTCCCACTCTCTGAGGACGGCCAGGTCCATGGGCCCTTCCCTCTGAGCCTGCACTGGTTTAAATGCATTTCCCCACCTGCGTCAGGAGCCAAGTGCTCCATCTGGAGCTCCTCTCTCCGAGTCTTCCTGGCCTGGGAGCCTCGAGCTTTCTGCTTCTGGCCTTCCCTAAGTACCACTGCCCCAATATTATCCAAAGTGCTGGCACCCCGATATTATCTCTAAGTCCTAGAATCTCAATATCGTCCCTAAGTGCCAACACCCCAGTGTCACCCCTAAGTAGCAGCACGCCAACATGAGCCCCAAGTGCTGGCACCCGATGTCGTGCTCACACGTGTGGCCCTCTTCTCCCTCAACTGTTTTCCCCTGGACTCCCGTCCACTCCCGGCCTTTTCCCACGCAGCACCGCTGAGTCACAAGTCTGCTTCTAGGCTTCTCTCCCAGGGGTCAGCCACCGACTCCCCGCCGAACAGCACCCATTCAGCACGTCTGGCCCCAGACTGAGTTTCAGCCTTTCTTTAGAACCTGTTTTCTTCTGAGTTCTCTCCACAAACAGGACTACTGTCCAACGAGTCGTCCAAGGAATTAAACCCAGAGTAGTTTTTTTAATAAATTAGTTTGATTAAACCATACTTCTCTTAATATAACAAATCCCTCATGTAGGAAGTCATACTTACAGTAACTGTGGGAAGGATACACAGCAGGAGATCCAGATCACGTGTTTTCTTTCCTGAAACGCGCGCGCGCACGTACACACACGCGCACACTCACACGCACGCAAACACACGCACACGCGCACACACCCCCTTCACACCGACGACAAACCAGAGGGTTGTTTCTTTTTTAAGACAGCTGGGGCTCAGTCAACAGCTGACTTTGCACATGTGAGAAAGTGGAAGTGTGAATCACCCCTAAATACGTGCGTATGTTTAAAAAGTACGTGTGTTTACAGAACAGGTGCTTTGGTTTTGGTTCTGCCATGGAACATTGTTCAGATAAAATGCTACCAGGGAGCTTACAAGCCAACAGAGAAAAGCAGAGCTTCTCTGCTCAAAGAGGAAAAATGTGGGCAGCGTGCCTGTCTTCCCTCCTCTCTAGTGTCCGCACACCAGGGCTCCACAGGGCCGCATCACACGCAGAAACCGCGGGACGCAGAGACGGGGTGAAGCCACACAAGGCGCAACTTAAGCTGAAAGGTTTTAAAGTGTGGCAGCCATACAAAATTATACGTTTACTAAAATTTTCACAAAATAAAACGGCTTCAAAAGCATAGAGCTACAGCAGTAATGCGGCCACAGAGTAATTCAGACCAAGTTATGAAACAGTCATTACATAGTTTTAAAATGACATGTTTTACTTTCCATTTACCATCTTTATTATTTATGAGCTCACTTACAGAAGTCAAAGTGAAATCTTCATGGATACTTCCAAACAAATCAGGAGAAGAAACGTCTGTGGAAAGACTGAGTAAAGAAGCACGTGAGAGAGCAGTCGCAGGTAAAGCACCGAGACTGAGAGTGTGTGCGCAACGTCGCCCAGCAGCGACACCGCATAAAACACGACGAGTCTGACTTCAAAATCTTTTTGTCAAAAATCATGTAACTTTGTTTTTTTAACAGTGACAACTGACAGCTCAAAGTAGACACCATGGACTATTAACATGGGCCATGTGAGATGTGCCCCCAAGTCTTCCCAATGCCAATAATTTAATTTCTAGGTGTAGACTTTCCCAATTTAAATGCTTTTGCCCATCAGAATCCAGAGGAGCTTTTTCAAGCTCAGGACTATAGCAGATGATGTACGGGTGAGCTGGGAAATTAGTTAATAACCCACAAGTGACCAGACACACAAAACTGCAGGGCAGGAAATACTGAGCCACTGACTCATCTGCAGATCTGGCTGAATCGTAATCAACAATGCAGCAGGATTTGCCCTCTTCAAGCCTAAACAACTGATTACAGAATTCACACGGAAGACTAAATAGGCGAAAATGTCAAATGATATTTTAAAATAGAGAAACAATAAAAGGACATCCAATGTGAAAAACACTGAAAAATGAACTAATAGTAATTAAACTAATGTAACTAAAACAACACAAACTGATAGGAAACATGTGAATGAACAGACGGCAGAGTTCAGAAATACCTTCACTATATATTAGAATTCAATGAGCGAAACGGAAATTATAACAAAACAAGAGGGAAAGACTTATTTAATTTAAAAACATCGGGGAGCAGATCAACAGTACAGATTTCTGATAAATTCATGTGTTAAACATGTGAAGTCAAATTAAAACCAGAAGAGCATCTCAGGCAGACAAGGGTCTCATATACTGAGGGGCAAAGAGCAGGTGAACGTGGAAGCAGACACAGAGAAGCCCCAGCTGCCCACCCAGGTCTCAGAGGGGTTTACTTCCGTGTCATCTGTGTCGGAGCATAAGCCTCAGGTACACAGAAGTCACACGTGCCAAACATCACTCAGAAACACTAGATTTTCCGAAACCCTCAGAGAACAGCTTGGTAGAAACACCGTCACCCAGGTCTGTGGGTGTCAGGCTGGAGCTGGACGCAAGCCCCCGGCACAGTCAGTCCTTAACAAGCACTGGTGCCGCCCAGATGCCAGAGCCGCCGAAGGGCTGACAGGAGACATGTGTTTAATTTCCCACGTTTTTATTTACAAAACCTGCTCCTCTGGGTGATTCGCAAGCTGTGTGCTCAGTCTGCTCGATGCGTCTCTAGCAGAGCCGAGACAAGATCAGAGGACGAAGAGCGCCAGCGCGGCCGTCAGCCATACTCACTGTGCGGTGTCCACGTCGGCGTCGGGCTTGGTGCTCAGCTGCTCCAGACAGTGTATGAAAATCTAAGTCAAAGGCAGGATGTTTCAGTGGTATGAGCTCTCAGACACTCATCTATGTGGACACTAAAGACAATTCTGTACAAACAACCAGAAATACAGTGTCCGTCCTGTCAGTGGTATGTACTGACTGCCCCGCACACAGAGGCACTTGCGTGTGTGTGAGAGCTGGGGAGACAGCCCAGCACACGCCACGTTACGTGACAGTTTAAAGTGCCTGTGCTCTGACACAGCCCTGAGGTCCTGAGTGTACTTCCTTCCCCCCACTCACCCACGTGCTCGCTCACCCTGTTCGTGTGCCCAAGGCACTGGTCCCCAGAACTCCACGGTCTAGGACAGCGCAGGCAGCGGTCACGGCGCTGCACCCGTGCTGACACCACGAGCCGCAGCAGGGCGGAGCGGAGCGGAGCAGACAGGAGCGCAAGCTGGGACTCTCGCCTCGCGCTTATTTACCATAAACCACGTGCACTCAAGAGAAGCGAACGCACGTCTAACACGGCACCCGAGGGGCACCCTGGGACGGGGCAGGGACTAACCCGCGCTGCGGCGGGCCTCGGGGCGCCCGGCCCCCCCCAGAGTACCTGCACGATGTTGGTGCTGAGCTGGCAGACCTCCTCCTGGGTCCTAGGCTCCTGGAAGACCTGCAAGGAAGACTTCTGGTGGAAAGTTCTGTACTTAGCTAAGAAACCTGTTTGTTTATGAAGTTCCATACAAAACACTTAACCCTGGAAAATCACGTCCAGCGGGTATCCAGACTCTGGAGGGGACGGGAGTGGAGAGGAGGTCACGGCGGCGCGTCCACGCCGGTGACCGTGGCCTGAGAGACGTGCCGGGCAGCAGCTCCGCAGCTGCGCCCCGTGAGGTGCCCAGGCCCCCGGGGGGCTGACCCCGCACTTACGCTGGCTTCTCCGGGCTTGCACTCCAGGACCCCTCTCAGCGACTGCAAGGTGTGCACCACGCACCGCTCAAACTGGCAGGGCTGCAGGAGACAGACCAGAGCAAGTGCTGGGCACGCAGACACCAGCAGAGGCCAACAGGGCCCAGGCTCCCACTTCCCAGATTCTGGACAGGACCCGAGACACAGACAGCCTCGCCATGAGCTCTGGACTTGGCAGGCTCCGCGTATGTACTTGAAGTCCTGAGAGTTGAAAGCACGTCTAATTCAACTAGAACAGGAGTTGGGTAGAACTGAAATTTACCTTCAAAAGTCTACCCTCCTGGGAGGCAAACGCCAGGATAAAGCACAGACATCCAGAGTTTCGTGTCAGAGGCCCCTGCAGGGCATGCTCTGGGACGGGCTTGTCTCCCGGGCCTCCCCGCCTCTGGCCCATCAACGCAATGGATGTCAGGAATGGTGACTGTGGGAGGCTGGTCACTCTAAAGTCTCCACAGTCTACAAACATCAAGTCTGAAAATGAAGCTTAAAAACACATCCAACAAATGCCTCTGAGGTAAGTCTGATTGGCCCTAACTGCAGGCCTCCCCCGCCGGGCACAGACGTGGAGTTCTAGGGCAGGGTCAACAAACCCGTCACTTTTAACTGAAAAAAAGTGCAGAGATAAGTGGAGAATGAACCAGAATCAGCGCCGAGGGAGAGACAGGAGGTGGGGTGGGCTGGCCTGGACGGCAGAGGGCCTGCAGGGATGGGCCCCTGGGGCGCGGAGCGGGGCCAGGCTCGAGCTGGTGACCGCTCTGCGCAGAGCCTGCGGCCAGCACCCTTTCCTGTGCACTCCTGCCTTCTCGTGATTCTTTCTTCTCTCATGATGAAGTATGGTTGCCGTACAATGTAAGTTTTAGGCGCACAATGTAGTGATTTGCAAGTGTTACAGGTTACTTTCCACTCAGTTACAGAACACTGGCTCCACGCCCCGTGTTGCACAACGTACACTTGTAGCTTATTTTACACCTAATAGTTTGTGCCTATTAATCCCTGCACCTCCCCCAGCCCCTGCCCTCTCCCCACTGGGAAACACTAGTTTCTTCTCTACCTGTGTGTCTGCTGCTTTTTCGTTATGTTCACTAGTTTGTTGTGTTTTTAAGATGCCATGTCAGTGAGAACATACAGTATTTGTCTCTCTGATTATCTCACTTAGGATAACGCTCTCAAGGTCCATCCATGTGGTACCAATGGCAACATGCTGTTCTTTTTTATGGCTGAGTAGTATTCTTCTGTGTGTGTGTGTGTGTGTGTGTGTGTGTGTGTGTGTGTGAGAGAGAGAGAGAGACAGAGAGAGAGAGACACACACACACATCTTCTTTACCCAGTCATCTGTGGATGGACACTTAGGTTGCTTCCATGTCTTGGCTACCATAAGTAATGCTGCTGTGAACACTGGGGCGCATGTATCTTTTCAAGTTAGTTTTTTTGTTTTTTTTCCCAGATATTCCAGAGTGGAACTGCTGAGTCATATGGCAGTTCCAGTTTTAAAAGAGTTCAGGGAAAAAAAAATCAAACAGAAAAAAAAGACACCTATATGCAAAACCGACCCCCCCCAAAAAGATAAGTTTACTTTCTTACAAAAAGGTACCTGGGCTTAATGAAAGCTAAAACAGCACCCCGACTTCGATGTCCTTTTAATACTGCACTCAAGAGCCAGCAGAGGGCCCGTAAAGAATACTCAGCAGTGAAGGGCGGAGGGCATAGCTCAAGTGGTGGAGCACACGCTCAGCATTCACAAGGTCCTGGGTTCAATCCCCAGTACCTCCTCCAAAACTAAATAAGTAAACCTACTTACTTCCCCCTAAAAAAAAAAAAAAACTTTGAAGTGTCAGTGCAAAAAAAGGGGGGGTGGGAGCGGCTGAGGATGACACTGCCCTGCTCAGGGAGTATCTCAGTAGCCAGCGGCCTGTCAGACGCCTCGGGCCCCTGCCTGCCCACCCCAGAAGCAGGAAAGTCTACGACACTGAAAAAGTAAAAGTGGACCGCGACGCTCACGCATGGCCATCCACGCTCTGTGCGCTAGGACCTGAGCCGGACTGCCTTCCTGCAGCGTCTCTGCCGATGCGGGGCAGAGCCCACGGGCACGTCCAGTGAGACTGGACGTCAGTCTACGCAGCTGCTGCGCATTTTCCTGAAAAGGAAGTGGTGGCACCACCTGCACGTCCTCAGCGCGTCACGCACGTCAGCGGACCGAGGAGTTACCACACAGCATTCTGACCGCTTGAAAGAAAGCCTTGCTCAGAATTATCCAAACGGAAAGAGGCAGGAAGCGCTGTTGACACAAGAAGAAAGCTGTCTGACGAGCTGCGCCACAGCGACTTGACAGGGACCCACGGGGAAAGAAGTGTTCCCCCTTCAAACAGGGCCGCGCAGCACGGAGACGCTAAGACGTGTGCCAGGGCACTGACAGCCGTGGGGCGATGCCCCTGCTCGGTCAGAGCACTTCAGAAACAGCCAACGGCGGACGGCGGGCGCCGGGCGACACCCTGAGCCGGGACTCGCCCTCCCCGACACGGCGTCTCCCGGGCCCCCACTCAGAGGACGCCCAGACCCTCAGGTCTACGGGCTGGCGAACGTCTCCAACGACAGCCCACGACAGGCACACCGGCTGACGCCAGACCATCCACAGGGCACAGCCAGTCTGGCCCCCTGGCTTGTGTGAGACAAACCACGAAAATCAGCTACTCTGGTTACAGTTCCTTACACACTACAGGCGAACTCTAGGCTGATCACAACAGGTTTCAACGGTAACCATTTCAAAGCACTTTCGAAGGGGCTTATCTAATGTAATCAAACAAACCACCTCAGATGTGGCTGTTATCTCACGAGTGTAGACCAGGCCCCGGACGTGCAGGGATCTCTCACACACACACACACTGGACCCGGACATGCAAGGATCACGTGCAAGCACACACACACACACACTGAACCCCAAATTCAAGCTGCTAGGTAACTTAGAATTACATTAAAAAAATGTAGTGCAAACAAAAAATAACAAGAGTTACAGGATGAAGAAAGATCACGCTAAAGGAAACCCACTGTTTTTATTAATTTTAAACATGTAGTCAGTGTTAAGCAAAACTGCCTCTGAGAAGGAAAATTTTAAGTCTATTTTTCTATTTCCAGAAACTATTTAGAACTGCAGCAGAGAGCGAACGGCCATCATTATCATAGTAAGTCATTATTTCGAAGATAAGAGACACTAATGATTAATCACTGAAAAGAATTTAAACTTACTAGGGAAGTCAGGCCTTCGCTGTCAACAACCCAGTCTTCCTTCTCCGGCAGCCGCTTTATTTCTACAGGGAAAGAAGCACACGGGCCTCCTTACTGTCACTGTCTCACCGACCGTCGGAAAGATCCACACAGGCTGCAGCTCTTAACTGTCGCACACAGGTCTGTGCAAAAGTTGTACAAGAGCAGGGACAGAATATAATTCTGGTGGACTCAAGGACTTAAATGTGTATTATGGATTTTTTTAAACAGAATATTAATGTAAATAAAATTTTCCACTGCATGGCCCGATTTGGAGAGTGCTGGCTAGGCTCAGTCAGTGACAACTGTGGACAACTCAGTACTTACTCAACAACTCCCGACACGTGTACGACACAGGACGCAGAGCACACTTCCCCAGAGACCTCTGATGGACAGTCTGGGCCGTGCTAAGTCCCACGCGCTCCCAGGAGCGACAGCGCGGCTCTCACTGGGAGGGGAGGCGCCACCTGTGCAAACCCCAGGGCAGGACGCTGCCCAGCCCGTCGGCGCCGCCCCTCCTACGCGACAGTCCTGGGTTCAGACAGGAGGGCCTGTGCCGTTGGGAACAACGGTCCTGCCTGTGTTTGAAAACACTCAATCCCCAGAAGGCCGCTGCGTGAAGCTAACCTTTACTGCTTACGACTGCACAAGATCCTGAAAGCGCCGAACGCGCACAGAGAAGACAAGCGTCACCTCAGCTTCTGCTGCAAAGAGAAACTGCTCGTCTTTCCTCTGCTTTCACACAGGTATTTCTAACGTACAAATGTATTTTCAAAACTGGTGTCATACTTTAAACACATTCATATACACTGTGCATTCTTTTTCTACTTTACGTTAACAAGAACATGAAGGTGCTCTTACACCCGTGAAGGCTTTCCAAGTACACCCAGCTTAGCTGCCAGCTTCCTCAGCGTACCTTCGGCCGCCTGCTGCAGCGTGACCACCACGCAGCGCACACGGAGGTCCAGAGTGAGGTCCTGGATCGCCTGTAACAGCTCGTTAGGAATCTCGAGAGCGGTCAAGGATTCGTACGTCAGCCTGCGAGACAAACACCACAAAACAAACGGGGGCGGAGCGGGACGTGGCAGCGATCCCCCGACTCAGGGAGGGCGGCACCGTGCTGAGCGCCCATGGATGGAAGACCACGGCAGGGCAATGGCACCACAGAGACACTGTCAGGAGACAGCGCCAGCAAGGCTTACGTCTTAGTCGTCAGACGATACGCGAGAAACAGCGCGCGCGCCAGGACGGGGAAACTCTTCGTCGAGTGTATTAAAAACCACATCCCACCCTGAGTATGTTTTTCCCTCGCCCCCAAGACAGCACAGGACTGACCCGGTCCCGGGAGAAGGAGCCCGCACTTACCGCAGGGTCTGGATGGCGTGAGCGAGCCACTGTCCCGAGAGCTCGGCCTTTGCCTCCCCGCCCCCGAGCTGCCGGCCGCCGGCCCCCGCGGCGCTGAGCGGGAGCAGGGCCCCA
Source organism: Vicugna pacos (assembly GCF_048564905.1). Classification (NCBI taxonomy): domain Eukaryota; kingdom Metazoa; phylum Chordata; class Mammalia; order Artiodactyla; family Camelidae; genus Vicugna; species Vicugna pacos. The sequence goes on along the minus strand of NC_133006.1, from coordinate 43,762,752 downwards.
CGGGCCAGCCGCACCAGGCAGTGCACCACCTCCTGCGTCATCTTCTAGACAACGGACGGGCAGCACAGCGGTGAAGGCACCACCTCCGTCAGCCGACTGCAGGGTCGGCCGACAAGCCGGAAGTCTGACTGCAGATCCAGCCTCCCCGCGACGCTGGCTGAGAAGGCCGACCCCGAGAAAAGCCGACACGCAACGTACCTTGAAATCGCTCTGTCTCTGCCTTACGTTCTTCGATCTCTCAATGTGGCCTGACTTCTCAGCAGTCTTAAAAATTAAAAAAATAAATAAATAAATAAATAAAACAAAGTAAAACACGTTAGTTGTCTTAAGAAATCATGCATGAAAATAAGAAACGCTTTAGCTGTTGTACGTAAAGAGCGTGAGAAGTGGTTACAACCTGACTAGAGGAACCCTGGTCTCCGACCGAAGGACGGCTGCCTAGAAAGCCGTTCCTGCTCCGATGAGAAGCGGCTCGTCTCCCTCACACCTGCAAGTGTACTTTCCAAACACACCTCAGCTGGAAGTTGGAGCTGCCCGTTTTTGCAGGTGAATTTCACAGGCATTCTCACCTACAACTGCCTGCGGGCATGCCTGCGGGCACGCCTTCTCGCTGGGCTGCCGCAGGAGGGACAGGAAGAGAAGCCCCTGGAGGGCGTCTGGCCATCCTAGGACCCCACCCCCGACAAGGGTCACGAACGGAAGCCCCAGAGCCGGCACCCTGTTTTTAAAAAGTGCCCTTCGCTGCCCTTCCTCCAGGGGGCTTAGAGCCTCACTCAGGAGGGGGTGTCTTCCAGTGCCCTAGCCTGCTCGCCTTTCTCCTTGGAGCAGTGTGTGCGAGCCCACTCGACACTGACCAAGAGAGATCCGTCCACCTGGCTGTCAGTTACGGTTTATTACAACTAAGTATCACTATATACAACGGCCTAGAAGAGCAGGCTTAGGACACCTTCCAAGGAAGCACAACAGAAAGCCACAACGCAGAAGAAAGCTCTGACGCTTCATCAATGTGACATACCAGCTGCCATTTACGGAGAACTTCCAAGTTAGGAACAACTGCGCTATAAACGAGCACGGCGCTGACGTCAAGCTAATTCTAAAACACTTCAAGTTATGTTCTTTGCACTTCACACCAAGCTAGAGAAACAGCAAGCATGAGCGAGGAAGGGAAGGATAAGGGCCACTGAGTGCTTCCAACAGAGTGTCCGACACCCAGGCACGTGGTCGGCACACAGAGACCTGGAGGCGCTAATCTGCACTTATTCCAAAGATTTATATTAAGCGGTGCAGCTTATATCATTTACTTCTTCGTATAGATGCTCTTTTGAAAAAATTATAGTTTTTGAAAAAACTAACCCAAAACTCACAATAATAATTCAATAAGCAAATTCCTAATTTCACTGGTCAACAACGCTGAAACTTCCTCGTACACCAGGATTTACAGAGACTGATGAGAAGTAACTGAGCTGCAGTGAGAAGTGACCAGAGGCACCTGCCGGGGTCTGGCCAGGGAGGAGGATGCCACGCCAGCCTAGGGGAGCTTGATGGGCTCTGGCCCAAAGCCGGTGGACGGAAGAGCCACAGGGGCTCCCGGGGTAAACAGCCCCAGAGTGTGATTCCAGCAGGTGTGCAGGGCGGGCAGGAGGCGGAGCCGGGACCACCGTCCGCGTGGCCCTGAGAGAGTGACTGTGAGGCTCAGACGCGACACCACGCGCTGGGGACCAGGCCAGTTACAGAGCAGGCGGACAGCCGTCGGGTCTCGATCGTAGGCGCTTTTCCTCTTTACTCTGTCACTAATCTATCTCAGGGCTTCAAGTATAATTCTGAATGCCTTCCTGTTTTGGATTCTGCACCCAAGTCCAACATAGGGGTGCGGGAGGCAGGGTGTTCCCACCGCCCCCCCAGTGACGGTGTCCGACCCAACAGGTTTGGGCTTGGCCCCACAGGGCGCCCCCACCCCAATGCCAATCGCAAGCCCAGTTGTCACCGGCGCGTCTGACCAACCGGCGACAGACTGGAGGCTCCCGCGACCCTCCCCCACTTTGGGTTCAGTCAATTTGCTAGAGTGGCTCCCAGAACGCAGAAAGATACTTTACTCACTAGATCACTGGTTTATCGTAAAAGGATGTGACTGAGGAATAGCCAGATGGAGGGAGGCACAGGGCAGGTGTGGGGACAGGGGCGAGCACCCACACTCTCACCCCGGTCCCCACGCGTCCTGCTGGGGTTTTCGGCGGCTTCCCCACACGGGTTCGACTGATCGCTGACCCTGACTGCGGGCGCATTCTGTCCCCTGGGGTCAGGACAGCACAACCCTTGAGTGCCCTGACGGCCAGAGGGGTCTCTCCTGGCCGTATCTGCCACGGGAGCCACTGTGGAACTTTCTACACAGCGGGCTTGTTCCGTGAAACATTTCTGAATCAAAGAAAACAGTGAGAATCAACTGTCAAAAACCTCATACCAAAATTAAGGTGAAACTTGGCAGAACAATTCTGCCCACCAAACAGATGCTGCTGAGGGCACAGCGACACCTACTGGGCACAGCCGTCTCCACCCTCCCAGGACCGGCCTCCCAGCCCGGGGAAGAGTGGGGCGGGGGAACCGGGGCAAGGCGTGCCCCTGCCCCCGTTAAAAAGTGGCTACTTATTGCTTTAATTTGGTGACGAGCCGAGCATCTCCAACATGCTGGACTATGTAAGGCTGGCCCTATTTTTAAAAGAAAAATCAGTTTTGGAACATAAAGTACATTTAAATTTACATACTATACATTATACGTCTTAAACCGTGGATTCCTCATGTTTAAAAATTATTTGGATATTTTAAAGTTTTCACTTCAAAATACACTATATTTAAGATACATCTAAAGGAGTGGTCTTAACCCCTGCTGGCCATTCCCCTAGCTGCGAACCTCAGCCCCGTGCTGAACACAGAGACCAAAGCTACTCCGAGTGGGACCAGCGGCCAGACCTCACCGTCTGGACTCACACGTGTTACTTCCCGTGGCCCTGACTGGTCTGAAGAACTGACTACTTTCAAACTGTTGAAAACGCCATCCAAATCTTTCAACAGATGAACTCTAAATAAAACAATATTTCATAACAAGAAAAATGAAAAGTTGCACATATATTGTGTTTAAACATTACGGAGCTCTCTCGTCTGAGGTTAAGGACCAGCCACCCAAGTCCCTGGAACAGCCCGGGTGTGGCCCTCACCAAGTCTCTGGACCGCACCCTTCCCAGCTTCTCAGGAGCGGGGAGCCAGTTTAGAAACACGCCCAAATCTGTGGGGTGAGTTACACTCAGTAACTGTCACTCTCAACTTTCAGGAAAAGCTCATGGACACAAACAGGTGGGAATTCCAAAGGCATATCCAGCCTGTCTGGTGCCACTGCGGCCCCGAGCCCTGAAGGAGCTCACTTATGTTTCATCTGCAGCCAAATGCTTCCCTTACTTGTCTACCACGAGTAGGTATGACCTGTAATGAAGGAAAACATTCTTTTTTCACTAACATATCCCAGATCAGTAACCCTCAGGGATTTTATGAACCCTGGAAAGACTCAAGATGAGGCCGCTGCTGTCCCCGTGTGGTGGCCACCTCCCGGAACCGATCTGCCTGGAAGGAAAGACACTGGCTGGAAACAAAACTAGGTTCAAAATCTGCTTCCCAAGGGCCTTAGACGTGACCCCCGACGCGGCTTAGCGCCAGGCCTGGGTCTCTCCATGCTACCAAACTGTTCACAAAACACCTGCCATGTGCCAGGCCAAGGACCTTTCAGACACTGGGACAAGTAACCATGCCAAACAATCAGGGCACATTCCCACCTGCCTGCCAGACACTGTGACTTCAGCCCACTTGCCCCCAGGCCGCCGGGGGGCGGGCAGACAGGCAGCTCTTCCGCTGGAGGCCCCGCTGGACGCTTCTGCTGTGACACTGGCTGTCCCAAGCATCCCCCCACCGCCTCCAGAGGTCTGGGTTGGAGGGAGCAGATGGCATGGGTACGGCGCCGCAGTGGGGGGGGGGCTGTCCCCACAGGATCAGAGGCAAGAAACCCAGCCCTTCCACACCAGGGGCTGCCTGTCGTCCACTGAGATGAACAAAGCCAGGGGTTGCTGGGCACGTCTGAGAGCAGGACACCCGACAACAGACGTGAGAGTGCCTGTCCTCGGCCAGCACCCTGCACGCCCCGCAGGGCTGGCCAAGCCCTCACGTGTCTTGCGGAAGGCGGAGTGTCCGCACAGTTCTCTTCCGACAGCGCCCTTCATCACCAGGTGATGCGCAGTGGACAGAAAAGAGCTGTGATGCACGCCGTTTGCAGCTACGATACTTGAACATATCAGTGATCGACATGGCTGAACTTAAGGGAAGAAAAAAATACAGTGAACTCCGGCTGAAGAGGCAGACTCTTCCGCACGAAGGACTTTGTTTGTCACGCGCTGTTGTTGTCCTGTTCTTCATGGACCAAGCAAATTCTGTCGTTCAGATACCCAACCTTGTGTTCAAACAAACATCTAGGGTCTCCCAGGCATAGCGGAAAAGAGACGGTGGAAACTCCTCTCATAGCAGCACGAACACACGCCCAGGGCCAAGGAGACCGGATGGGGCCTGAGCGCCAGCACCTACCACTTTCTGTCAAGGAAGAGGGGTCCTGAATGGCAGAGGTGTCACTGGTGAAAGGGCAAACGCAGCTCTGAGCTGCCAGACGCAGTGGCCCCGGGAGGACCCCACCTCCCAGCCCTGGTCAGTGGGAGTCTCCACGTCCGCGACATCCGGCGGGATCCCCGGCAGCTCCAGGCGAAGGGCCTGAGAGTCCGCGTTCCAGGACTGGGGGCCTGTCAGGGCACCAGAGACCACCCCACGTGCCACACACGAAAGCCAGTCATCATTTGACGTTCACGGTTTGTCCACTACCAACTAAGGAGGATTAGGGCGGCGAGGAAGCGTGCAGGCTGTGGAAAGGCAAAGGCGTCTAACAACTGCCCAGGCTGCCCCATGCGGGCAGGAGAGCAGGACCTCCAGCTTCTCTCCAAGGGGGAGGCCCCACAGCACTCAGCCCCGCGAGCAGGCGTGATGTCTGTCCTGCTCGCAGGCAGCGCACAGCAGCGTCAGCCACACTTTGGCCTGACAGGCATTATCCCAAATTCAGGATCTTTTATTCTCTCGCCGAGTCCTCATGCCTGCCTTTTGAGAGACACCCTCAGCGTCCTCTTTCCAGTCGAGGGTACCGAGTCCCAGAACAGCTAATACTTGTTCAAGGCCGCACAGCTGCTAAGTGTTGGGGCTCCACAGTGCTTCCAACTCAACTTAGAGTATCTGATAACACTCAGGGGCTTTGGGCCTCTGAGGTTTTAAAAAAGTCACTTCAAAATCAAAACCTGTGAGACCAGAAATCGACACCGGCCCAGCCACACGGACAGTCGCGTCTGCACACGCACCTCGCTGAAGAGACTTCCGGTGACGTAGGAGACCCAGAGCTTCCAGAAGTTGGGCAGCTGACTCAAGACAAGCTTGGTCAGTTTTTCAACAAAGGCCACCCGGTGCGGGGTCCTGTCCCTCCACGCTGCGGGGAAGAGTAAAGCACTATTAGCGACGCCAAGTCGAGAACCATCATCTGCCGCAGCAGCCTGCTGCTCCCCGCCTAGAGCTCGCCCCCCGTCCGCCCCCACGGCCAGCGCGGAGGGCCTGGAGGGTGCCCAGGAAGCAGGGGCTGCGATCCCATGGGCAGGGGCTTCCCAACCTCGCTGTCCCCACGCTGCTGTTTTTCTCCTCAAGAAGCCAGGCTACAGGCTGCCCCATGGCCAGTAGCCAACCTTGAGGCCGAGAGCAACCCATCAGAAACGCACCACCCACCCCACACGCTGGGAATTCCGTAAGAAATCGAATTATCACACAGAAGCACATTCAAGCACAGTCATGTCATGAAAACCTCCTCCCACGACAAAGAGATCTAAGAAAAAATAACACACTTCGCCTCCTGGGATACATGTGGTTAAACGCAGCTCCCGCGGGAAGTGGGAAGAGAAGCCTGTAGACGTCCCATCCACGGGAGTGAGGGTGCACGGTGAAGCCGGGGCTTAAGCACCCCCAGCCTCTCCGTCCTCTGGGCTACTCCTCCCTCCGCGCCGGCTTCCTGGCCCCCACGGCCTGCCGGCACCCAGGCCAGGTCAGGGCGGGACCCACCTCCCTGCGTCAGCACCGGCTGGCTTCCCTTCGAGCACACCGAAGCCAAAGCTTTGTTACTATTACTCTTCTTGATGTTCTAGTGGGGGGGGGGGATTTTACTTACTTCAAAAGGTTTAATAGTTTTCTCAGCAGACAATATATGGTCAGAAGAAAACATGCAGAGTGTGAGCGAGGGGCCCACCCGCCGCCCGCATCCCACCACCCCCACCCACCTCGCAGGGCGGCCAGGTGGAGCTGCAGGCACTCAGTCATTGCGGCCCCCGGAACACGGCGCCTGCAGCTCCTGCACAGGGACAGAGAGCACTTCTGAGTTTCAGGTTCCAGTCTGAACTTTCTGTCACCAGCAGATGCCTTACACCTACGTGTGTGCGCGTGGAACGAGTCCTCTCCTCCAGCCCTTCTGAACCTCCCCGTTCTAAGTCTACGACACCCAGCTCTGATCAGTGTAACTCCAGACGACTCTGCACTTTCTCTTCTGACTCCAGCGTGTCCCAGTCAGTTCCCACCTGCTCTGTCACGGACAGAGCGCCTCCGGGAGGCACCTCCCAGGGCCCGTGGGAAGAACCAGGGGACCGGGCAGGGATGTCCAACACAGCTCAGCAGCAATCAGGACGCAGGCTATCTCCGGATCACAGAGCTCTGCTTTGGTCACAAAGTCACCGAGCTCCCTCAGCGTTTCTCACCCCTGCTGCTCTGCAAGCGCCCCTCGTGCTGCTCCAGGCTCCAATCATCACCTCAGAGGGGCTGAACCTGACTTACTGCCCTGAACCTCCAGCCCCGAACAGCCCGAAGACGGGGGAAAACACACAGACGCTGGACATGCGGCAGCACAGGACCGCGTCCCCCACGAGGGAAACGCGCTCCGGGTTCTGCCTGCGGAGAGCGGCCCACGCAAAGCTCTCTGAGTTGCAAGAAGGAGTTCAAGGAGGGGGGTGAGCGGACGCTGCCGGGAGAGTTCTGGAAAGGAGGAGGAACCGCGTGGGGAAAAGCCCCAGGACCTGGCACAGAGGCGGCCGGGCAGCAGAGGGCCTGTCCTCCTCAGCCACCGCCCGGGACACTCAGGAGCAGGGCTCCAGGCTCCAGCTGCTCCGCCAAGGCCCCAGACGAACCAAACTCCCCGCAAGTAACTGGGGAAGCAAGCCCTGCCCTCTTCGGAGGAAAGCGGCAAACCCGACACTCAGCACAGCGTCTGCGCAACAGAACACGACCCGCTGAGCCAAGGGCGGGGAAGGAGACCCGCGAGCTGGGATCAGGGAGAAAGTCTGTCAGGAGCAACAGACCCACCAGTGCCAGGTTAGCGTCAACCCGAAAGGACAGCGTTCAAGCGAAGGAAACCATGCAAACAATGAGAGGAAGTGAAGACAGGTGAAAGAACCAAACGGAACTTCGAGGTGGAAAATAACGTATCTGAGACCTTTGGCTCAGACACGGCAGACACAAGACCAGAGAAGCTGAAGTCTTGGCAATTAACTCCACAGCGCATCAGGGAGTGAAAAAACGCGGGCGGGGAGCAGTTCTTCGTCTGCGGGGCAGTCTGCCTCACACACACGCAGCTGGGGTTCCAGGAGAGGATGTGCAGCAGAAAAACAGCTGACGCAATGACAGCCCCCGATCCTCTAAACGTGATGACGCCTTCCAGAACCGGGCAGGGAGGGGTGCCGGGGGGGCTTCCACACCTCCCGTGTCACCCCACTCGTGAGAGGAAGGAAGCCTGTTTCTGGGCCTCGGATGGGCTGCACTGCAGGGTCAGACCCTGGCTGCGTCTGGACCCTGCTCCCCGATGGACAGGAGCAAGCAGCTCTGCTCTTTCTGGCGCTGAGACTGGCGCTGGGGGCTGGGTGGAGAAGGGGACAGACGAGAAGAAGGAAGACTGACAGCTACGAAAGCCCCCCACCGAGCACACATGAGGCATCTGACTTTAAGCCGTGCTTACGAGGGACATTTATTCACAGGTATCCATGCAACCTAGGGGAAGATCGCTACTCCAGTACTTAAAAGAGTAACGTGAAGTGTGGCGAAATAAACTGAACACGAAGTGAGGTATTTCCCTGACTGTGTCTGCATTCCTCAGGTGTGTTACTGACGTCACAGGGCCCGGTGGCCTGCAGCACCCAGCCAGAACACTGACGTGTCACAGCCGACGCCTCCTGTGTCTCGCGCAGGGAGGATGCACACAGCAGATGAAGGGCAGCCTCAGAAAGGTTAGGAAGCGCGGCGACTACACCTGAGCTGCTCCAGCTCAGGAAAATGACTAGCAATTAATTTCTGATTAATGAACAACCAACCTTTCTTTCCAAACCAAATTCTAAAATTCACTAAAAAGGCGCCTACTAGTCTTCTGTACTGACTACACAAATTAACTTCTGTTACAACTTTCACCCTAAAGGAGTTCTCAGGAAACTTTTTCTGTAGCACGTTAAAAAAAATTCAACTGCAGAAAAAATAAGACTAGACTTCAACCAAATATGTTGAGTAAACACTGACCTGTGCCCAGTGATTTTTTTTTTAATGGCACTTCCTTAATGTACAACATAATATGCACTTAACCATTTAAACTTCATTACCAGGTGGCTGCTGAGTGAGCAGGAGACGTGGCGGTGGGTCATGCCCGGCAGCAGCGACTCGGCTGCTGGCGGGCATTTCCAGGAGGAAGCGCTAGCACCTGCTGGAGGACAGACCTCAGAGAAGAGAGGGGGACACTTACTGTCATCGCGACCCGGCTGAGAGCTGCTGCCTCGCTTCAGCGACGCCGTCTGGCCCAGGTGGCCCAGCACGGAGGGCCGCGAGTCCCCGTCCAGCTCCAGCGCGGCGCCGTGCAGGCCTGGCGACCCTGGAAGAGAGAGGCGCCGTTTCTAGCTTCTGCACAGAAGCCCATGCGGTGACTTACTGCGCTGCTTCTCTGAGTTATTTCTTGCTCAACTGTCCTAGTCCTTTAAATCAGGCATTTACCAAAGTAAAATCAGGAATATTCTCTGACTAGCTTTTGCAAGTCATCCCCACCATGACAGACTTAGGGGGCTCAACTGGTCACTCTGGCTTCACAGACAGACAAACCGTGCAGGGAACTTTCAAGTCACTTCAGAATGAATGTTCAGCAAAACTGGGGGAGGGGATTCTATAAACGTAAAAATCAGGATGAAAAATCATCTTCTGAAAAGCAGCTTGGCACCTGGAAAGGAGGTTACGGAGCTCTGACTCTCTCTGGTTAGCAGACTTACATCCCTGACTTCTCCCTTAAAAAGTTAAATCTCCAAGCGCCGTGATTTCCTTCCCTGGGATGTGGGGTTTGATTCCCTATTTCTACTCCTGATGTCAGCCACCTAGTTTGGGTCCTTTTCACCCCAAAATGTTAATATTCCAGAAGCCTAGCATTTCCCTACTGTCAAGAAACTCTCTTCACTGCTCAGGATTAACAGTACTGACATCTGCTTTTTCGATTCTCGCCTCAGAAGGCTTCCTGAAAACCCTCAGAATTCCAGCCCAAACTGTCTAAGAACAGGAGACACTTTTTCTAAAAGGGTTCTGCAGAGCCACCAGGACTGGAACCCCACGCTGCTAACCCAGTCAGTGAGACGCTGGCCTTACGGGCAGCACTGGCCTTGTCAGCGGCAGAGGCGCCAGGACCAGCACGCTGAGCTCTGCAGCAGAGCTCCCAAGATCTCCACACCTGCACTCAGTACACTCGGACGGCAGAGCAGCCATGCGCAGAGGACACAGCGACAACATGGCTCCCGCCCCCTGCCCCCCACTTCCTGCTCGCCGCATCCCCCCTCCGACCCCCGTAAACACCAGCCTTAAAACTCGCACCTCAGCTTCCCCGAGGCCCTCCCTGCTGCTCCAGGGCCACCTGCCCCCTCTGCCCTCCGACCTCAGGGAGAAAGAACACAGCTTAGCTGGCCTGCTGCCTGCTGCCTGCTGCTCGTTGGCGGTTTCAATGAGAATTCGACCTGCTTGGGGCAAAGGACCAACTATTACATCTCTGTCCACAGCCACTGGAGCTTCTGCAAATAACGCCCACAAAATAGACCAAGTGACTGACACTAAAGTGTCCAATAAGAACTCGATTCCTGTTTTACAACTTGTTAGCACATTAGAAGCTTATAGATTTTGTCTCCAGATGCAAAAGGTGAAACCCATTTAAAAAATAATTTTATGCCACTGACAATGTCAGTTATTCAGTAACATAGACGGGTCTTCCCGAACCCCTCCACGCGCCAGGAATAAGGTGACGGGTAACGGGCAAGGGCCTGCTCTTGGTGGTGGAGGCAGAAAATAAAGGCACAAACAAAACACAGTGCACAGTGCCATGGAGGGGATGCTCTCGAGGGCTCTCCCCAGCACCCACACGAACCCTACCGCAGAAACAGACACTAGACCGTCCGAACAGAGCTCTCAGCGGAACAGAATCCCACAGACGCCGGCTGTGTCCCAGCCGCGGGGCTGAACGCTTTATTTGCACGCACTTCTACTCTGGGAAACACTGAACCTAAGACTTAACACAATGCAGCGTTTTAAAACAGGAAGAAAAATGACAGAGGTAAGAAAATGCAAACGTGAAGAAATAATGTTTTTATAATTTTTTTTTCTACGTCAAGGAGTTTGCACGTGAAAGCTTTAGTGATTCACGACGCTCTCTGCTGAAGTCTGCAGTCACTACTGCTGTCAGCTGCAGCACCAGGAGACAGGCAGACCCCAGGTTCCTGACATGCTTTAAAAGCACACGCAAGCGTGCCCGACTCCGTGCCACATTAAACATCTACATAAAACCCTACAATTTATGTGAACGCTTATCGCAGAAGGTGCCAGGAGAGCGCGCTTCAATTGAAAATGTTCCTCCGAAGGTTCTGATGAAGGAGGCGGCCCTTTCCGGTTCTCTAAACACGCACTGTTCCTGTCTTCTGTGCGAGCTTTCGGCCGACACACCTCAAAGCAAGTGAGCAGCGCACCGCGAGTACTCGGAGGTGCTGCCTGTCTGACGTCGACCGGAGGAGCAGCGTGCGGGGAAGCCAGGCGCGCCCCGCCCAGAGGACAGAGGACCCAGCGGCAGGGACGGGGGAGGTGGGGACACCCGGCCACCGCCCTCCTGCTCCTGCGGTGCCAGCCACGCCCTTTCTTCTGCTTAGATCAGCTCCTATCGTCACGCGCTCATGCTGGCAGATAAACACTCAGGGGAAAAACTGTTCTAAATCTCCAGAAAATAAACTTGATAAAAGAACATTCCGAGTGTATGATCTCATTATAAATTTTAGTAAAATATTAAATACGCGTATAACAACATATTCACTGCCCTTTGAACACAGAAAATGTGTGTGGTTCTGCAGAAAACTCAGCGAGTCTGCCGCTGGTTTCCTCGGGGAGGCCAGGACCTACTCTGGGCCCCGGAGCCAGCTGGCCCCACACTGTGGGAGCATAGTTAGCTACGTGTTACCCCCACTGTTATCTACAGAAAAGGTCACAGCTGCCTTGTTTATACATCAAGAAAAAATATACTTAGGCTATATTGTGTAAATTCACCAAACGGTACATAGATTTAAAACACAATTTACAGGCTTGAGTTGAAAACACAGCCTTTCTATATCGTAAGGCCGTTGGATAAACATTTTCTTTCAGCAAGTAATTACTCTCATAATCTGCTCAATCTCGGAAGCAACTGAAAGCAGGTGCTCGGCTCAGCGTCTATTCCTAATACTCTCCAAGAGCCGCCCTGCGAAGGTCCAGAGCGCTTTTCAGGTGCCACACGTCACCTCTGAGTTTTCCAAGGGACCTCGAGCCACACGCAAAGGCACCTCCTCCAGCTGCGTGCGGCCTTTGGGAGGAAGGCCTTGTGAAGTGCAGCTGAGAGCAGACGGACTCCTCCCGGGGCTAGAGTCGCAGCCAGCACCTGTTTTAAGAACTAAATTCATTTTCAGAGCAAAGGAAAAAACACCTCTGAAGACTACCTTTAAGATCCCTGTTGAGAATGTCGGCAGGGGGTTAAGCCACAGGCGTTCCTGGCAGGAAACCTCAAGACTTAGTCTAACTTTGGCCCCATTCCACAGGAATTTTAAGAGATGAATTCTAAGAGCTACCTCTTCTAAGGTGGTAGCTTCCCACGGGGAAGAGAAGCCACGTGGTGAATCAGCTCAGGCTCTTCCAAGACCATTTGTGCTTTCAAGATGAGTTTTTAAAATGTTCATCTTTATTGTTTTTTCCCCATCTTTGCCCCCTTTAGAAAAACCAAAAGACCACCTCTGGGCTGCAGAGAACTTCCACGGTGGAGGGCGCAGGGTGGGCTGTGTGTCCCGGTGTCTCCCAGGAGGCACTAGCTACCCGGCCCCCGCGGCACTACCAGAGCAGACCCAGCGCAGAGCTCCCAGGACGTGACCGTCCGCCCCGCCCCTGCGTACAGATGTTTCCTGCGTCTGTGCTGGCACCGATCCCAGAAAAACGGGGCTTTTTTATGCAGGACTTCCCGGAAACACAAGGGCCGCCTCCACCAGCATCACTGCCTTGTGTCTCCTGTGCACTTAGTGTCAGTGTCTTTGACAGGACACTGGGGACACTACACTGCTCCTGAATCTGACAAGCAGCGAACACCTGCCAGTGCTAAGAAAGTGCTGATAACATTTTAGGTGTTGACCATGGTATCTGGTTACCGTTTTCAGAAAGCATGTTTGTCTTTGGAAATCACATACTGAGATGATTATGGATAAAATGCTGCGACCTGCTTCACAGGTAATTCAGGGCGGTGGGACACAGGAGGGGACGGGTGAACAAGACGGCTGAAACTGGCGGGTGCACGTGAGGCTGTGGTACCACCCTTGGTGCTTTTAAGCACGTCTGGAATTCTCCAAAATGCAGTAATACACACTCCTTCTGATGTGAGCTCAAAGTAACACACCAACCTTCCAATCAAGAGGCCCCCTCCTCATCAGGACTGGGTGGGTATGCCAGTCAGAGTGGCCGAGGCGGCCGGCAACAGGGGAGCCGAACGTCAGCGGACGATCAGACCGTAACCTGCAGCTCTGCTGGTGGATTTAGGAGATTCGCATTGTATTCTCATGGAATCTCGTAGAGTACGTTCAAAGAGGGAGAAACTATTTTCAGTTCCTAATGAAAAAGACCACTTCTGAAAGTAACTTTAGGCAAAGGATCCATTTAACGCACATTCCTCCAGTTACTTCACAGCCGGAGCAACTTCTGCAACAAGCTTGCTCAGAGGGAGGGAAGAGGCAGGCCTCCGACCGCACAGCCGCGAGCGTCTTTTCCCCAGAACACTGGTGCTCAGCAGCCTTGGATGCACACATGACATCAAGGTGCCAGAGGAGGAATCCACCAGGTAAAGTGTGCCTCCACTCTCCTCCAAGAAAGAGTCAGACCTTTAACAACGGAACACTGGTTATCAGATCCTCCAGGTGTGGATGTGACAGTAAGATAAGTGAAATTTCCTGGAACTTCTCCAGTTTCAAATGGCCTATATGTTGTCTCCATAAATTACACACACTTTCCAGAAATTCAAATATTTTCAAAACCAAACTACCCAGTCAACTGTTTCCTGTAAGCCTACGTAGGGGGCCCCTGATGGACCTCGGATCTTGCCACCACGAGCACCAGCCCCTTCAGGGGAGCGGTGTGGGTGGGAGGCACTCACTGAGCACCCAGTGGGGTCTGGACCACGTCTCTTGACTCTCCATCTGGACACCTGACACTCCTCAGCTAGACTCAGCGGGAACATCGCCTCCTCTAGGAAGCCCCCCAGGCCTCTCTGGCTACACAGGCAGGGGCAGGGCTCTGTACGCCACGCGGCCTAGTGCTTGTTACGGTCACTCACGTGACGAGAAGACACTATGCCGTTCTTAAGTCTATGTCTCTCCCACCAGACCACGGGCTCTGAAGGTCGGAGACCATGGCAGCCTTGCTCACCACTGCACTTCGGTCCCTCGAACACCTCCACCACGCTGGCCACCAGTCCTGGCTGTCCCCAAGTCACCTGGGAAATCTAAGAGGCACTGATGCATGGACTCCACCACTGGAAATTCTAGTATGATCCGAAGGATGGGAAGAAGGCTGGGGGCTGACAGCTTTAAGAGCACCCAGGGGACCGCGGTGGGCAGTGAGGCAGTGAGGCAGTGTCCTGCCTGACGGAGCAGACAGCAGACAGGACATGAGGCCCTGCAGGTCCCCAAGACCTCAGTCCATGTACGTCACCCGATGTCATTGCACTCCCTCAGACTGTGGAACAATTGATAACAAGAATCTGGATGTGGCATCAGAAAGGGGCATCTGGGTTTCCCTGAACACTGAGACAAGAAGAGAACAGGCTCACGCCAGAATGCACCTGGATCCAGGCCGGCGGACTCATGACGAGGCTGAGCTGCAGGTGAGGCCGCGCCCCGCCGCGCCCTGGGCCGGGGCCGCGCTCGCACTGCTGGGCTTTCTCCTCCTGGGGCTCCGGAAGCGTCCCAGGCCTAACTGAGCAATCCACCTGTGCTCTCCGGCCACCGACATCGCACTTGCCAAGCTCACTCACAGCCGCGGTGCAGGTCTAAAGGACCACTCTCTGTCTGGCTCTCCACCTCAAAACCCTCGCCGGCTCTGCTTCCCCTCCTGGCCCCGGCCCGCCTTCCCCTCCTCCTCTGCAGCCTTCCCCTCCACCAGCCCTATAAATACCCCTGGGGTTCTGGCCTACATCTTCTCTCCTGTTCTTCCTGGGTGACCACGCGCTCTCTAAATTCAACCACCTGCATGGCAGCCAACTGCAAACCAACCCTTTTCTGGGGAAAAGGGAACACCATCTGCCCCTCGACGCTCCCTCACCAGGAACCACCGACCCAGCCGGGGGCCAAGCCAGACCCTGGAACCACCGAGCCTGTCCTCCTCCCGCTGTACCACCATGTTCTGAGGGCGCAGGCCCTGAGGAGCTCTGGAAGCAGCTTCTGCTCCCCTGCCGCGGCCCCGTGCCGTCCTGTGTCCGGCCTGGCCTCCTCCCGTCCACTCACTGGAGAAGCAGAGTCGTCCTTCCCTTCTGGGTAAGTTCGGACCCTGCACCGAGCCCGTCCAGGCCTGGCCGCCTCTCCCCCAACACCCACCTCGGGGCCTCTCTGCAGTCGGCCTGGGGATGCGTCCCCCGTCGGGGTCTCAGCTTGTGTGCAGCCCCCAGGAGAAGCGCCCCACACCAGCCCCACCACGCCCTCCTCCCTCAGAACCTGACTCCTCCCTGGGTGCGGCCACAGCCTGGGCGAGAGCGGGACTGTGTCCCCCGGACAGCCCGGAGCCGGGGGCCCAGCGGGATCGTGGCGTACTTGTCTTCGCTGAGACGACCGTTACCGTTTCTCAACATCCAGTCACTTCCCACGAGAGTTTAACCGTTCCCCAAGTCAAACCTTCACCCACACTGCCAGGTGGCCCTAGGCCAGGCACACGGAAGGGCTCTCCCTCCCTGTTCAGGGACCCACTCAGGTGTGCGGCTACCCGGCGAGGGGGGCTTGCCTCTGAGGTCCGGCAGGCAGCCCTCTCTACAGTGGGCCATGAGCTGGAGGATCCACCGGTGCTGGGCTCCGATGCACTGCCACGCAGGGTCGCCCGGGGCGTGGAGGTCGCTCAGGTACCTGGAACAGCAAGCACAGGCTGAGCGCGTGGCTCCTGCCACTCAGCCAGGATGAGGACAAGAGGAAAGCCAGCATGTGTGACAATCATTCCTTCTTAAGGAATCTGAACTCCGCCAACTAGGAGGCCCTGCCAGCGCCAGTCTTCAGTGCTCACTCTGCATGGAGCACACTTCAGGTTCTTTCATGCAATTAACAAACAATGAAACTGCATTAAAAAACCAGAACTTTATAAACAGACAACCAAGAGAACAAGACACCTGCCAGGGCCCCAGGTCCTCGGCAAGAGCTCCCCCTTGTCACAGAGAAAGAACAGGCAGGAGCCGCAGGCTACTCGGCGGCATTTCCGTTCCTCTCTGGTGTGAGATCGGCCGCCAGGTGGCAGTGTGCCCCCGCGTCCCACACGGCCCAGGCCTCCGTGCTGCGAGGGGTCTGGTGGCAGCAAACACAGACCTCTGAGGTCCAGACTCCAGTTCAGAAAAAAACATTCCTCTAGAAGATGCAGTATAGATGGGCATTTTTCTTACTTTAAAACAGTTCTTAAAATATTTGAAGTCTCTGTATAATATCCAAACCCGGATAGACAATTTCAGTTTCACGGATTTCAGCTGAAAATTTTCTGCTAAATATTACTCAAAACTCAGCCCTTATGAAACACATAAATATGACAAGTTAAATACAATTAAATAAACTTCAAAAGCTGGATTTATTGTCTGAAAATTACTCTTAAACCACAGCGGTCTGTTGTCTAGGGGTCAAAGTCTTGCTCAAGGACACGTGCTAATTAGCGGCCACACGCTGTGACGGCTTGTCACCCAGCTTCTCCAGGACCCGGCACCTCCTCACTCGACTTCTCCGTCAGCAGCTACTTGCAGGAGGAGCACTGGGTGACAAGCCAGCAATACACAAAGCACCGAGAAGAGAGCTGGCACCCACTTGGAACTGTGCACCTGCCCCGCCTCCCTCCACAGGCGGACAGGAAGCTGGTGCCTGTGGGGCCTCCCTCCGCCGCCGCCAGGGGAGACAAGTCAACCACTGTGGCCCCAGCAGGAGGCCACAGGTGGACAGGTGCCGTGCTGCTGGCACGAAACCCAGCCAGACTGCCTCGCATGCAGGCCTCCTCTGGAACCTAAGTACGGCAAACAGCACACAGTGTCTAGGTTTATCCCCCTGCTGGGGCATCTGCCCGGGCCTTCTGCTCAGGCGGACCTGCTCTGCCCGCAAAGACCCCTGAAGCAGCGCCCCCAGATGCTGCCACGCGCACGGCGGCCTCAGACCTGCAGCTGCGGCACCGCGCGGAGCGTCCTTCCAGGGAGGCAGGGAGGCTGCCTCCTCTCGGTCTCTGCGCTGCAGAGCGGGCCCAGAGGGCCTGTCACACGGGCCCCTTCTCCCACACGACAGCAAGAGGGCTTTCTAACATCCCGAGTCTCCTCAGCATGTTGACTAGGTCCCTGCAGAATTTAGTCACAGCCGTCTTTCCATCGTCTCATTAATGGGCATTACGTCAGGAGAGCTTTACGAAGAAGGGTGCGCCTGTTGTCCTGGAAGTCCTGCGGGCTCAGGTTGTCCCAGTGGTGCCCGTCCTGCCTTGGTGCAGGGACCTGACCTGCTCCCTTCCGTGGCGTCCACTACGTTGACTCTGACTGTTCCTTTCCTCAAGCATCCCCACTCCCCCTCAAGACCAGAAGCTTTCAGAATGTTCTCTGCTGTCGAGCCACGGCCACCCCAGGGGCCTGGCGACCCACCCGCCCGTGTGCCCTCTGTGGACACCAGTCTGGGAGCCCTGCCTGCCCTGCGGGGCGGGGAAGGCGTGAGGCTGCTTTTCCTCCTCCAACGGGCAGGCTTTTCTGGCCCCTCCAGCGTGAGCGCTCCCGGATGTATCAGCACACAGAGGATTCTGGTGTCCTCACTGGGTATCCCTGAGTTTCTGCCCTTTCACCATTCCATCCGTCTCCCAACTTCCCCCAGAATGAGCTTTAGGAGTACGCGCCGTATCCAGTACCGCCTGGATGCGTGTCACACATCAACATCCTTGCAGAAGGGTTACCTTATGTAACGTTTCTGGTCATGTAAGGTCGACGGCGTCTCAAGCAACTTATCCAGAAGTAATTCCCTCAAAGCTTCAATCCGCATTTCTACTTCAGCATAGTCTATTCAAGAAGGAAAGAATGACAACTTTAAAGTCAAATTACGGAAAGCAGAACTGTGGCTGCCTCCGTGTAGTCTGGCTGGCTGAGAAGGGGCCCAGGGGACCTTCCGGGGTGGTGAGAACACCCTGTCCTGGGTGTGGGCCCAAGGGCGTGAGCACCTGGCAGGCTCGCTGACCTGTGATGTGGAAGTCTGTGCACTTCACTGCCCATAAATCTACCGCAATAAAAGCAAAATTAAGCTCTCCGAGCCCTCGCGGACCTCACTTACAAACATAATCACGCCCTGTGCCCTTTCTCTCGGCCCAGAAGGCACTCCTACAGGGCATTTTAGGCTTTTCTCTCTCCTGTGACTCTGGCCTCAGAGATGATGTGAAAAGTTGTTTAGTTTACTTTAACGTAGAGCTAGGGTTCATAAACATGTTGGCCTTTCTGAAGAGAGAAGATTAAAATGTAGTTTCTGTCTCTACAAAATATCTGTAATTAATTCTTTCCAGCAAAAAAGACCTCTTAATCGCATCGTGATTAACAAGCGGCAAAGAACGCTCAAGACTAAGCTACCCCACGGCTTTCACTCCGTCTCAGTGAGAAAAGCCATCGTGTTACTTCTGAAGTGACTGCTTCACACTTGAGAAAGAGCACCATGTAAACAAAAACTAAAACGCATAGAACATTCTTCACAGAATACATTCCACATTCTTCCTATTACAATGAAGCAGAAAATCAAACAGTAATAAACAAAGCTTACATTTCTTGAAAACTTGCACCTCTGTTTTCCCAAAAAGAGACTTGGCCTTTTCATAATCGTTAATAACCACATCATAATCACCCTGTAAAATAAAGAAACATTTTGGAGACTGTCAGTAAAGTTAACGAAGAAATTTGGCTGAGATAAAAACATCTTAACAACTCTTTAAAACCGCTGGCACCTAGGACCACGGGCACATGGACCCGCGCCCACCTTCTGAATGTTCCTCTCAATGTTCAGAGGGAGGTTGAAGAGGAACTTGAACCTCTGCAGCACGTTGAGGGCGTTCCTGGTGGAGTCGGCCTTGTCCTTCCGCCCTAGGACTTCTTGAAACAACGTGTCCGCCGTGTTACTTGCTCCTATTTTAAAAGGACAAAAAGAAACTTAGATAAAAAGTTACTTTAATCTGAAAATGTGTAACTGGGCAAAAGAAACAAAACGTCAGACTGCTACTGTACTTGACGTTAAAACTCAACAGACTTTTCCGAAAGTCAGCATCATCGCAGGTCTTCTACGGTCTGCTAAAATGCAACTTCCATTTTGCCTGGTAAGTCTCTTCAATGTTAAGAATGGCATCCAATTAAGAAGAACCATGCTCACCAGGCCCAAATAAACTCTCCACTGCGAACCTACATTTATTTTAGCTGCTCTTCTAAATTTGACAGTAATCATGGCCCCTTAAGTTATTTCACTAATTCAGACAACAGGTTAAAACGCATATTCACACGTGTGCATACACAAGTAACTAGTTAATTCTCTTGGTTCGGTATCTACATACCCATGGTAATAAAAATAAACAAGGAGGAGTTTTTCAAAAAAAGTTGTTCAAAAGAAATACATAGACCTAACCCTATTTCTCAGTAAAATTCTCTATGTAGCAGGCTCAAAATTATACAAGCAATTTAAAATAAACTTTAACACACCATCGTAAGTATTTCTTAAATCAGCTGATTCTTAATAACGTGATACGCAAACTGGGCATTATATACACATATATATAAATACATACACATTTTACCTAACAGACCTCAAACTATATGAATCACTGTAATGAAAGTTCATTTAAAGCAAAGTTTACTGTGTACAAAAATAGTTAAGCTTTCTCAACTTATGAATGATTTTTAATTAGCTGCAAGGAAAGGGGAGAAAAAAGATAAACTTCTTTGGCCGTCTGATCACTGCTCATGAAAGTTTCTACATTTTTCTGGTCCAGTGACTGTACTTAAAGCAAAGATGAAGAAACGCCTTCGGTCTCGCTGGGCGGGGGCAGGCTGCACTCCCGGGTCCACACCGTGGGTGGTCGTCTTTGGAACGTAACTTTTATCTAACTGCTGGTTAAATTCTGTTGAAATTTTAAAAGCCTGATATAAAACCTTTGTTTTGTCAAGATAGCTGTTTTCACCACGTGCTATTTAATGTAGAAAACGAAGTTTCTACTAGGAGAAACAAAAATTCCCTTCTTGGCACCAAACCACATCGTGGTGAATAACGAACACTGGAAATCTGATTAGGGCTTAAAGGTATTTTTCTTGGAAGAAAATTATTATTAAGCATTGTTTTTATCATTTAAAAATATAAACTTCATGAATTGAGGCTTCATAAATGAATAGACACGTGAATATTCTTAAAAGTTTGATTACCTACGTGTGCGCTGCGGATGTTAAATCCCCAAGCCCCTTTTTTTGGACAGTGAAGGAATTTGGTGCAAAAGTGTGAGCTCAAAATTAGACTTTTCTCATCTTATTTTAAAGGTAATAGAAGAATACCAACTAGTAATTCTAATGCCTCTAAAAAGTGTGAAAGTAAGTTCAGGTAGAAAATCCACTTAAAATTAAATCAAATACAGACATTATTTAATGCCAAACATTTACTATGAACTATGAAATTACAGACTATAAAACTATAATTTATTACACAGAAATGGATACACAGAGGATTTTAATTTATGCACAGGAAAACTCTACGTTATGAAATTGTAAATTCTGTCCAGAAATTGTTCTGCTGTGAACTTCACTGCATCACCACAAGGTCTGGGGAGTTCGCAACTCCAGTAACTAGGTGACTGCGCCCGTTAGTGAAGTACGGGGGAGCAACGCATCAAGCCTGGTGGCAGCAGGTAAGAGCCAGCATTCGCTGCGGGAGCCTGAGGACAGAGGGCCAGGGCCCTCGGGAGCCGAAGAGCCTCCACCCGCCCCTCCAGGATGCCCGCCCAGTGCGATGCCGAGCAGCCCTGGGCACGTCCACACCTGAAGACTGTCCCCCATCTCGCAGGGACAGTGACGGCACGGCCTCGGTGACGGCACACTCAGCACCGACAGCAGTGACAGCGGCCCCGGGGCTGGGCCGACAGGGCAGTGGCCTTCCCCACCGTGTCAGCCGGGACAACGTGGAGGGTCCTGCGGGCTCCGGGCCACGTGCAAGCAGAGACAGACATACGTTGCTCATCACCCAGACGCCAGGCCTGGAAGTGCCTCTTGGCAGCAGGTGGGGCCAGGGGTCCGACCGCCAGTGCTGGGGCGCAAAGCTGCTGACGCCGTGGACGCCGTGACGCTCAGACGCCTCACCACAGAGAAGCGGGGCCGCGTGTTGACCACATCTCAACAGAGCTGGGCCAGGCCAGCACCGCATATTCACCAGACTCACACCTGCCGCCTGACCTCACTCCCTCACGATGGGAAAAACCACGATTGTCCAGAAGCCAGCGTCTAGAAGGACTAGCCTGTGGTTCTGACGGCGCTGCGTGGCTTCAAGCACGTCCACCGCAGTAAACGCTAAGCTCTCTCCTGTCTGTTTCCTGCGCTGCACCTGAGACAGGACCGCAGGGTGGAGTCCGCTCAATGTGAGCC